>NC_136607.1:16354285-16954285 GCF_910589615.1 Taurulus bubalis
GGGCGAGGAGGAAGGCGAGGGCGGCTCGGTGGAGCAGCGGGGGACACCAGTACTTCCCCTGCTGCTTGGAGTCGATCAGCTCCAGCACCACATGAAGACAGCTCCACTCACCAAGCAGGAACTCCTGCAGACACAGAAAAAGACTGTTGGAATCCAGATGCAGCGCTGCAAAGAGTAAAAACACACACATTCTCCCCGCAGGTCATACCTTTGACCCCTCCGTTCCATCTTTGACTTCCAGGTTGAGGAAAAGCTCGATGAGGCCGGGCTGGGTTTCCACGGCCACGGTGAGGAACTCCAGGATCATGACCTTGATCCTCATGTCTTCCGTCTTGCTCTGCAGCCGAGTGAGGAACGCGTCCCTGATGGGCGCCGCGTCGCTGCCGAGGCAAGCGTAGACCGACATGGGCGCCACCTGCAGGCGAAACGCGTTGAACGTGATGAATATTTACTGTTGTTCAAGCGAATACCGCACGTGTGTGTCGGAGGTCCTTACGGTGGCGAGCCTTTTGAGCAGCTGGATGGCGAGGCGAGGCAGCGCTGGGTCGTGTTTGTGGTAGATGTACTTGGCCAAGACGACGATGAGATTGTTGCCGTGGCCGCCATGTTGCGTCAGGGCCTGCTCCAGAGGGGACACGACGTCGGACGGCGGCTTCAGACGGATGACGTTGTTGGTGACGGAGAAAGCCAGTTTCACTGTCTGGATCAGGATCTGACCGGGACCCTCAGAGCCACAGCTGGACCGCGTCAGGGAGAAGCACATCAAACATATAAACTACTGAATGTCCAAACGTGACAACATAATTATACAGATGTTTTTTGTCTTTTCACCTGCTGGGCTGTGCGGCCAGGACCATGTCGATGGTGTCCACTCCAACTCCCATGATGTTGACGACTGCCTGTCCAGCCTCAGTGTTTGCCAGGCTGTAGATGCACAGAGACTGCAGGGAGGGACTGATGCAGCAGAGAAAACAATGATTAATTAACTTAACTAACCAATAAATCGTCACTTTCCTTAAAAATCTATGTAAACGCATACAAAATAATCCCTTTTAATCACCATTTAGTTTAGTTTAAGAAACTGGGAATCTTTTTTTTTGTCATTTTCTTTTTGAAAAAAGTCTGCATCCATTTTAACAATCAATTAGTTTTCTACCAACTAATTAATCAATCCAATAATAAATTCAAGATAAACATGTTTAACATAAGAGAGTATGTGGATTGTTTTGTCAACTGCTGTATTTTAAAAAGGTCAAAAATGAACTGTCAAACTCAACTTTGAATATTAATTAAGCAAAAATAATTAAAAACCTTTTTGAAGGGCAAATTATTAAATCTAAATTAACCATTTGCAATTGCAGGACTGGTTCATATTATTGTTCCCAATAGACTGTTTTAATTACCGTTCCAAATTTACAGAATAAAGTGCAAGTAATAGACTGAAGACAATTGAATCCCAACAGACTTCTTACCTGGCCTGGTCCTCTCCCTCCGGACTCAGATTGAGAATGGCATGGATCAGCTCCAAAATAAGACAGCCTGCAGCAACACAGAGCAGTCGATGTTTAGCAGTTTTTAACTTTCATTTTACCGTCTGGAGGAAACAAACTTGGAGACATGTGCCCTCACCTATCCGCTCCCGGACTCCATAGGTGTCGTAACGCCACTTGTGATACGTGGGCAGCATCTCCTTCAACACCAGCAGCACACACGGGATCAGGCCTTTGTTCTGCGTGCTGCCAAGCTGACCCTGAAATAAAGAGATATTATGTACATTATAGTGGCAGGATGCCATTTTTAGACATTAGAAGAGTAACATTTTCGCCTTTATTTCATGTAATATTGCAGCGTTCAGCAGCTCACTGGTCAGAGAACAGTTCAGTGCATCTCTTACCTTGACCAAGGTCGTAATGAGACGAAGGAAGGCGATGGTCACAGCATACTCGCCCCTGGGCTGCTCTATCTGGACCAGCAGGGTGCCGTAGTTACCCGCCTTCATGCCCTCAGCACTACAAAACAAAACGGTTTTGATCAATATTTTTTTACTTACACACCCAAAAAATAAAAATCTGATTTTAATTTGCCGGGCAAATTAGAAAGCACACAGTACCTTACACACTGAGTCATGCTGGTTAAGGGGCTGGAGGCAAAGGGGAGGAAACCTGTGTGGTGCAGACTGGACCACACCTGGAGAGAAAACAAAACAATTGATGATTCAGTGAATTTAAAAATTCTTAATATCACTTCATGTTCACACTGGAAGTACCCATCACACACACCTTCGCAGGCATCCTTGCAGCGAGTACAGAGAGGCAGTTCACACAGGAGGCGATCACGTCCACTGGAGGGTTGATGACTGACGTTAACCTAACGGACGTAAACACACACGACGAGACAAATTAAGTCTTAGCAAACAGGAAGTAGAAAAATATCAATCACACATCAAGAGTTTGATGAGTGTCTCTGTAAAGCGAGCATACCTCTGCAGCAACATGTAGATGCGTGAAGTGAGAGGCAACAGACAGTCCGACACGGACCAGTCTGTGCTTATGATCTTATGGACCAGATCCAGGATGGGCTTCACACGTGCACAGTGAGCTATAACATCTGGCACAAGAAAAGTATACGTTTATTTGTTGGTAATAACAAAAACATAGAATTTCAACGAACTAATCTGCCTGTGAGAATATACAAACAAACAGCTGTGTACCTGCAGTTGACACAACATGGAGCAGCATCTCCACCTCACAGGTGAAGAGAGTCCAGGAGCTGTAAGAGTGTTCCCAGCGAACCACGTAGCCCTGATTGCCTCCAATCATCACCTGGCCCAGCACTCCTTGAGGCATCCACAGGTTAGTCTGCCCCGAGCCTGATGGTCAGGACGAAATGTTATAGTGGAGAGAAATATTAAATATAAAATCTTCTAGAATTAGGTATAATACATAATGCATTGTCTAAACGAATTTAACTTCAAATCTAACAACCGAGGTAAAAAGCTAACCGAGCGGGTAGAGGAGTTTCGGTGTTTGTCTCCTCCACAGTGTCTCATCGTCCTTGGAGACGATATCATTGGGCTTATGTTTGTAAACTTGTGTGTAGAAGGACATCTTATCCAACACATTGTACACCTGTCAGATGGAGGTAAACAAAACAACATTGTTAAACCATTTACATAGGGAAAAGATGAGTGTATAAATGTCTGTGTATAATATGTGAAATCTACCTTTGTAACAGTCGACTTGGTTGAGAGAAGTGCAGTTAGAAGCTGCAACAGGGGTCCGATTTTATGGGGGAACATCCCGACTGCACTGTCCAGGATCATTCCCAATCCCATGTTCGGTTTCTGGATTTAGAATTTGACAAACAGGAGAGATTGTCAACAATTTTGTGGATTTTAAACCAAAAGAGCTTTTCTTTCTTGTTTTTTTTTCCTCACCATTTCCCAAAAGACTTCAGCCAGACTGGGAGCAGAAAGGACCTCACAGGCAGCGTCGATCAGGTGGGAGCATTGTGTCGCCACACCGTCAGTCTGTCACACGCATTATATTTTTTTTAAGTTACAAACAAGAAAGTAAGCGAGAACTTTTAACACATATAACTGTAAAATCTGGATCATACCTGTAGGCTTTCCTCTTCAAAGGAAGTGATCACAAATGAGAGAAGACCGTAAATACACATCTTTGCTGTGCTTGCTGTGCACTGGAGAGAAAAGAAAAAAAGTTCACTTTAGTATAACATAGACGTTGGTACATACTGGGATATGTATGATTGTATTGCTGTGTCATATATTTTAACAGGAAGTAATGAGAGTTTTTAATGCACAAATATGATTGTTTGTTTGTGGAATTTTATATTTTCAGTGGCCGCAGAAACAACATTTAGTAAAGTATATTTGCTTTACTTCAATGTCTGGCTGCACTGAGGATATACACCACAGCTTGAGGGGTACGTTTAAAAAAAAGTCTGACTTAGCTCAGATTCTGACTATAAAACTAATCAGCATGTTTCCCTGCAGCCAGAACATTTATATTCTGTCCATCTAATTAGAGATGGATTTAGGTCTGGGACCCCATGTGATTACATTTAACTACCTGGTTAAGAACACCAGAAGCTCTTTGAACTCTTTTGGTAGCTGGGACAAGACAGCAATCACTGATCTCCTTTAACTTGAAGTTATAGATATTTTCCCCCCACCTCCTAAATAACTAGTTTTGACCAAGTGTGTATCTATGTTCTCTCACATTATTCCCTGAGACGCCGAGGCCTTTCAGCATGGTTGAAATGTACTTGAAAACCCCCAGCTGCAGGGCGGTGTTGCCTATCTTCCCGATCATGTGGATGGACTCGTCTGGTTGCAGAGACTCGTCTGGTCGCAGAGTGTGTCTCAGCAGGACCCAGGCCAGCAGCACCGGCCCATGATGAGGGATGTCGCCAAAGGTCAACAGCAGCTGATCCATCTCCTGGAAGAAACAGAGGAAATACGGAGATGTATTTGTCTGTGGTTTATTCTACGTGCATAAGTCATTTCACACACTGCATGGTTGAGTAAGACTGCATTTATGTCTGCTACATGTGGAGACTGGGGTCAAACCTTGATTACGTCCGGAGCATTGGAGAACTGATGCTGCACTGTACAGTCTTCCAGAGCACACTTGTGCAGGAAGTCGATGTCCATTCCCTCAACCAGGATAAGAGAGCTCAAATATCTGCAGGCCAAAAAAAACATACGAGACATTAAACAATACACAAGGAATGAAACATTAAGCAAAGTGCTAGATATATCGGAAGATAAATGCTTATTGCAGATGTATTGACAGTAACAAATAACTGCAATACAGAAATGTCAAGATACGTTTGAGATAATTTTTAAATGGTGAGATGCCATCACACCAAGTATACTGACAAGTGTATTTCCCGATGATGATGATTGTCCCATTCATTAAATATCTTTATAATTATTTAGGAACAAATTCAAGGAATCTCGTCAATGTGCAATGCTTTATGTCATGTGCTTATTTATTTAAAAAAATAAAGTTATTATAGTTGCTGAGTATTTCATTCGCATTCACTAACAGTACTTTCCATCTGCCTAACTTGCAGTGTACTGAAGCACAACTTTTTAATCAAATTCACATACGACAAGCAGACATGCTATTTACACGATACTGGGGGACAGCTCACTTTACACTTATGAACTTCACATACAGACACTATGAGGAGCTCCTACCCAATGCGGTCAACCAGCGAGTCCATGCTCTTGTCTACTAGGTGTCTGTTGGTCTGCCGCAACCCGAAGCCTTCTGCTTTAAATATTTTGGTGAAGCTCAGCAGGTCGGATGGGCTCATCTCAAAGTAGGCGTAATACAGAAAGATGATCTCCAGCAGCAGAGACTGTTCCCTCAGACACTGTAGGAACCAGAGGGACACCTGCCTCTCCGTCTTCAAATGAAAAACATTTATTATTTAGCAACCTTTGATGGACAAATGTCACCATCTGAGTAAGATGTTACAATACACAGTACAGTATTATGGTATTGACCAGTTATAAACCAAATTATCACCATGAGGTTTCCGTGAGTTTCCCATGTTGGTGCTTCTGCTTTGAAGAGGTTTTCAAACTGCAACTGGTACCTGCTCACCAGATCCTTCTCCAGTTTATTGACACAGTTACTGTACTCCGCCTGGACATAAACAAACACATCCAGTGTTATTTTACAGAAGCAACAACAAATAAACATATTTTCGTGAGGGGAAATGTGACTCTGCTTCTCACCCTGTAGGGATGTCGCTCATCCTGAAAGTATGTCAGTAAGAGCAGGACACATCTGAGCAGACACATGCGCTCCTCATAGTAATAGCCAGCTACCTGTGAAGACAAACACAAGAAGTATAACTATCATGCTAAATCATGTCCAACTATACAGCAAGTGCAGATCTCTGTACTGACCTTCAGTAGCAGTGCCTGGCTTTGTCGCTCATCCTTGAGAACAACCTGCATGGAAGACTCAGTTAGCCACCATCTGAATGTTTTTCATAGTAATATCTTGAAACCATCCTATGTTCCTCATGAAATACGGTGACCATAAGTGACAAAACAGTCCCACTGAAAACGTAACTAGGTGATATTACATTATATTCTTTATAAACTGCATTTGACAGGTACTTTTTTTTTGTGCCAAGATTTCAGACAAGACAAAATCCAACACAACTAAAAATGAAATCTTAAAAAGTTGGGAACAGACACCTTCAAGGAATTGCGTGTTCCTCTGTAGTCTTCCTGCAGGTAACACTGTAAAAGCTGCACACTCTGTTGTTCATCAAGAGCCTGGAACATTATGAAAGCATTGCATTATTATCAAATCATCATGTAATGCAACATCAAATGAATACAGTTAATCTGAAATGTTTTACAATAAACATGCATTTTTACTCTTACCAATAGTTTACTGATCCTTAGACCAAAATCCTTCAATGGTTGTGCAACAGCTTTGTTCTCTTTGACTTTGCCAGCAGAGGATGCACTAGAACAAGTAATGCCGATTTATTATTTATATTGTTATGAATAGTGGAGGATTTGATGTTAGGATAAAATAACTAACATACCTGGGTGGCTTATAGTAACTGAGTCCTTGATGTAGTCGGTCCCAGTGTCTGTCGAGCTCTGCCTCTATTTGAGCCTGTGTCCATCAAGCATGTTGTATCAAGAGGAAAAAATCAGTAGTGTCATTTTATGTAATATCTAAATAACAATATGTTGTGAGTGGAAAAGAAATATATATTTTCTTCATAAATAAATATATTTGTTATCCATCATGAACTCTACCTCCACATTGTTGTGGTAGCTGCACAGAACTCTAGCATATATGGCACATAACGAAGTGTGGCAAGTACACATACCTGCTCTCGCAATGCAGATCTTCCGAGCAATATGGTCCATAGTTCTCGACTGCTCCTAAGAAAATAATGTGTATCTTTTAGCAACTATATTAATGTATATTACACGGGAGAGCAGCTATTAACTCATCTGCATATGAAAGTACAAGTGTATCTAATTGACAGATTAATAGTTGGCACCAATATACATTTATCAGTTTATCAGTTTAACAGTCAGACCATGCAAAGCTATTCTTTTGATATTTGGCCTTGTCAGATATGCATGTATATCTCTCTATATAACAATATACACATACATGTTTATCTTGAGCCTGGCGGATCAAATATGTAATTGTATGTACCAGATGAGAAACGGTTTGTATATGCTTATACAGAGTTGATGCAGTGTAGGTGTCTTTAAAACAAAAGGCAATATAGCATTACTTATACATGCTTTGAAGCCCTGAATAAGCTCTTTTGTGTGTTTTATAACTCATACATTGTGAAGATCATGGATGCATTTTAAACAAATTTAGTATTACACATGAAAATTGTCAGTTCATATTAACAGTGTACAATGTCAAGTTTATTTGATTTATCAACAGGTCTGAAGTAGTTTATGTGGCGGTTCATGTGTCTATTTTTAAACTTTGTAAAAGCGAATGGAAATATTTCCCATGACAGTAATGTAAGCTAACGTACTTTGTCATTGTCCTGTCCAAGTCCAAACCTAGCATCACTCTCTTCACCTCCGTCACAACTAACCACAGTCGGTTATTGGAACTAATTAAGAGGCACTTTAACTAGAAGAACGCGCGCATGCTCCTCGTCCAATTAAGAAATAAACCGTTACAGTTATGGAGTCAACTTCAGACATGTTGTCATGCGGCTGACACACCGCGCTGCTGAAAAGCCATTCAAACGTTCAACTGCTAGCGCTTGCTAAGCTAAGTTAGCCTGGTGCTAACAACTCAAAACACACAATGTCAAATATAAATATGACCATCGATTAGGCTTAATAAAGAGACACTTTGTGTAGAAATGTTTGCTCGCTGATAAATACGTATAAACTATTTAAACAACGCAGTTGTTAGCTAAAGTTTGTTGCCATCTGCCTACCTGACGCTCATGTCTGATTCCGCCATCTTCGCTCCTGTTCTGTGATTGGTTGAAGATTTCTGTCGTCATTGCCGTCGTCGGCACCTTCTTCTTCGCTGGTGGTCTTAGTGTTGCATCACTACCCACAGTCATATCATTACTGCCACCTTTTGGAAATAAAATATGTCCACCGATTTCCAAAGGCTTTCACTTAATTCTCCTGTAACCATATTTTAAACAACAATTAAAACATCTACATCTGCCTTTTCCTCTACACATTTAATCCATTATAATGATGTTTAATTAAGTGTGATTCATATGATGTACTGAACTCGCTATTATGCAAATAAGGGTGACGTTGAATAAATAAATACAAAAGTCACATAAACAGTAGACGCTTTCACAACGAAAAAATACCGTAACAACTTATTTTATTTATAAAAAAAAATAAAAATGTAACACAAATTTACAACCACGCCTTTAATATATATATTTACGGTTGTACCACGTGACCCGGCTGTCAAACATGGCCCCCTCCTTCTGGCTGTGAGAGAAACGACAGCTGACAAAGGAACGAAATCTGTCAAGAAAAGGGACGGCGCCGATTCGGTTGACACCGCGCCTCCGTGCAGACCAACACTGCACGTATGTGGTATGTTCGCTCGTCTTCGTCAGCCCGGGTTTTCGCCTCCATTCCGCCGGCAGGTTCGCCCTCCGTGGCTTTGTGATAGCTCAGCTGTAAATTCCGCCGCTAGCTTGAAGCCGTCCGATGGTGCAGCATCTTTTCTCCTTTGGCTCGACGCGTTTCCCCCCCGTTGGGTTTAGCTGGTCCCCGCTGGCAAGTATTAGCACGGATGCAACTAATGACTGGGGACGTTTTTCTTATTCTCGCTTATCTTAGCTGAACAAAAGGTTGCAGCCATTGGAGTAAAGAGCATGCTTTTTCTCTGGGGGTTTAAGTCATGTGCGTGGATATGTGTGTGTATTTCACGCTGACTTGGTGAACGGTTAGTGTGGCCATAGTTCATGACAGAGAGCAGATAAAGGATGAGCAAGGTCCACTGCTGGGATAAGCTAATATAACTCATGGTCTCACAACTACTGGGCTCCATAATGCCTATTTTTATTCTATTTCTGTACTGATTTGTTTATTTCTTCACCTCAAATGTACCCACCCCCTTCTTACCCCCCTTCTTTTCTAGACATCCTTTGCAAGTGAAAAATGGCTGCTAAAATGGGCCAGAGAGAAGAAGTGACAGAAGACGGCCTTCGTTGCAGACCATCTGCTCGGCTCAACCCGGTCTCCCTCCCTGCGAGCCCCCAGCCTGCGGCCATGCTGATCGACCCCGTGCTCGTGGAGTCCTCCGTGGTCTTTGCTGTGGTGCTATGCGTCCACATGGCGCTCTGGAACCAGCACAGCTGGTGCAGCATAGCCCTCTTCCTCCAGGCCTTCTACGTGCAGCACAAATGGGACCGCCTGCTCAAATCGGGGGGCGCCGTGTTCCAGTTCCGGCCCTCGGCGAACAGCGGCATCGTCCCGGCCTCCATGGTGATGCCTCTGCTGGGCTTGGTGCTGAAAGAAAAGTGCTCCGCCTCTGGGATCGTCTACTTTGAGCGCTTCACCTTGGTGGTCACCGTCACCGGCATGATACTGGCCCTGTTCCTCTCGCTGATCGCGCTGGGCATCACGAGACCCGTACCCACCAACACTTGCGTGGTCGCCGGCATGGCCGGCAGCGCCATTCTCTACACGGCCAAGCAGACGCTGACGGTGTCCGAGGTCATCGAGGTCCTGGAGGTGCTGCTGATCTTCGTCTATCTCAGCCTGATTGTGCTTTACCTGCTGCCGCGCTGCCTCACGCCCGGAGAGGCGCTCCTCATCGTCGGGGGGATCAGTTTCATCGTCAACCAGCTCATCAAGCGTTCGCTCAACCTGGCCGAGGTCAAAGGGGATCCGGTCAACTACTTCCTGCCGGTCGTGGTGGTGGGCTCGCTGTTGCTGGGCGTTTTCTTCGCCCTGCTCTTCTGCTTCATGGAGTCCGAGACCTGGGTCTCGTCCCTCTTCTTTCACATGATGACCGCCGTTCTGGGCCTGGGGATCCTCATGCCGTGGCTCTCCCTGTTCATCGGCCGGCACCCCATCATGTGGCTGTGGGACTTTGTCACGTTGAATGAACGGAGACTTTGCCTGCTGGGTTACTGGCTGTTTCTGGCCGTCGTGGCCACGTGTGTCGTGTTGCACCAGAACTACCAGCGGCAGTCGGGCTCCAAGAAGCACCAGGCCTCCACCGTCGTCCGAAAGTACTTCCACCTGATCGTAGTGGCCACGTACGTTCCGGGTCTGGTGTACGACCGGCAGCTGCTTCACGTGGCGTCCGTGGGTTGCCTGGCGGCGTTCTTGTTCCTGGAGTACGTGCGTTACTTTCGGATCCGGCCGCTGGGTCAGCTGCTCCGGCAGCTGCTCACCTTGTTCCTGGACGAGCGGGACTCCGGGCCTCTCATCCTGACCCACGTGTACCTGCTGCTCGGCATGTCCCTGCCCATTTGGCTGTTCCCCGGGCCCTGCGCCCCGAAGGGGGTGCTCTTCGGCGCGGGCGGCCTGGTGCCTTACGCGGGCGTGCTGGCCGTGGGGGTCGGGGACACCGTGGCGTCGATGTTCGGCAGCACCATGGGGGAGATCCGTTGGCCCGGCACGAAGAAAACCGTGGAGGGGACCGCGACGTCCGTGTTCGCCCAGATCATCGCCGTGGCCGTGTTCCTCATCTTCGACGGGAGCATCAATCTGAACTCCACGTACTCGTGGATCGTCGGCTCCATCACGCTGGTGGCCATGCTGGAAGCCTACACCTCCCAAATAGACAACCTCCTGCTCCCACTCTACCTCTTCATCCTGCTGTTGCTTTGACTGAACGGGAGAAACAAAACAGATTCCCTTCCACTGTCCTCAGCTCTTTCAAGGGGGGGAGAGTGATTAATGAGATGGGGAGGGGGGAGTGCAAGAAATGTGAAAAAAATTGAAAAATGTAACAGAAGTCTCTTTTGGAATCAGTGGACTGATCAGCACAAGAACAGAATAGTTTAAAGCTGACAGCTCGGTGAAGCCGGGTGATAAATCAGCTTCTTACTTTATGTGGCGGCAGACATGATGATGATGTAAGCATGGCGTTGGCGTCTGTGGCCCTCAGATTACGTCATTTCGGCATCAGTTGCTTTTGAGGAACGAGGCGATCATTTCAGGAGAACTCAAGTGTGAGTAAGAGCTGCTAATGTTCCCCGTCGTGTCCCTTTTTTTTTTGCAAACGGTTCCACACCTCTGTATTGCCTTTGAAGAACATGATTTAAAGTTGGCTCATCGATATCCGTTTCTCAATCAACGTTGTTCTGTTCTGAGGTTACGTCTCCTCCCCGATGGCAATATAAATGACTTACTGCTGAAATATTTGCCTTAAGAAGTATATTTTCTATCACACTATGATACCTACTATTGTAGATGGAAGCATGGCGGCCCCCGACTCTTCTTTCTAAGGGCTGATTTATACTTCAGTATGGCAGAAACTCGCTATGCTCTTGCATGACACTAATATGACATTCAGTACTGTAACATGGACACAGGTATCCTACAGTATATTTTAGTTTGAGGTTTGATGGGACCCTTTAAAGGTACACTTGATATATACATTTCCTTGTGACACCGAGCTGTCAAACTGCATATTTATGGAGTCTGTAGATATGCTTTGGGCCAGAAATTATGAACATGAGCCCTTCTATTTATAGCGCCTTTCTTTTGCACCAATTTATCCATTACATTGAGTATTTGCTCTACAGAAATATTCACAAATCCCATCAGGTTTCATCTCGTCATTCTTGGATGAGGATGATTCAATGTAACGCCTGAGACTCATTTTCAGAATGAATGACTTCACAGCCTTAATGTTTATCTGTAAGAGTTATTTTATGTCGTATCAATTAATTAGCATGTTCCTACTAGTATGTTGTTTTTGCAATCATCCTTGCATTTAAAAAAAGACATAATCTTGCATGTTGAGTGCATCAAAGAAGAAAGATCAAATTGACATGCCTCTTATTTTAGTCATTGTTTGACACGTATTTAATGATTGAGAAGCAAGACCTGTGTGACTGAAAACACACATTAATTCTTTTGGTTTGATTTTTCAATGAACATAAAAGGTTTCTGATATTGTGGTTGATGATCATTGACCCATACATTTTAATTGCTTTGTACTCAAGTTGCGTCTTGAACATGAACATACTTGAAAAATAATGCTTACTGTTGTCTGTAAAGAAAAAAATAGGAATCTGCCATCTTGTTTTGACACGAATTTAAAGAAGAAGAAAAAATGATCTTGAAGAAGAATAAAGTTGTTTCATGACGATGTTGTTGATGAGTTGCTGAATTTAAAAATAGACACATGTCAGCTGTATTTTCTCTTGATCAAAAAGTACAAAATTTAAATCGTTTAAAAACATTGATACATTCATCAAAAATGTCAGTTAGTCAGCATTAATCCACCATTAATTAACTTTGCCGTTGAGCAGGCTAGCACGAGAAATGGCAGCACATTCCCCGTGGTTCAAAGAGTCGACACATGTTCATCAGGAAAGAAAGGACCTTGTGTCTCTCCATGACCTGCAGCACCGAATGCCCCACAAACAGATCCTTCATTTTGTGTAGAGAGGAGGGAAAGGAAGCTCTTCAGTGGGTTGCAACCTTTAAAGACCAAAGAGACGGGAATAACTTGAGTCGTCACACAACACAAATTAAAAGTTGAATTCACAAGCGATAAAACAGACCCATGATTTGATAAGACGAAGGCCTTTTTTATTTTATCATTGTAGTAGTGACTGTGTCTAAACGCGGCATTTACAGCCTAATGACACATTGACTTGTTCTCTATTTACTAATATTCTATAAGTCTGTATAAAATAGGAATAAATGAAACGCCACACGACTTTAATCTACTCTCACCAGTTGTCCGGGCTCCAGCGGGTGTCCTGGGTTTCCATGACATGGAAGGTGTAGACGTGGCGAGAGTCCTCCGAGGTGTTTTCAGCACTGCGATGCACCACCTCTCCGTGGATCAGGACTACACCACCTGGACATTTATAAAAGGAATTATAGTCAATAAAATGTCCAAAATTATGGCTTGTTTGTGCTCGAACCAACTGTCAGAAACACAAAGACGTTCAACTTATAATGATATGAAAACTAGCAGATCCTCACATTTCAAACAGATAAATTCCTTTAACGTTTAATCAATTATTGGAATAGTTGTAGATTCATTTCTAGATTAGTTTGATTCACGAAAGGAATAGTTTAAAGTTTTTGGGAAATATATAATTTTTTCTTGCCTAGAGTTTGATGAGAAGAATAATACCACTGTCATGTTTATAAAGTAAATAGGAAGCTACAGCCGGTTAGCTTAGCTTAGCATAAAGACTGGAAACAGGGGGAAACAGCTAGCCTAGCTCTGTGCTAAGGTCACAAAAGCAGTCTATCATCACCTCTAAAGCTCCCTTATTGACCTATTATATCACCTTTTTTTATTTGTACAAAAAGAGTGTAAACGTTTCAAACGTTTTTCACAGTGAGGTATTTATGTGCGGGACAATTTCTGGGCTGGACGTTCCACACTGTTAGAAATAGAACAAATGTTTTTCAGTTTGTCAAAACTGACTACATAACAAAAATCCTTAAATACTACATTTCTCAATCATCTTTCAGTTTCCCGCTTAAATTGAAAGACTCAAGTGAAGTACCTTTTTTAACCGGTACAGCGACAAACTGCTCGTCGGCGTAGGCCTGCTCTCGGCCGGTGAAGTCGGTCAGGGGAAAGGTGCCCTCTGGTGTACGCACCATGCGGCGAGAAATGCCACCTGGGCAAAACGTGATTTCACACAACAAATCACAGAGTACGACAGAGAAGCAAAGTAGAGGCTGGACGCATCGGTGTCGGGTTCCTCATGAGGAGGGAGCTTACTGTTGTGTGAGCCCGGGATGAACCACAGGCAGCCGTTGTTAACGGTGGCTTCTTCCAGGGCGATCCACAGGCCCAGAACTCGGCCCAGGGGCTCCGTGTACAGAAATGTGGCGTCTTGATGTGGCGTCACTAAAAAAAGAAAAAGAATGCAAGATGTTTCTCGGAAAGAATTCTGAGTTCTGTATTTTTCAATCTACTCGTTTTCTTACCTTCTCCGCCAAACCCTGGTTGCTGAAGGAGTGAGAAGGAACAATGATATCAGACCCTGAACTACCCACACGACATAATCTGACACTACAGTGCATTTCACAGACAGACAGACTTTACCTTAAAAATGAACATGCTCTGCAGAATCACCGGACTTACAAGACCCAGCTTCTTTGCTGCGCCCTACGAAGACAGTTACAGTTGGTTATTCTGTGACTGCGTATACTTCGCTCTCTGGTATCGCTCAACTGCTCGCTCACCTGGATTTTGGGCGAATGCGTAACTTTTTTGTACAACGGCTCATAGGCATGTAGTGCTAAAAAAAAAAAAAAAAAAGGGATTAATCATGAACTTTTGGAAAAGCGTAATGTTTTTGTGTAATGTTTTTAGGAGATTCAATTTGATAACTCACCGTGTCCGACTTTATTTAGCGACCGCTGTTTTGGAACGATGAATCCCCCTGCAAGACAAGAAATGCTTCACCCATCTAATTTGCCATTTTGCCATATATAAATACAAAATATTAATTAAACAGAAGCTCACCTTTGTCGTCAAAAACTCCCTTCTCAAAGAAAAAGCGGATCTTGTCTCCACTGGTGATGAAATAGTCGGCGTTTCCCTGCGTTACAAAGGAGGAGGCACACTGACTAGACTGTTGACCATTAACCTTGAAGGGTCACTAAGGTCACTGGGACTCAGTGGAGAGGAAATGCACCTGCAGACCACGAAGGGGAACATCAGTGGGAACCTTACCTGCATCTTTTTAGCGCAGTACGGTGGAAAGCATGTGAAAGAGATATTATGGGATAAGACGGAGCGTCTCCAACAGTGTTTAATACTCATCTCGCCCTGTGCTGCTGGGTTGCATTAGCTCACCTGTGTTTTGAGCTGCTCGTCGTGAGAGGTGGAGAAGGTGGTGCGGCAGTGCTCCGGGACGTCCATGCGGTCCACCACCTCTGCCATCCTTTGCCTCAGCTCATCGCACTCCCGGGAGGTCAGCAGCCCGTCCAGAACCACGTAGCCATCCTCCATGTACTTTAAAAAGGGAGGAAAGTGCTGCGGGGTCAGACTCAACCGTTCACAAAGCGAGCGTTGACATGTCCTCTGTTGTTATTCTTTCTCGTATGTGTCCACTTATTCAGACGATGGCATTTTGTTTTCTCATATTTACATGAAATCTAGGATCAAATGTATATAATTCATTAACTCAAAGTTGGATATTTCCATCTGATTGAATAGTGAATACATATTTCACTCAGTGTAAATGATTTAGTTTTAATTATGAGCGGAGACATGCCTGGGTTGTGTCCTGCCTCTTCACACAATAGAGCAGCTCACATTATTTTAATTTAAGAAAGATAATTAAAAGTTAATCTGCCGAATATTTGTCAGAGTAATTGTTGGCTATACAATTGTCAGAGAATAGTGAAAAAGGCTCATCACAAGGTTGACCAAATGTAATAGAATTTGCTATCAGATCAAATTAAGAAATGCAGGAATAAAATGGTATTTTGCATGCTTAAACTAGTTATTGATGCTTATTGATAATGAACTATCAGCGTTTAATTAGCCATTGACCGATTAATCAAATGATTGTCTCACCACCATGTACACAAACATTGCAAAGGAGGGATCTTCATCTGCAGTAAAACGTACACACTGTATCCATTCTCAATGCAATTGCATCATTACATAACATGTTATGACTTGCCCCTTTGCTCTTTAGGCGCTTCACTGTTAAACTATTCTGTAACGTATTTATGTCCTGGTTGTGTTCAATGCCTGCAGGTAAAATTGCAAATTCTTTCTTAAAAAGGCTTAAAAAAGCTTCACAGCGCGAGAATAACCACGCATCTGCTCGTGCAGACTTCTTGTATGAACCACTTGTGGCTGCAGGTTATGTAATGAGCCTGCAGTGTGCTGCCATTTAAACTCCGTGAATGATAACAATACAATCTTGAAGGAATATGATACAGTAGATATACAAATGTAACGCTCTGCACCGTTAATATATTTTCTTTAATATTCGTGTTCAGGATATTGTAGCCTACAGCTACACTGTATCGTTCCTTTTTATGGTAATCCACCTCACCTTCTGCACATCCCGGTCTGTCATAAAGTCCATGGTTGTCTGCTCGGAGGGGTCCAGCTCCTGGCACGGTGGTTAGACTCTTTTCGACCACGTGACACGTCCAAATCAATTAAAGTGAAACCCCACAGAAATGTCGTAATAGGATTTTGGACTTTAACTCTTTCGTTGCAGCTCACGCAGGACTATAAGCCCTGCTCACGGTGGGGCTGCAGTAGCTCAGCATGACCGCTAAATGTCGCTCACGTCGTGGCTGTAAACTTTTGTTATGGGGAAATAAATACAGAGGAACTACAGCGCCATCTCGTGGCCAGTCTGGTTTAATGACGTAGTGGTGGAATGTAACCAGGTACATTCACTCAAGTAAACGTGTACCTTCCTTCTGCACAAATTTGAGGTACTTATACCTTACTTGAGAATACAAAAATGGCATACTATTTTTAATATACATGCACAGTATAAACTGTATTTTTTTGCTGCTCCAATATATTTTATTTTACAAACAAAAAAAAGCATGAAATATGATTCACTGGTATAATTAAAATACACAGGAGAAAAAATAACATACTGATAACATACTTCTCTGGTAATAATGTTCACATATTTTCAACACAGACTTGTAAAGGAGTACTTTTATATTGCAGCATAATTGCTACTTTTATTTAAATAAAATATCTGAATATTTCCTATATATATATATAATACATGGCCATAGCTGTTGGATTTATTTATAACTTGCTTTCAGTAATGTAAGAGTTAAAAAAAATGCACTATCCGACCACTAGAAAACCGTCATTATATTTTAGAGAGAGACGTCTTAGAGATATTTATTAGACACAGTAATAAATATGTTGCTGAGCTTTCTCCAAATGTATATTAGCCAACTTCATCACAAGTATTCAAAATACATTTGTCAGCAAATTCAGTGCTCAGAATCTTCTCCTGAAAGAAGAAGCATCCCCCAGATGAGGAAGTAACACTCGTTGAAGCCGGATTCAGTGTTAAGTATTTATTTCAATATCATGTGTCAGAATGGTACAAAAAGTAGGGTCTGAACATTAGGAAATACAGTTCAGTCGTCCATGGTTACAGACGTCCCTCTTAAAAAGCCAGTGTTCAGTCCACTTGGCAACACTTAATTAATAAAAAGGCCTCGTCCCGTCAGACGGCGCTGAATAAAACAAGTCTGTCCGTCCTGCTTACAGTTCATGTTCACCAGGGGTCGCTGCTCGAGGCTTCAGTATGGCTGTAATGAAGGTTTTTGAATAATGTGGTTCCTGTGCTCAAGTGAAATGCTATGCGACTGTCCAAAAATGTACACACTTTAGAAATATGACAGTGTGCAGGTGAGCTCACCTCCATTTAGAGTGTGTCAGATTGTCAGAGTTCTTTCTGTGGAGGAGTAAAATCCTGTCTTGTTTTTGTGGAAAGGAGCTGAGTCCAAAGAAATCAGCCGATCAAGCACAGTGTTTCACACAAACTACACTACTTAAGGCCGACATAACACAAATACAGACCATTTTCGATATTTCAAACCTTAAATTAAAATCAGGATAGGCAACACAAAAGCTGAAAAAAAACAAAAAACGTATGTTATGCGTTTGCACAGAATAAAACAAAAGCTTTGAACATGTATTGATTAACATCATTGAAGGTGTTTCAATGAGAACGGGCCACTAATTAAACTGCTCGCCTGAGAGTTTTATAAAGTAACCAAGGGGCATTTTATTAGTCACAAAAACAAAAAAAACCTGACTGACCTCAGCTTAGACCTTCATCCGATTCACTGACGTGCAGGAAAAGGGAGTCTGGCTGCTTTAATGTACACATCATCTTGTGACTCAGAGGGAAGGGACTGCTGTGAGAGCACCGGAGGTCAGAAAAAAAAGAGGATATTTGTCAGCAGGACAAAGTGAGACTCATATATCGGACTACAGATGTGTAGCAATGCTGACATAGACCGAGCTGACAGATACATGAATATAACAAAATGTGTATTGTCATTTGAGAAAATCTAAACATGTGGATGACTTCTCAGTGATACCCTTAAAAAAAACATCCATAACACTCTCATAATTCAACAGAAAAATATACTATAACTGCTGTACCAAGGATACATTTATGGTTAAACATATCAGAAGAAGAGTACTTTGAGCTGTGATAATCCAACCTCTGATGACCACCAAGTTAAGGCAAAACGACACTCGACACAATAACTGATTGGCATTGTTTGAACGTCCTAATTTGACACTCTGCGGTGCACTGAAGGAGGGACTTTGTTAGTGTCAGCAGCACCGGCAACTGCAGTGCACCACTGCAATGAGCCATGTTACTATATCAAGTTTACTTTGGGGTGACGTACGAGTCGTCCTACAACTTGTCCCTCTACGTATGGCCGGATACTGCACCAGAAGAATCACACATTGCAGTTTAGTGTGCGAACAGAAATGACAGAAATGAGTTTGGCAAAGTGAAGTGAAAAACATGTTTTGGCAACTTCTTGGCATCACAAAAACTAAACGAGAGCAGACATATGGAGGTGGATATGCCAAAGTTCATCCACGCTGGAGAAGCTGAGATTTCCTTTGATTTACTGCGTTTTTTTCTGGTGTCATTTGTTCATTTTCTCTTTTGCCTGTGACCTTTGCTTACAACTTTAAAACTGGTTGCTAGTCGACACATTCAAGACTGACTGAGGCTCTTCTTTCAGAACAGGAGAAATGTACTCGTGACCCCTAGCAGGGCATCTGGATTTAGCCGGATCCTCAGAGAAACAAAATTCACTGTGAACAAAGGTGCGATTGTAGAATTGCAGTGGAACCTTCCTTTAAAGAAACAGCTGGTAACAATAAGACCACATACCGTACGTCTGATATGTATGAAAACAAACACATTCCACATTGCTATACATTTTACAGCACTTGGAAAAAAAAAAAAAAAAGAAGTGTTGTGTGTGATCATTACGAGGGCATTCGGCTTGTAAAAGATAAGGCCATATTAGCAACGAGATGCCTGGCTGGAGTAAACATAGCAGGGTTACTCCAAATGATGCTATTAAATCCAAGGCCTTAACAAGAAAAGTGTTTCAAGCAGACAAAGCATGTTGCACTAACTTGGAACATGAATGTGGAAATCCCTCGTGTAGGTCGGTCCAAACCAGTTTCCTTCCCTCTGTAATTTCCTGTTTCTCCTCACTTCACTCTCAAATGGATAAACAAAAACGCTGACAAATGTCCAGTGGAGTAAACCCGGATAAATAAAAGGGCTGCGCACTTGAGTCACCAACAACAACACTGTTCTAGTCGAGACTGGCAGTAGCGTATAAAAGTACCATGATTCTTGCTCGTTTTCTTGGTCTACATAATAATCTGGTTGTATGATTAGAGTTGTGCAAGCTTGTGTTTTAATTTAACAAAAACAAAAAGAAATCAACTGCGACAGGCGTTTGTGACCCTGTACCTTTAAGAAAGGGACGGCTAACTTCCTGTCAGCAGGGAGACACCTTGTGTACTTACAATCGAGTCAGTGAAGGAACACATGTCAGCCATTGATTGAACAAAGGTCACTTAAGATCTCTGACTACCGTTATATGTTCCACAAGCAGCTTTAAATAAAGTCTAAAAGGCAAAATAATCAATAACTGTGGAGAATAAGTGGCATTCAATCAATCTCTGGTTTGTATCACGCATTAATTAAATGTTGCACCAATCACAATACAGCCTGTTCCACAGGCCCAAACATGACGACAGGATGAAAATATGTGGTCGCATTTAAAAAGTAGCAAACGATGGACCTTGAAGACGAAATAAACTCTTGATTTTGTTTCAACAGGCCAGATTCACCCGATACAAAACTCATCACACGTACTTTAATAAGACACACCAGTAGTGTGTGCGAGATGTTTAGTCATGCAAAATAAGGTAACGCCTGGTTTTAAATGTCTAAATAGGACATGTCCTAAATAAAAAGTCCAAGAAAAATGGTGCATTTCTCCACTGAAGCTCCCACGCAGCCAAGAAACCGGCTGCCCCACAAGCCGGCGTTAGATAAATTAACGACTGTGCGGTAATTAGACATTGTACTGCAGAGTTTGATCCCATTTGTGTACTTTGATGTCGTTACATCAGTCCTCTGTGTTTGTGTTAAGGCCTGAACTGTGACCCATCAGCTGTGGGATGATCTGTCATTTTGTTCACGTAAAAAGATGCCTCCGAGCATGTCGAGCGTACAAAGAGCCTGAAGACAACGACTGTCGGTCGCTCTGTGATTCTGAGCCGCGACAACTAACGTAATTGTAAAAATGGTCTCAAGGCCAGAGGAAGGTCAGGCGAACGCTGCTTTGAGCGCGTTCCAGTTGAGCATGTTTACCGCGATCATTAAAGACGGGGTCGTGAGCACGTCTCGCTCTGCGTCGAGGCCGAATCGTGCAACGTTTGTTCCGTTTTTACGGCTCTCTCTATTAAACCCGTTTGCTTTAGCAAGGTCCTACAGTGGCATGCATATTCAACATAACCTGCTTGCATCCTCGCAGCTGCTATATGTTATACATCAGGATGACATTACAGATAAGCCACGTTACTGAACGACCTTTGATCATAGAGACCTCTCCTTGGCGACTTTGTGACCAGTGATTTCCAGAAATACATCCTTGGAGGTCTTGAAAGCTAACATCCCTCGCTTTTGTAGGTCCTGCCAGGGAAGCACCAACCAAACAACCACTTTTCTGAGCGCGGCTCACACTGCGGTTTGCCTGCTTTGACATACAAAACCACTGCTCCATCATCCCTCCAGTCAAACGTCTCTCCTCTGCAGCTCTCCACAGTGGTTTGGCTCAAGCTTGCTCCTTATCGGCCCTCCAAAGCTGATCCTTGACCTCTGGTGGCAGCGTGTTGAACAGGTCCTCCTCCACCAGCAGACTGCTCCGCTTCAACAGCCGGCACTCGCCGAGCTCCACTGGGAGACACTCGAGGCGGTTCCCTCTCAGCTCCAGCTGGGTCAGCCCAGTGAGCTCCCCGAAGCGCGATGGCAGCGTCTGCAGGCAGTTGCTTCCCAGATTCAGAGTGCGCAGCTTCTTGCACTTGAAGAGCTCTGGGGGCAAAGTCTCGATCTGAAGCGGAGAGAATAATGAAGGGTGCAAGTTAATAGTGAACAGAAGGAATGTTTTTTTTTAAATCCACATGCATTGGCAGGAAACGAAACCAAATGAGATGTGAAGGACACTCCAGTTCCACGGTCAGACTTTCGGTGTAGCGTATAATGGAAAAAGAACATGCAGAACAAATGGCTTCAAAATGTGTCAAACTAATAATCTAAAACCAACAGCCTGCCTCTTGAAGCCTCTGTGTACTTGTGTCCCATGAACTTCTTGTTCTATTTATAATCTTCCTTGTTTGTCTCAAAACTAAATGTCAATCTCTATCCATTGATGTCCAAAATAAATCACTTCCGATTAAAACACATACATGGACAGAGTATTCTCATCACTACGTAACATCATTTGAATCGTTAATGTCGGATTTAGGCACGAGAAGACTCAAAAACACACGAGACACCAGAGGGGTCTCATTTAATTAAGCTATTTTTGGCCTGTTATCAGTGAACAACCACACATGTGAACACAGTAAAAAGGCAGGAATAGTAGCCTCGACTGAAAACACATGATCCCGTGTGAAAAACTGCATTTTCAGGAGAATTTCTCCCAGTGAGCAGAATGAATCGGGAATCAAATAAACAATATTTTGTGAAGAATGAACGGCTCCACTTCACCTCGAAGCTGTGCGGTAATGGCTTTGGTACAGCCCTCAAATCACTGAAGTTAATGATCTTTGCAGCGGACATAAACAACATCCTAAATAAAGCCCATTTGTGATGGTTTACTTGAAGAGTAATAGCTTACTTCACAGGAAGTCCACAGGGCAAACAAAAATGTTACCAGAGTGAGTACACCGGGCTCAAAGGATACTATACAATATATATTAGACAATAAGTATGTCTGACTGAAAGAAACCGAAAGAATAAAAGAAAAGGGCATTGTCTATAAAAACGTGTGTTTCATTCCATAGTTAAAGCAATGATTCCCAACCTGTCTCTGAAGATGTCAGTAGTTTTAAACCGTTGACCTTTGTGAATACCTCATGTGACCTTTGAGCTAATCTTATCCACGCATGACCGTAGAATAGATTGGTGGAAACAGATCTCAGTTCCCTAAGAACATAGGAAATGAGGATAAGCCGCGTTCACAAAAATGAATGTAATCTCACCCGGTTTGCCGTCACAGCGAAGTACTGCAGGTTCTGGAGGAAGCCCACGTCCGCGTGGATGCTGGTCAGGTTGTTGTGACTCAGGTCCAAGAAGCGCAGCTTGCGACAGAAGAAAAGCTGACTGGGGATTTCCTCGATCTTATTCCGGTTCAGGTACAGCCTCTCCATGTTGGTCAGCGTTCCGATCTGAATGGGGATGTAGGCGATCTGGTTGTACCACAGCTTCAGGCACACCAGCCGGTGCAGGTGCTGGAAGCTGATGATCTCCTCGATCGTCTTCAGGTTGTTGTCCTTCAGGTCGATCTCCTGCAGGTTGTGCAAACTAAAGATGGAGTGCGGAATGCGCTCGAGGTCGCAGCGAACGAGCTCCAGCTCCGTCAGGTTGACCATCTTCTTCAGGCTGTTGAGCACCATCAGCTTGGTGCCCTCGTTATTGATGGAGAGCTTCTGGAGGTGCACGCCCACGTCCGTCACCACCTGCGGCAGCTTGGTCAGATTGCTTTTCAGACGCAGCACTTTGAGCCTCTTGAGCTCCCGCAGCCCGTCGATGACGATGTAGCGATTGTTCTGCGCGCTCAGGTTCCCGGTGAGGTGCAGCTCACTGAGGTTCTTCAGGCTGTAGATCCACAGCGGGATCTCCTTGATGTCCGTGAACTTGATGTGAAGAGACTTCAGGTTCTCTCTGAGGAAAGCAAGAGCCGGTGCCTCGATTTTCGCCGGTGTGTGATAGAGCCACATCTCCCTCAGGTTGGAGAGCTGGGCGATGATCGGCGGGATGGTTACGTCGGGGATGAGCTCCAGCTTGAGCACCTCCAGCTCAACCAGATCAAACACCGTGTCCGGGATCCCGCTGAGCATGAACAGATGCAGCTCCAGCTTTTCCTGCGAGTTCTTGGTGATGCGCTGCCTCAGCTTGTCCAGCGTCCACTCGTTGTTCAGGTTCAGCTGCCTCAGCTTGTTCTCGCTCACCTCGGACAGAAATACAGCAAAGCGCTTGGAGTAGAGAGGGTCATACTGGTCGATCATGTGGAGCATGAAGGCAAAGTCGTTCTTCAGGTCGGGAATGTCGCTGTAGCTGCTTTCCTCGCGGATGGATTCAAAGGAGTATCGTTTGAGGGAGCGGCTGACCATCCAACAAAGAGTGTACATGCAGATAAGACCGTAAACCACCACCAGGCTGATGTAGAAACAGGCCAAGATCTTGAAGAGAGTCGCTAACGGGTGAGCGCAGTAGAAGGTGCTGTACCCTGTGAGCTTCTGAATGTTCACCGTGCACACCACGCTGAACCGGATGTAGCGCACGTAGTAGGCCGTGTAGCTAATTATCAGGATGAACTTGATCACTTTAATGATGGTCTGACGTACGTAAAGACGGTACACGATGTCGCCCTCCTCCACGTGGATCCTGAACTTCTTCACCTTCTCAAAAAGAGCCTTGGCCTGCTCCCCTTCCTTTTTGTCTAAAACCCCGGTCTCTGAGCGATCGATGATTCCTTGTTCGATCCTGGACTTTGTTCGTTGGAGCATGGGCACGCTAGCCTCGACGTCCTCGCTCACGCACGAGGCCTTCTTATCCATCGAACCGTTCATTTTCCCCAACGGCTTGGGGTCGCTCTCCTCCACCACCGTCTCGGACAAAGCCCTCGTTGTCCAAGGGGAGTCGAAGCACTTGAGGAGGATGGAGACAAAGTGCTCCAGTTTGGAGCTTGTGCGGGGGAACTTGAACCAGAAGTTGCTGCAGGCCAGGAAGATAAGGGTGTGGAGCAGCACCAGATAGGGGAAATATTTGGCAAACCAGTGTAGTTTGTTCTCGTAGCAGACGGCGTCGACGTAGTTGTACTGATGGCGGTCGAGGTCGTACTGAATGCCCTTGGGTTCCGCTGAGTAGGCGCTCGCGTTCGGGACGGGCATGGTCTCGCAGGACTTGTTGACCACCCACTTGCATGGCAGGCAGATCATCTTGTCCTGCGTGACCTGCAGGGTGCCGCCGAACACCGCGATCATCAGCATGATGACCGAGAGGTAGTCGGTGAAAACGTCCCACCATGGCTTCAGGATGCGGTACGCTGGCTGGGTGTCAGCAAAGTACCGGAGCTCTGTGATGGGAATCATGATGGTTTATCTGAGGGGACAGGAAACAGGAAATTATGTCAAGTTAAAAACATAATGGAACGTACTGGGGTAGCTGAGGTGGTTCGGGCATCTAGTCAGGATGCCTCCTGGACGCCTCCCATTAGAGGTTTTCCAGGCACGCCCAACTGGTAGGAGACCCCGGGGAAGACCGAGGACACGCTGGAGGGATTATATCTCCCGGCTGGCCTTGGAACACCTCGGGATCCCCCAGAATGAGCTGGAAAGTGTTGCGGGTCAGAGGGAAGCCTGGGTCGGCCTGCTGAACCTGCTGCCACCGCGACCCGACCCCGGATAAGCGGCTGATAATGGATGGATGGATGGATGAAACGTACTGGGATAAATGTTAGCATATCAAAATGTCATTCCACCGTGGGAGAACCATATAAATATACCATATTAATATCACTATTTGTAATGCCCAAGAACAAGGATGACCCCTTCTGCTCTTTTTACATCGATGCAGTGAAATACAGCACGCTAAATGTGATGATCCCGTACAGCAGTTCGCAGAACAAATATACAGAATCATACGCGTGTGTATAAGTTCTGGATCACGCAAATCAATAAATCCGACACACAATTAGGGCCTCAACTCCAATACCGTTGTCATCATCATACACGGAGCCCACTCAGAGAGTGTAAGGCCAAGTGTGGAGGTTACCAGAATGGCAGCACACAATGAGCGGCAGTCATTATATTGGCTGTGGAGTCTACTGGACATCAGGGTTGTCCAGAGTGGGCGCGCTGCATGAACCGACAACACACTGCGGTTAGAAGACTGCAGAGCAAGCTGGAAGTAAAAGCGCCACAGATCCTGACATTGCATGCATGTTCACACATATTCCTTCATTTGTCTCCTGATGTGCAGCAATGTCTCTGCACAAATAAACTGTTCACGGCACGATGAATATGTCTTCTTTAAGGACAACGGTTTTACATTTAATCTTCAAGAGGTCGATGTCAAATCCCACCTAAACGTCCCAAAAGATATGAATGACTTTGAATAAATAAATAATGGGAATGAGGAGGGATACTGAACGAGAACTCTCAGCAAATGGGAAGCAATACCAAGCAGACTGCTGACCACGTAACAACGAAACCCCAAAACCAGAAGAGTCTCCCGGGCGTCCATTTAAACCACAACTAGGCTACTTCCTCACACAGCAAATGTGGGAGTAATGCAAGAAATACAGCAACCTAAGCATTTTTTTCTTCTTCAAGTTGTTTCAAAGCAGTTAATCCTGGACTACAAACTACTTAAAGAAAATCCAAATAGTACTAATGGCCCTATTGCTTCTGCTTCCTATTTTAATACAAATTTATAATAAAACCTCTCTGAAGTTGTTTCTCCCCGTCCGCTCTACTCACCCCTTCCTTACGGGACGAGGATGAAAGAGGATAGCTGGTCAAGTGGTCACAGCAAAAAAAAAAAAAAAAAAGCCTTGTTTTATCCAGTTCAAACCAGAAAGGCAGTACAGTTGCTGAGGGCCTCCTCTGTGACGTCGCTGCTTTACTTCAACTCAGAACTTACAGTACACGCAGTAATACCATTTGCATGGTATTAAAAAACAACAACAAGCAACCTTTGACAGCAATGCAATTTCCACACTGTCTGGCAACAGAACTACAATCTGCACACTTTCACAGCCTCCCGTTGCCAAATACAGAGAGCAGAGAAACTTGAAGCAACAGGTGTGTTCACTGATTCAAACTATGGATAATGGCTTTTCGCTTGACGGCACTGATAAGATTTAATGAAAACTGTAACAATAAACTGATTTCATCCTAGCATCCTGTTCCAGTAAACACCGTGACAGACGGATGTTTTTAGTTTGAAAGAACATCAAAGATGTGTTCCCTTGTGGAACTAAAGCTATCTGATCCCTCCTCGCCACCACCAGGAGAAAGTGACGTCATTATTTGTGATTAAAACTGGATGAAAGAGGGAAAAGGTCAAGACTGGCTTTAACGACCCTGTGGCCGGCTTCCTGTTCGGAGCCATACCCCGGTACATTTCTCCTGAATTTGTTCGCTGAACAAACCTTCTTTTGTATTCAGGCATGTCTTTGTCTATGAGGCTCTGACACACGGTCTGACAGAGGTGCAGGTGGACCTGGAGCCAAAACATCACAGATACAACTGTAACCTCCCTCAAGGACACTAGAGTCTCACAACACAAGCTACAGTCGAAGAAAAATAGAGAAAGAAACCCCAAACAAAGAGATCTCCCTCTGAAAAGGAAATGAAGTAAACCTGATACCACTGTTTACTCTCAAAATCTCATTTGTAGAATACTTTGCTTCATAACCAAATATCTGCCATCCACCTCAGTTGGACTACTAACACCTTGAACTTGGATGATATCATGATATCAAACATGATATCCACGGAACATCGCCAGGTTAGGATTGGCATTTTTAACTCGTTTGCATTAGGAGCCATTACCTCCTCACCTTTCCAACAACTGAGTTGAACAATATCTTGGATTCCTCCTCTATAGAACATTTCAATATTCAAACCGCATTTGCGTGTTTAGAACAACTATAAGCACGCTTGATTTTCGACAACAAGTCGTACAAACTACTTTGCTTCAGGCGTAACCTTTGCTCTCGTCGGTCTCTGTGTGTGAACCTTGCGTTAGGCTGGCAACCTGTTTATGGTACACACATCAACTCACACAAGCCATTCTGGGAGAGGCTCCAGCCCCCTTTGCAACCCTTCAGAAAATAAGTGGTTTAGAAAATAAATGGATGGCTGGATGGAAATATCAATGGAAGCCAGCATTCCCTAATTGCTGGCTTGAAGTTTTATTACATTCCATTAGATGATATGCACTTTTTGTGTTCGGTATATCTCTCAATATTCTCCCTGCAAAAAAAAAGGATTCCATCGCACAGGTAGAGTACACAGAAAGGACCATTAAGGTCCGAGCATCAGAGTGGCCCCCACATGTACTGGCTTCTGATGTCCTGACACCCTGCGATACAGCGTGGATGAGTGCAAGTCTAAAGGGTGTGGCACATTTGGGGATTCTTTCACCAGTTCTTAGTGGTTGAAACCATCCAGATTCCCGTGCTGTCGGTGCTTCACAAGAGTCTCAGACCATCTAATACTGAGGGTCTTTTTTATTAATTGATTAGTATTTTAAAAAAATTAAATAATCAGAAGCAATTTTGGCCAAGCATTTAAGACATTCTTCAAGCAAAAATGGCAAAAACATTTCCTATTTAAAGCTTCTCCAATGAGAAGATTTGCAGTTGTACATTATTGTACATTGAACATCTGTGGGTTTTGACAAAACAAGACATTTTAAGATGTCACATTGGGTTCTAAGAAATTTTTATTTGGCATTTTCACTATTCTGATTCTATTCTTTTTGTATGATACATTATTAATGTATTAGAAGAGCGTTAGATTAATCAACAATGAAAACATTTGTTAACTGCAACTCCAGCAATTTTTACGTGAAGTACCAGTCACACCACCAACATGGAAAATTATCTTTACGTAAACTAACACTAAGTCAGGGATTGTTGTGCTGCTAAAAACTGAGTCTGAACGACACAGTGCAATTCATTTTATAATGACATTGACAAACAAACTTTCTTTATTGTGGATTGATAAAATGTCAGCCTCAATCCAGATTCTGTGATGTAAACCGGAGCCTTCCTAACCTGACAGTCTCATATGATTTTGAAGAGTGGACTTAAACTAAAAACGTAAGTATAATACTTTTGTCCGTTCTGCATTAATAAACCTCATAAATACATGTATTTGAGAGGTTACTGATTTTGTATTTGTCTGCCTCTTCCCGAGTTTAGCCGATTCCCATTTCAATTGGGTGCATCTTTTTGAGGTGTGGATGTTAAATGCTGCCCTACAGGTGAAAATAAAAATAATTCTGGGATTGTGTTCTTGGCAATCACAGACCCACAAATCCTTCCAAAACATGAGAGATTCCCTGTTCCTCAAAATCAAAAGAAGCTGTGAAAACAGAGTTATCACAGCTTCTGATCTCAACCCATCTGCCCAAACCTGGCATATAGACTTGTACCCATCAAGTTGCAGCCGGCAGGGCTTTGTTTTGACCAGGTGTAACTGGTTCTGGCTCACCAAGAGCTCCTTTCCTTTTTATGGCAACACTGCTGATGTCATATTCACACACAGACACACAGACACACATACACACATAAACCACTGGGTAAAGGCACATGTTGATTATATAATTTAAATAGTGCGAGTATTTATTTAGCCAGTTTTGATTTGCACCTGCAGTAATACCATACAAACTTAATACTACAACTATGACACCAGCCATATACTCTCTTACATGTGTATTACAGAGACACTGTATCTTATAGTACCTGCTATATTTGTGTCATAATGAAACACATGAACTCAACAATATACAACACAAACGCAATGGTATTCGCCATGGGAACGTTAAAGCGCTTTATTGAGACATAAAACACAATAATTTTGCATTTACATCCATTGTTAACTCTCCCAGTATTATATCGGTAATATTGGTTGTGCCGTCGCCTGCAACAACAGCATTATTAATAACGCGTGCGTTGCCTTTCTGGCCTTAAACAGTGGACGAAACGTCACTGATGTGGTGGATAATATTCCATTAGCTATTAATTTCGCATTAAGAGAACGACTGTAATGTTGGCCTGATAAAATAACACGCCGGAGAGAGAGACCGAGCTGAACAACAACAGTCAGCCGAGAGGCGACGGGGGAAGCGGTGTCTCACGCCGGCGTCCAGCGAGCGCGCTGCGGCAGAGAACCGGCGACCCACACGGCTCTTAAAGAAAGACAAGAAGAACAGACACACCTGTTTTAGTGAAGATGGTGTCTCTCGGCTCCGCCGCGCTCGGGTCACTCATTTCTCAAACGTTTCTCAGCAGCTGTGGCCGTTCGGGCACCGGGCCGGGGCCCCGTACAGCAGTGACGGTGGAGAAAACCACACGGAGGAGTGTACACTGAGTGGTTTGGTCGGCTGTCAAGAAGACAACAGCTATTGCACGAGACTGGCGGAAGTACTAATACAGAACCGCCGTCAAAATAAAAGCACGGGGGTGGTGTGACAACGTAATCAAAAAAAATATTGCTCCCTACATATTTTGTATAATTGTTTGAATATTACGTGCAAATAATGTGTTTATAGTCCAATTAGTGATATTAAATATTTCTTTCCAGGTTTTTCTTTTCATTTCTTCCTCTTTTGGTGATGTGGGGGTTGTTTTGTTTAGGTATTTTATTAAATGTTGTAGCTCAGTCTTATGCAATGCTCAGTGGTGGGAGAAGTACTCAGATTCTTTATGGTTAATTTAGTACAATAATATATTCCATAGTCAAGGAGGCTAAATGTCTTAATTTCAAAATGTTAGTCTCACTCTTTTATTATGATAAAACATTACACTGTTCAGTTTTTATCACTAACAAATACATGAAAATGTATAAGAAAATGTTAATGTTGTTTGTCAATGTGGAGTCAATTGAAGATACTTTGTCTTCAACCTAAATTATAAGTATATCAAATGTGTTGAGCCACACAAGGAATAGATGAAATTATGAAATAGTAAAACTTTAACTCAAGGGTACTTTTGAACATGTGCATTTCAAAAAGCCTTCAATCAAACATTCAGAAAGGACTTCTATTTATAATATTGAATATATTTTGGTTTAAAGTTAGGTCTTTTAAATAAGGAATGGATGTATCCTGAAACAATTTATTATACAAAATATCAGATACTATATGTAGTGTGATATTAAACAAGCATGGGGATTATGTGTTGTAAAATAGTCATGGTATTTTCTATTAGGTTATTGAAAGAGTTTTTCTTATCTTAAATGATATACATGCTTCATCCTGACAATCAGTAACAGAGGAATACAACAGACCAAACTGCACGTGCACTCACCACAGAGGCAGTGCGTCAGCAGTGGGACGCCTCCTAGTTTCAGATTGACTGCAGTTCCACCTAAACAAGCTCAGCCCACCTTTCAGAGCAAGATTAAGAAAAACACCCTTCAGTCACCACAAGCTCACTCAATGTGCTATTTGTGCTGATTGACATTCAATTAAACTGCACACTCTTGCAGCAGCATTAGCCTCAGCCATTTTTTTGTTGTAATTATGCATAACTTGGCCTACTTCTCCCTTTTGCTCTAAAGCATTGGAAGGCAATGAAGCCATGGTAACTGTTTGTGCATAACTCAATACTGCAGAATGCTTCCCCAGACGTATTTTGGAGATGGGAAGACAAAATCTGAATCTGAGAGGTGTTATCAAATTATTTATGACACCCTCTGGTGGTTGTGTCAAAGAAATGACGTGACTTCCCCACACTAGGATATTCACTTATTTAAAACTGAAATAAAATGTTGTGTTTGAATATTAACTTGCAGCATCTATATTGGTGAACTCCAAGCAAACAACGCCATTATTATTTTTGCAAGATTGGCTCCACACAGATTAAGGACAGGCAGAAAAAATATATAGCCAAAGAGCATAAATAAGACTTACTGTAACTATCCTCATTTGTGGATAATTTGAGTATTGACTTAGCTGACATTGATACAGGATTAGCTGTTATGTTTCCTCCTAGCCTTTGTTTCAAGTCTATAAACTGTAGTTGACCTTAAATGTATTCTGCCGCTGCAAATGATTCTGCCTGGAAAATGCAGTTTCTGATTCAGATCCTCTAACTCTCCCCCCCCCCCCCCCCATTCATATTCTCCATGGTGCCCATCATTCTGGCCACATGTGCTTTCTGTTTTGTTGCTCATATATTTGTATTTCAAAAAAGTAACAAACAAAATGTTGTTATGAAGCAAAAAGTACAATATATCTGCCTAAATAAACAGCAGGTTAAATACATTTTGCAATGACATAGCATACAATGTAAATACCTGAATAATTTGTAGGCTACTTAATTACAGTACTTGAGAAGGTGTACATAGTTATCTTCAACAAGTGAAAAAACACTATTGGCAGATAATACTATTATTCTGTCAGAGCTCAGAATCTCAATTGAACCTAAATCACACAACTCATTCCCATATGTTTTCTTTTTAGAATTATACTAGTTTTATGCTAACTTTTTTTTTAAATGTCCCCATACACGCATGGCCCGCTGAAACGCTTTTATTTTGTTGGAAGAACAATTTGTCCATAAAGTTTATTTTGAAAATGACAACATGTTTGACGTCATCAGTCCACGCCGAAGTGCGTGTTGATGAAATCGAAAAGGGGCACGCTGAGGTCCTCATAAACACCCGTCATGTTGGTTTTACATACATGTTTTGATATCGTACGTCCACCGGGTTCCTCGAGGACGATGCTGACTGTCAGCCGGTTGATTCGGTGTCTTCTCCGCCGTTCAGCTCCGGCTAGGCTGTTGTCCGGTGCTGCGCTCGACTGTCGTCCTCCAGGACCGCCGACCACCACGGGCAGGTCGGGGCTCCTCTCCTCACAAGACCGGCGTAGTTTGCATACTGTGCTCCCTTCTGACAGACGTGAAGCTCTTCTTAAAAGTTATAGAGAATTCTCAACGTCACTGAGTAGCAGAAGTGACGCAATTGGACAGATCCAGCCGAAGCATTACCAACTCGCTTACACATGCAAGGTACCAGCACCAGCGTCGGTACATACACTTTTTGAGTTATCTTAGCTCCAGATATGTTGGCTGTCACGTGTTTCTGAGTCTTATACGTATCACGTCTGCAGGTTTGCTCTACCAGGTCCACAGAGAAGATTTCCAAGCTGGCCTATCACAAAGGAGTCGTGATAGTGACATGTCCAGGATGTAAGAACCACCATATCATCGCTGATAACCTCGGCTGGTTCTCTGACCTGGAGGGGAAAAGGTTGGTGACTTCTGATCATAAACCAGAAATATAGAATTGATTCATAACAGTATTCAACACAAAACCATCAAAGGTGTGTGGTTGCCCATATGTTTGTTTGGTAAGCATTCCTTAAATGTATTTCATTTACAATAGTTACCAAGATATGTACTGAGTAGGACACTTTAACAGGTGAAAAATAACCGTGTAATTGCTGGTGACTTTTTGTAAATTACCTCAGCTAAATACTATATTGGTGTTACTTATTATTGGCTGACCTTTGTAGCTATTGTTTAACATGGCAGCAACATTTCTTTTAAGAGATTATTTTAGTTGAGACAGGTGAGAAGTAGACTAGAACATGCACTTTAACGGGAAGTATGAGGTGAGATGGATGGAAATCACAAAATACTGGTTAAATGGATGAACACCTCTGCAACCCTTTAAGCATCTATGGATAACCAGTTTAAACCATGCACGAATGAAATTAGGATATTTTTGATTTACCAATAACTGTGTGTACAGTACATTTCTGAATGACTCGCGCTGTGTTTATTTACACTTAAGAAACATTGAGGAAATCCTTGCTGCCAAAGGAGAGACTGTGAAGAGGCTTGAAGGAAGTCCTGCTTTGGAGATCGTGTTGGAAGATGAGTCTCAACGTGGTGAAAACACAAAGAAATCAGACAACGACCCAGAAAAACAATAACGTTGTATTTACACTGTATATGTATATTATTGTGCGATATGTTCATATTTAATTATATAATAAACACACATGTTTTGCTTTGGTTGTCATTGATTCTGAGCAAGGAATAGGGAATTGTTTCAGACTAGATCTTAATAGCAGTAGATATAACTAGAATCCCAGCCAACTAAATGCTAATTAAACACTCAAAGGCAGGAACTAATTTAAAACTACAACCAAAGGTGTTAAGAAGCATTACTAGGTATAGGTATACTTTAACATACAATATTGAAACATCAAACGCAGTTCCGCGCCAAACTGTCCCATGTTGACACTTCTCGCGAGAGCGTTAGATCCCGCGAGAACAGCGCGGTGTTATTGCTATACATAGCATAGCTAGCGTTCAGACAAGCTATCTGGATATCCGCAGTCTTTCCGAACTGTTGGACCGCGATGGACGGATTCGGAGCCCTAGACGAGGCGGACCGGCCTCGGCATCACCCTTTCCTAATCGGGGTCAGCGGGGGAACCGCCAGCGGAAAGGTTAGTCCGTTATTTTAGCCAGAAGATCTCCCGACTACGGACATTAGCACCCCAAGTAGCTTAGCTTAGTTTGCTAGCAGCACCAACGGTAGCATTTATCGAACTGTCATACCAGCTGGCACGCCCCCTTGTTTAGGTAACATGTTCTCACTAAGACAGAAAAACGGTCGTGCTGTTTCTATTCTGCTATTATTTACTGTCTTCACCAACATGGATGTATGACCTTTTAGCACCAGACAGATTCATGCAGCTAACTAGCCCGCTGTCATCTGTCAAGTCCTTCCGTAGCTGACCCAGAGTCAGCTGATAAACACGAACGTTACACGGAGAAGGTCACTGATATAAACGCTACTGTTTTGTTCCCCTCCGTTCTTTAGGACAACTTCCAGAAACTGTTTTAATTTGTCCGTGTTAGTTTAACCCAGTGAATTTAATTTGTACGAGTCGTGCTGAATGAGAAGTTTTGTGTCACAGTCAACAGTTTGCGCCAAGATCATGGAGCTCCTGGGCCAAAACAAGGTGGACCACCGGCAGAGGAAGGTGGCGATTGTAAGCCAGGACAGTTTCTACAGAGTCCTGACTCCAGAGCAAAAAGCGAAGGCGCTGAAGGGCCAGTACAACTTCGATCACCCAGGTAGGTCACGTTTCTTCACACACCTACGCAAAAGAGGTGCACTGATGGGGTTGTTGTTAGACTTGTAACAATATCAGGATTTCCCTCCTATAATATCCAACCAACGCCACTCCTATCATGGATTTGCATGTGACTCTGCACTAACTTCTATTTAGTTATATGCTACTATGCTGCAAATAACTTGTAATACCGAGAGTTATCTGGCGGTTAGCTATGTGTATTCGAATAACTCAAGGTATTCTTAAGCATGTACTGTACGTGTACAGTTTCTTGGCTTTCTTACACGGTACATTGTTTACGTGCTGCATGCACTGCATTATTATTCTGTTTCATGTCTTGCAGAGGCATTTGACACCGAATTAATGTACAGAACCCTGAAGGACATCGAGGAGGGGAAGGTGGTTGAAGTTCCAACATATGACTTTGTCACTCATTCCAGGTAGGAAGGAAGTATTTCACATCGTTTCAGGCCTAATGAAAAATCTTTTTTTTTAAATAAAACTAACAATTGTCATCAACATTGCCTCAGTATGAAAACTATGTCTATATCTCCAGGTTGGAAGACAGGATCACAGTTTACCCAGCAGACGTGGTCCTCTTTGAGGGGATCCTGGTCTTCTATCCCCAGAAAGTGCGTGATATGTTTCACATGAAGCTCTTTGTGGACACAGATTCAGACGTCAGACTGTCTCGCAGAGGTATTGAAGTTTCCCTCACACACAGTATTCCAGATGTTTCCACAGTGTATGTAAACCATTAAACTTTATTTTCCTAGTTCTGCGGGACATGACCAGAGGGAGAGACCTGGAGCAGATTCTCACGCAGTATACCACATTTGTCAAGCCTGCTTTTGAAGAGTTTTGTTTGCCTGTAAGTATGATGTTTATCACCAATTGTGTGGCTGTTTTCTAGTTGTCTTACTCGGCCAACAAATCTTCAGCAATCTGGTTCTCTCTCTCTCTCTCTCTCAGACAAAGAAGTATGTAGACGTCATCATTCCAAGGGGAGTTGACAATATGGGTAAGTGTTTTTTTCCTAACTAAAATGCTTTTTTGCCAATTTCTCCAGCAAGAATGCTTGACAAATCCTCTCTCTCTCACCAGTGGCCATCAACCTCATCGTACAACACATCCAAGACATACTGAACGGGGACATCTGCAAATGGCAGCGTGCATCCATATATGGGCACGCTCGAGGCTTCAAGCGGGCCATTTCTGAGCCGGGCGACCTGCAGAACGGAGCTGCAAATCCTTCAGGAAAGAGGCTCCTGATGGAGCCCAGTTGCCGGCCTCATTGAGACTGTGTGGACAGATGTGTGGATAGATGTGTCCAGACTGTGAACATGAGCTTCGAGTTGGGATTGCTGCGGCTGTTTCGTGTGGGATGGGTCAGTAACTGGGATGCCAGTCTCACCTTCTGCAGCGTTTTTTTCTTCCATTAAGTATCCACAATCCCACCGTGCAAACATCTAGTGCTGCAACCTCTTCATAATTTCACTGTAATTATTGGTGCATAACCGATATAGTAGAGTATGCTTGTCACATGTAAAAGTCTTCCAAGATAGCTTCGACTGTGGTCAGATGACCGGTTACTGAGACGTATGGTAATGATTTGAAAGTAGGAAGCGTTATGTAAATGTTTAATTTCAGTCATGCTTTTGCACTTTGACCTTTATACTGGCTTGTGTTTCTTTAAACAAGATTATATTTAAATGAGTCACACTGAACTTTTATCTTGCTGTCCAGTTTGTTTTAACTTATTTCGATCTCAAATTAGGCCAGGTGGTTGTGTGTTGTAGCGGTGTCACACCGAGTGTTAATTAGTGCTTCCTTTTGAATACATTCTTTCTTTTAAGTTCATTTTCCACTAACAATTCTGTTCAACAATAAATGGAAAAGTGTAAGTCTTAATTGAGCTTTGACAATGACGTTTCCGACCAACACAAAGTGTATAGAAACAGAGCTGTTTGTTTTATTGGACTTTGAGAGCACAGTGTGATGTGTTGGTTTTGACCATTATCCCGAGAGGGAATCAAAAATGATTTACTACAGCACATTTTGGAATGACAAACACACGTCACGGAGGACTTCAGTCACACAAACACTCTTTCACACACCGACATGGCTGGGACGTGATTGCGATTGCCTGGCGGTTCTCTACACTTGAACACGGCACACAATTATTCAGTATGACATACATAGATCACAGCATCTTTAGTAATTTATCTTTTTGTGTTTTTGCTTTGCTTTTTTTAGTGCACACACACGCGTATGGCACTTGGGAGAAGCTATGCTCTTCTCATAAGCATAAACATCCTTTTTAAGAACAAAAGGAGCACTGTATATAATACATTTCATAACCATACATGATTCTTACACAAAATGTTTCAAAACCAACTCGTCGGTTCCAGTCTCTAACGGTCGTCTTCTCTTCCGAGTCCAAATTCCCCTTATGCCCCGCCCCCAGCAGCTTGGCGGGGTCTGCAGCCTGTGTGTTGACGTGCGAGTTCAGGGCAGGGCCGCACTTGTGGTTCTGCTGTTTTAGGGGACGTCGCGAGTCAAGGAGAGGGTCGCAGAAGAAGACCAATAAATGGCACATACATAAAAAGGAAAGAGGAAGGAGCAACTTGGAAAGTAATGGACCATTCAGCTCACTCTCTCACACACGCAACAGCTCCACCCTAAAACAGAGAGCCCAGGGAGTAGGCTTTGGTTATTTCCGTAGCGTCTCCCTGTCCGCTCTGTGTGATTCTTCACCCATCCTCGGGGGCCGGGCTTCCTCTCGTCTCACCAAAGTCACAGAATCTCTACCCGTCTACACGCCGGAGCCGCAGTAATCCCAAATATAATCTCCCAGAGCAGCAGAGCTCTTTGTCAACCTCAGCCACGCTTCTGTTGTCCGTAGTTTGTTCTGCATTACCCACAAAAGAGTCTTCCATCGGCTCCAGCGGATAGCTTCCATTCGTCTTTCTCTCAGTCTGTAGTAAAGTGGAGTTAGTGTCATGAAGCACAGTTGGAGGTCAGTCTCGGAGGCCCACGGGGCCCTAGGTCTTCTCCTCGCGCTCCGTCTTGCGCCTGGTGATGTTCCTGGGCTTGATCTTTAGCGACAGCTCCCACAGGGCCTCCTCTGCTAGGTGGTCACTGAAGTCGTTGAAGAAACAGACGATGTCTTCGTTGCGCTTCAGCTCATAGTGCCTGCGATGAGAAGAAGAGGCGGAGGTTTGATTAATGCAGTGATTCATTAGTGAGAAAACAAACAGCCCGTGCGGAGACGGCAGCGATGCTTAATGATATTAAAATGTATTAAAAAACAAAGTAGGCATCCATGGTATTTCCTGCCAGTGGCAATGAAATGATGACATTTATCACTCTGATTGATGTGAACAAAGCGTTCTAATGATACGTCAAGAGTACGTGCACCTGTTCATCATAATGTAAACTCATCCCAGTGGACTTACACTTGCTGGAAGCGCCGCATGCTGTCCAGAATGTTGAACTGCTGCCAGCGCTTGGAGAAATTGACCTTCCCGTCAATGAGGTCAGGGTTCCCCAGGTGGACGAAGGTCAAGTCCTGCAGAATGAGACCCCTGGAAGAACGAGCAGGCATGTCAAAGTTGTGGCTCTCGGCTAAATAAAAAAACAGCTGTACGAGTTCAAACGCTCATTCACTTACAGGTACGGGATGCATGGAGGCTCAACCTCAGACAGAGCAGCTCTGTATGCTCGGAAGGAGGAGGAGCTGTCAATCAACGTGCAATATTCCTCCAATCCCTGAGAAAAGAACAAGGCGCCAAGTGTATTTTGAGAGGCTACATCTTTTTTACATGCCAATACGTATGGTAGCCTCATAATCCCCCTTACCTCCGAGGTCTGCTTCTGCCACTCCAATCTCCTGATGGGGGCGGAGTCCAGAGCGGACAGTATTGCCAGGTAGGAGTTGAAATTATTCAACTTTCTTAAGTGCTGCAATAAGACATTGAATACATGTTTCAGCATTAAACAAAAAGGAAATTAACACAAAAGATATTTAAGTCCAAGGTGACTTACCTTCATTATCTTTATGAACTTGAGAAGCAGCTTCTCTCGGTCTTGAGCTTTCTCCTGCTGGATTATCAAAGAGCGGACCCTGCAAGGTAAAGACAAACAAAACAGGGGTGAGGTCATCAAGATGGTAGAAGAGCAACGGATGACAGATAGAGGTGTGACGGCGTGAAGTTTGTTTGTTGGTCTTACCAATAGCTCATGTTGTTAAAGTGCTCTGTGAACTGAGTCAGGTTCGGACTCTTCTCCTCATTCTGCTCCTTGGCCCAGAGCAGCACCTCGGGGATCTGAAGGAGAACCGGAAAGAGAGGAAGTTAAAGTCGACTCTGTGGACGCTCAAAACACAACTCCTGTCAACAGGCTGTGAGGATGGACACAAACAAACCACTGTACCTCAATTTTGTAGAAGAGGTCCGCGTCAAGAAGAGTGAGCTGATCCGCAATCTCGTGACTGCGGAAGTCGTGCAGAGTTCCGGGCCTGTCAGGACACACCAGCTATTAGATGACGTCTTCAAATTACAGTCTTTTACAGTGATTCCTTTTGGTGCAGTCTAAAAGTTGGACTCTCGTTTGGTTTTGAAAACCAACTAATCTAATTATTTTTTAACGAAATTAGTAAAGGTTATCTATAAATATGAATAGATGGAAGTATTGAGGATGTATTTTTGGCGTAATAACAAGAAGTTTAATGCGCGCCTCACTGTGCACGACGGGTCTAATGAAACCAGCGTGCCAGTGTCAGGCTCTTCGTTATCAAGACGCAGCATGTCAGATTAAGAGGGAAAAATATATGTATTTATGGTCATATGCATTTCTCTTCCATTTGCCCTGCAAAGTCATATGACTGATCGAAAGCCATTGTTGGGGGAATAAAGTGTACAAGAGAAGAGTTTTCAATCAATTTGGGATTTTTGAATGAAACATTATCAGACAATTGAGGAGTCATTCTAACACTGTCTGTTTTCCTCCAGGGTACTGAGCTATGAGGAGGGCTTAAGAGTAAGGTTACGTTACACCTACTCTCCACACATGGCATACCAGTCTCAGAAAAAGAAGACCCTCGACCCCCCCCCCCCCCCCCCACTGTACCTCGCGGAGACCCCTCGGGCGGCGAGCGGCTTGAGTGAGTTAGTGTAGCGCAGCAGCTTCCTCTGCTCCACCTTATCCAGGATGTTCTTGCGGAGCACACGGGCGAGGCTGAGCTCGCCATTGCACACCAGCGTGAACACCAGGTCCATCAGCTGTTTCAAGATGTCCTCTGTCAGCTCCACCAAGCTGGGGGACGGAGGAACAGTTGGAGGGAACCATCATATTGTGTGATGGGGTAACACATGAGAGAGAAGGAAAGAAGAAAATAAAACTGGTTATTGACGATCAGGCGTTTAGTTTATGACCATAATGCATCCATTACAGGGAGATCTGCAGATATATTTTTGTGGTTATAGCTGTCGGCAGAACAATAAAGTAAAGTTCTGAGGATGATTGGATTCGAATAAACATTTTATAAGGCTGCAATCTATTGTTAGTTGGGGAATATGACTGAAGAATTACTTTTATTGTTATATCCCAGCTTCAAATCTAATCTCTGAGCACACTGGTTCCCAACATTTTGGGCTCAAAGCAGAATTCAATAACAACCGCTTCTCACAGGTCACTCATATCTATGAGTTGTGGAAAAAAAAGTGTAATAATATCAAGTGTTGTCACAATGAATCAGAATTATAAACATATTTTTTTAACGCAGGAATATGTATATATATGTTTTTTTTGTCTCCAACTAAATTACATTTCTTTAAAAACCTTGCTTCCCTCTAAAACCAAAAATAACGGCATACACAATCCTATTTAAAGCACTAGCAATATCCGTGTTTCTAAACTTACATATGCTTTCATTTGTTAATGAGGATGAATCTAAAGAGAGACGACGCTTCCTCTCAATATACTTGGACACATATTTTCCTGAGGAGCAGCACCACACACTGAAAAACGCCTCAGATTTACGACTCACCACAGCTCATCAACAACACGAACCAGCACGAAGAATGTGTTCTTGCTGACTCGCTTCTTGAAGGTGTCCGGACTGTGGCAGAACCGGGTGTATGTGCTCAGTGGTCAAGGACAAAGAGACAATACGAGAAGTGGAATACAAAATACAGTAACCTTTAACATTTAGCTTAATGCTCTTGCTCATATATGATGCTTCATCAAGTGATGTGTGAAGTTTTGCTCTTTTAAAATAACATGCATTCCTCTACTATAACATCTTGTGGTTCGACAAATCAATTCAATAATTATTTTGCTTTACTTTTGTAATTTAAAACAAATTGTTTTATATTAGGGTATACATTCAGGGAACACTGGGGATGGCACAAAAACTGTGGTTGCTTTTCAGCAATGTAGTTATCATTCAACCTTATTATATGAACACATAGACCATCACGTGGAAAAAATGTGATAGCACCAGCGGTGCTAGCTGCTCTGTCAGCTAGCCGCTAGCTAAAAACAGTGACACAGCATTACGCGTGTACGTTTTGCTACCAGAGGCAGCTTTTTAGATCATGGCAAAAAGGTTCATGATACCCTGCTCTGCTTAGATGACATAAAGCAAGATGTACGAATTAAACAACAAACACAAACAAGGCCTAATAAATTCAGTAGTAATGTAAACTTGAGTATCCGTCAGGGGAGGATGGCAGTTGCGCTGGAGGTCTCCATCTATGAATGTTTGGAGCTGAAAGAGCTGAATATGAGCAAACAAGTCTTTTCTTGGTAAATAAGGGTTTCAAAAAAAAAAAAATCACTACGCAAGAAAAACAGCCTTCATCCAACTAAACAGCAATTACGCTCAGAGTGACATGTTGAGTGATTTGCAAAGGATATCTGTAGTGTAGCTTCTTAATGAGGTCCTCGGGGGTTATAAAAGTCCTATAAGTAGTCAGAAAGGCTTCACAGTACAAAACAAGATCTGTCAAGAAAAAAAAAAGGGAGAAAACATATTTCAATTGAAGTGCAGGCAGAGCTCCCAATTAAACGGCTAGAGGTGAAAACACATCATCAAATGTGAAGGCTGCGTACCCGGCATACATGCTGACACATCGGCAATAACTAAAGAGACACTGATGCTATTTAGAATGCTGCTCAGATAAGATTAGACAAGTAGGAACACATCTGTCAAACTACAGAACCACACTTTACAACACAATGTATAAATCTGTCTTTGAATGTAAATGCTTGTAAGTCTGTCAAGGTAGCAAAAGTTGTCCCAGTGACCCAGGAGCGCAGAAACACACTGAGCTGTACATAAACACACGGGGTGAGTACGAGTCGCTTGAGTAACGTGCTCTGTACTGTACCTTTGCGGTCCGTTTCTGTAGCGTGGACTAATAGAATATCTCCTGATCCTGCACGAACGTCAGGGCCATCATCAGTCTGGGAATACAGAAAGAATGCAAGCGAGGCGCAAAGAATTGGAGAAAATGAGCGACAGACAGAAAGATGGAGAGAGATGGATGAGATTCAGAGCAGGAGAGGAAACGAGTGGTTAGAGCTGATGAGGAATGATGCACTCTAGCCCAAAATGTAGCCTGCACCTTTTCCTTCTTCTGCCTGTTTTTCTTGTCTTGCTCCCCCTCTGAACAGCCCCCACCTCTCCCTGTCCTGCACCAGCTCCTCTGATGACGAAGAAAAACTCAGACTTGTGTATGATAAAAGCCCAACCACTGCAATATGTCTTTTATAACCGCTATAAATGTCTCTACAGGCTATCGATCTTCCCGCCCCCCAGTTCTGACCCCTCAGCATCTCCTTTTGTAAATCATTGCTGCCACATTGCCCCTAACCTTGCAGAGTGGAGCGTTTTCACACATCTGTCCATCAGACTGCACCACACAGGACAAAGGAGGAGGAGGCGTAGGAGGAGGAGGAGGGCGCTTTGTCAATTTCAGCTCTGCAACTTCAGATACGTAACAGCAGGGGGCAGCAATGGCTATCATTGGTATGTCTCAGGATCTGATTTCACATCTGAGTGACTCACAGTGACCTTTAGCCTGTGCTGGACTAACAGGATAAATGTGCTTTGTATGCTGGTGCTGCACAGCAGATTTCTAAAAACAGCCCACCGCATCAGCAGTGGTAGATGCCTTACTTCTTGTTTTAGTGTTATCCTGCTCATAATCTCCTTGTGGTCTATGAGGGAGAGCTCGTCCACGTCTTCCTCGTCGCTCCCAGCCGACTCCGTTGACTTCTGCCGCCTAAAACAAACAAATATACGCAAGCGGTCATCAGCACAGAAACACTCACCCCTTTCGGACACACTAATGCCTGCAGCAGTCATGAAGGAGCAGGAATGTTGATACAATTGTCTGTTTCAGCTTCTCAAATGTGAGGATTTCATGTTTTTAATCTTTGTATTGTGGACCGTTTTTGGATTTATCATCTTGGTGTATGTAAAATAATAGTGGGTATTTTTCATAAATGTACCACATTTTGGAGAAAAACGATGACCGGTAATCAATGAATTGACATCATAAGCAGCAGCTTAATCAATACAATAATCATTAGTTGTGGCACTGCTTCAAACTAAGTGCGAGATAAAAAATAAAGAATCCTCAAAACTGTAAACAGTCTCTCACTCCCACAATGCAATGCACACAAGGAATGGAGAAGCTGCTATCAGTTGGAAAAGGTCTTGGGAACTCTTTTTTTTTTTCGTTAAAGTTCAACGGAAATTGCATTTTCTTTGGTCTGCTACAGCATACATATCTGCTCAGTATATCACAACACATCCTTGGAGAAAAAGAATCACAAACAAAATCAAGGAGATATTAAAATGTGTTGACGGCATTTTTACAAAAAGGGGTGATGTCGGACGTTGCAGTTAGTCCGACATCTCACGGCACATTTATTGCATAATTTCTAGTATGTAGATTAACTTCAGAAACGGAACACTATTAGTAGAGTACATACTGTACACGTGTAGCATGTACTATGGAAGCGGGACACGGCGTATATCACCGAAAGCGTCACGTAACCATTACGACCCTTACCTCTCCTTGTCCAAAGCCTCTTTGCTGTTGCTGGATGGCATTTGAGGGGCGGGGTCTTGAAGTACATCGTCATCTGTGATCGTTTCCTAATCACGAGGGAGGAAAAAGCAATAATCAACATGTGATCTGTACGTTGCATGGAACAACATGGATGAATGGGTCCATGCGGTGACAGACGGCTGGCTGTTGATGGGACCGTATGAACCACCAGTGCATGCAACACTGTGGGTGGAAGGACAAACATCTATACCACTATGTTTACAAAGTAAATACATTATGTTGATGGCGAAAATGCAGCTTTTTTTCGGTATGAACGAGGAAAAACCCAACAGACGAGACCCAGAAAGACACCAGAGTGGAGAACTCACACACACACTGAAACGGCACCACATGTAAAACTACGAAAGCAATCACACACACACACACGCCTACACACTGTTTGCTCTCGCTTACTATTCATTTGCTCACAACCCAAACACACCTTGAATGCACCCTGAATGTACACGCTGGCTCAAGGGAATACAAGCGCACAACCACACACGCTGTAAAACATGCACAGGTGGCACACGAGCAGTTATGGGAAATGTTATTGGAAAATTGAAAACCCGGTGAACCGTTGCGAATCCCTTTAAGGAGCAGCGACAAGTCAGGCGTTAGCTCTGAACAAGGTTAAATGCTGGTTACAGTAAAGTGCAGCCAGAGAGACAGCAATCACCAGCCAGGCAGGCAGAACAACATACAGATGGACCACTTTTTTTCCACAGACACATAAGTCCCTTGCAGGCAAACCCGTGAACCTGAAGTCATGCTCAGGCAGATTTGGCTACATTCACATTCCATTTCAGTGCCATCAGTTCGAGGGATGAATCAATACAAGCCGCTCGCTGCGAACACGCGAGTGACGTCTGCCAGTCAAAACAGGCCGGCTCCTCGCTTCAAATCCCTCGCCGCGGTTCAGACTGATTCATATTCCTGAAGTGATGGGACGTGCAAATGGAATTGACCTTTCACCCCGTGTGGCGGTCAGCTACTTACTCTGAGGGAGAGAGGCAGCTCCCCATTGGCCTGGTTGGACGAGTACAAGTTGACGTACTCTCCCTCCCCGCCCTCGTCGTTTGCGCACTCGCTCTACGGGAAAAGAGGAGGGACACAAACCGAGGCGTGAGGGTGCGGAGAGGGGGCACAGAGCGTTTGCCAACGAGTGTGAATGTGTGGCTCAGGAGGAGAGAAAGCGGCTAGCTGAAGTTTGGTTTGGTACAGTGAGCGCTGTGCTTTCCAGCTCAGTATCGTCATGACCACTGGGTGGCACTGGAGAGCGTCATTTGTAAAAAGGTAATACCATTTACTGGCAAAAAACGAACATGCAGTGCAACATGCTCTACTGGGATTCTTTTAAGACGATAATCAGACAGCAGACAGTTTGTGGGCAGTGATAATGGCAACAAGATACAACTAACTGAATGAGTCACTGTGTTATCGTCTGAACAACAATAGTGAACACCAAACTGCTTTCATCCAACACCAATCTACCAAAGGAAAGGGGTCCAATATCACAATGTATCCTCCGTCTTCGAGAGCTGGAGAGTATTCTGCTTGTGCTTCAAACATCTATCCTTTGTAAGCTCACCGCTGAGGTGTGGAGAGAGTCAGTGAGACAAGACTCAGAAGGAAGACAGACAGCCGCAGAGCCCATTGAGCCGGCCAGGGAACCGTTGGGCCCGCCCCCGCCGCCGCCATCCAGAATGGTGGCATTGGTCAAGGCAACCTGGTCCAAGCTCTGCGATTGGTGGAAAGAAGGAAAGCAGGAAAGAAAGAAAGAATAAAATAAAAGACAGTAAGAAGAGGATCGGGGAGGTGAAGACAGAGCAGGTAGAAAAGGAAGCTGAACAATAGGAAGCAGTGCTCGGGAGAAGTGTTCACCTCATTCTCCAACAACTCCACTCAGCCGAGACTTTGAGAATGATGTGCCTGAACATGAAATACATTGCACTACACAGTACACACACATATATACATACATACATACACACACCCAAAAGAGAATGCCAAAACAGAGCAGTGTCAACAGACCTCTCCGGTGAGATAACATGGAAGATGGCAAGACAGAAATGTTAAAACGATGGAAACACCATAGATATGGTAGCACCTCTGAGTGTGAATATGTGTTTAGGCAAGAGATGTCTTTAGAATGTGCATGAGTGCGTGTCCATGTGTGTGTGTGTGTGTGTGTGTGTGTGTGTGTGTGACCAGCTGAAGAGATGCCTTTCTACAGGGAGGTAATGGCAACCTGTTTTAACACGTTGCTTTTTCAGCATACCAGCACGGAGCGGTGCACACACATATCACTGATAAACATCACACACACACACACACACACACACACACACACACACACTCGGCCTGACACTTACACACAGGCGCGTGCACGCATTCATGCACAGACACGCAGGACCGGCAGGAAATCAAGGCAGCTCACTCGCCTCTTTTTCATAACAGCAGTCTTAAAAAAACATCGTCTGGTCTAACATCAGCAACACACACAAGGGAGGGGATGGGGGGAGAGACACTTCGACATTAAAACAAAATACTGGATCTTTCTTTCCCTTTCCACTCAACATATGCAGAGCATCTTTTCTGGTATGCCTTACATCGCCTTAAAAAACATCCCCCCGCCCCCAAAAAAAAAATCATGCCCCGAGGAGTTGAGGAATGCAAACATTCCACAGAAACGAGACGAATGGGAGGTGTGGAAGTGTGTGTGCATTCGTGGTGGGAGGAGGTTACGGTGAAGGGGAGACTACCCGGATAGGAGAAAGTGTGTGTGTGTGTGGACAGCGACTAAAAAGACGAGGAGGAGAGGAAAGAAGAGGAGCAGAAACGGCAGGAATGTGTTTTCCATAAGGTCCATCTGGTGCTGCATTCCACTGGAGATACCCAGAGGGAGATCCACACCATGCTCGCACACTATGGGGTCACCATGGGTCAACCCCCCTCAAAATACTGACCAAACCACTGTACGACTTCGCCAGGTCTGCTTTGGGGTCCGGCCATAAGTAACTGGAATATAGCACTAATTAACCCACGAGCTGATTCATTAACAAGAACCTGTTGATGGTTGAAACGTTCAAGTTGGACACACACAAAAGGGCCATGTGGTTGTTTATCATCCCCAACCAAGGACCCAACAGTCCCTTGTGATATTTGGATGGGTTGCTCCAGACACACAACTCACTGACTGTATCTCTGAGGCAAACAGAAAAGAGGGAAAGGGTCAAATAATTACCTGTCATGTGGAGGAATGCTTTAGTGCAACACAAACTTGGCAAGCCAGAGGCAACAAATAACTGCACAGTACCTTATTATATATATATATAAAAAAAAATAAAAAAAACCACACACACACACACACACACACACACACACACAGCAAAACAACAAATTCACACTGTGAAAACAAATGCACACATGGATGGATGGACAGAATTATGGACCACTGCACAGCAGCCAAACCCCGACCCTTGAGGGACGACCCCATCAAAAAGAGGGTAGATAAACAGACTGCATCGCATATGGACACAGGGGTTAAGCCGCCCCTGGACCAGTGCAGGACCACACAGCACCCACACCGGAGCGGAGAGATGGAGGTGGAGGTGTGGTGGGGGGAGACTCACCGTGGGTGTGATCAAAGAAGCCTGGCCAATCAGGTAGGAGTTAGAAACGGACATGCTGAGGCCCAGCCCAGAGCCCGCCTCCTCCATGGCCGCTACAGACGGCTGGAGGTGGCAGGAGAGAGAAGAGGAGGAGGAGGAAGAGGGGGAGGAAGAGTGGGAGGCCTGAGAAGGAAACAAAGAGAAAGAAAAGAAGGCAGAAAAGATGGAAAAGAAATTGAGTGACAGTAATGGCGGTTAAGGAAGGCAAAAAAGGGGGAAACAGGATGTTACAGGAGAAAAAAAGAAAAAGGGGACAGTTGATTACACTAGTAAGCAAGACTGAATTAGAGCAGATTTAATCAAAGACCAGCAGCAGAGAAGTGAAATGGGGAAAGCCGAGGAGGATTCTGGTAGTTCAGCTTACTGGCTGTGGAAGTAAATACTTAACAGACTACCGCTGTTGAAGGGCTACTGAATTTGGGTGTACTGTGATGTTTCATTTAGAGTTCTTTCTAGGAAGCCGTAATTACTGAAAGGTCATGGGACGTGTACAGGTTACACACTACTACATCCCCTGTGACATTCAGATAAACGTTCTTTTAGTATCTCCAGCTTTAAAGGCTTTCCAGAAACCAGGCCAACTACAACACGTTCTAAACCGGGCCAATATGAGCCGTTTGATTTTTTTTCTCTTTTTCACCCATTTCCTTATCCACACAGCAGCCGAAATTACTTTTTTTTTTTTTAGCAAAGCCGCGTAAAGTCACCAATGCGCGTAAGCCTGGAACATGGGTTTATGGAGGGAGCAAACCGGCTTATTCCACTGGGCCACCAGCTCATCAAGCCCAAAACATGAGGCCAGATTAGGCCTTGCAGCTGGAGCAGAGATGAGTGCAGTTGGACTGTGCTCAGTTGAACTGTGCGCTCAGACAAAAGAACGATAAAAACAAAAGCTCTAAATACAGAGTTGTGGTGGCAGAGAGAGGACAATGGACAAAGAGAGAGAGAAGAAAGACTCTCCGAGGTGGCCTGGGTAGACTGCCACTCAGCCACGAAGTCTATTTCCATCACTGGGGCTGTGATACTGTACATCCAGCTATAGTGCAGGAGATCTGTTTACTGTCCACAAATGTACCGTCTTCATTACTCCACAGCTTTAGGCACAACCGCAGATCAATTTGACATCTTCAAATATGTATGGAAGGCATTAGTGTGCTTCTTTGTGAGAACTCCATGTCTCATTTGTGACAATCTGGCAACCCACAGACCATCTGAACGTGCAGTGTTTTTTTGGGTTTTGTCGCTCTGCAGTGGTGAAGTCCTGGTACATTTCTATGGGTTGTTGCCAACGTGGCTATTTGAGGAGGCTTTTAAAAATCATGTTCATTTGGAAAGCTGCAGGAGACTCACGCAACTTCCTCCAATTTAGGTTCTCGATTCCCTGAATCGTTACAACTGGGGTGTGAAGGTCAAAATTAGCATGACCAGTGAACTCACAATGCACAAATAATGCAGGACTTCTTCTTTAAAAAGGTTTCATAAAGGCTACATTAAAGTGAAATCTGAAGTATCTTTCTCCCCTCCCACTTCAAACCACTGAGAAGAGCATTGAAAAACAATTGCACAAATATCCAATGAAAAATAATAATAACCAAATTGATTCTAACTTTGTTTAGAAAATAATGTGATTATGTCGAACACCACCGCTCGGCAGAAGATTAATTTGTCTGGCCCTTTAAAAGGTTTTATTTTCTAACTCACATGGCTCATCACAAGGTGCCCTCTCCTGCTATGATTTATCCAATGGTGTCTCTTCCTCTCTCCCCTCACTGACTCCCCCGTCAGACAGTTGTCTCAATTAACCCAGACGCCGACCCAGATTAAGATAAGTGGACTGGAACTGATGTGTGGCTGATAAAGGCTGGTCTTATCTCCCCGCTGACGACCAAACATCTCTGTGTGCGTACAAAAGTCGGCTTTGGTTACCGAAAAGGGAGATGGAGAGAGCAAGGACTGGGGGGCTGAATAGGTGAGAGAGATAACAAGATAGGAGGAGACTCCACTGAAAAATAATGATGATTCTCACTGGAAAGCGCCTCAGCCACAGAATGCCTTCTGCATTCTTTCCCACTCTTTGCCAACCAGCCAGCAAAAGGCACGGAGACATTTGGACCCGCGCAGAGCACAACCACAACGGGGTGTTTGTATTCTTCACACGTACCAGTGACCTTGGCCTCACAGCACTCTTTGTCCTGTGATTCTAGATATGATCTCATAAATTAATAGCGTCATCAATGAAGGCACCGCCACCTCAAAAGATGTGGTTTGAATTTGAGGAAGATGAACCCAGCAATTTAAGGAATTTAAAATTGCAGCTTTGCTCAAATCCAAATGTGTTACTATTCACCCACATGCAAAAAAAAAATAGAAAATCACATTCAATTTAAACCTGGTAGTTTTCTAAGAAACAGCACAATATCAAAGTAGCTGGATTCGTCCGGTGCTTCAGCAGGGTTATTGTCATCATGGAGAGGTTTCTTACCAGTTGCCTTTGTTTCGGGGGCAATGCTGGAGGCAGCAGCGGCTCGTGGACCGAGTCGGTGCTGCTGAAGGAGTCGTTGAAGCCGTAGACCTCCTGGAAGCGCTTGTTGCGCTGCTCGTAGATGCTCTCGCTCTGGGGCATCTGGTAGAACACAGAGGGCTGCGGCTCGGAGTAGTCTTCCACAAACTGCATGTACTGGAGGACTGGAGGTGGATTGGATTAAGAAACAGTTATTGTATATTTTGCTGTGACTTTAAAAACAAAGTCAAGAATAGACTTATTTTTTACACTAAACTTCATCCATTTGTTCATATAGCCCATTTTGGATGAAACTAAGCCTCACTTTTCATAAAGGGGGCACTCCAATGATTTAGTATTGCACTTCCACAAAGGTGGGAGACTTACAAGAGGTAAAAGTCAAAGCAGCAAAGGCCGAGATCTCTTGACTCTGTCTATAGTAAGGTTCAAGCAGGTTTTCCGCAAAAAAAAGTCTCCAAGCCAAAACATGAGCTCACCCTGATGACATCACCGATTATTTTATCAGCATTGACAAAACTCCTCCAGAGCCACAGAAGATATTTTACAACTTTTATCACAGGCTGTGTAAAATCTGTGGTGTCCCTTTAAACTGACTTCTAGGTAAGTTGTCCACCTACAAATCAAACATTCATGTAGTCATACGTCATGATAAGTGTTTCAACCAGCAGGAAGCCCTGCCTGTATGGAATGACATAATACAGTAGCCTGAGAGGAAGTGATGTAGCAGGTGTGTCATGACCAAATGACCAAATGTTGCCCTCTGTGCCCCTGCAGCCGGCCCCATTGTAGCACATCCTGGTATTCACTTCCTGCCTCTATTCACAGTGAAACATTTCCTTGACATAAGCTATGCCTCAATGAACTGATAGCGAAGTGCAGCCAATTTCCCAATGACCCTTCCAAAAATCAACCTCATACCCTTACTGTATTCTTCCTTACATTGGACTCTTTGTCCCTTGCTTTGCTTCAGTGCTCTCCACTCAGTCATCTCATTTAAAGCTCTTTCTTCTTCCTCGTCTTCATCGCTCCCACATTACACTCCCATCCCCCTCACTTACTGTGTCTGCTTTTCTTCTCTGGCAATGGAGGTGGGCTGGAGGGGACATCTGCATGCTCGCCGGCGATATACTGAGCGACGAACACTCCCCCATTTGTCTGGGGCATGGGTGAGATGGGTGTGAAAAGGGGGAATGGCGGTGTCGGGTGCAGCTCCTCTTCTGACAAATTGTCATATTGGGAGGGGTAGCGCTCATACAGCACCCGGGACCCCGCGTCAGGGAAGGGCTGAGTGCTGCGCCGCTTCTTCTGGGGAAGGGCGGGGGGCGCGCTGACGCGGGAACGTAAGGGATTGGTTTGATTGGGCTGCGGCGTCCAGTATTCTGGCTGTTGCTGTAGGGGAGGGGCACTGAAGCGGGGATGTGAGGGATGCTGTCCGGGGACCGGGGAAGAGGACTCGCTGTGAGACTCGGGCAGGGGGCTCAGGCACCCTCCTACCGGTATTGGGGGCAGGTTTTCCCCAGCTGACAAGTCCTGGTGGAGGAAGTCATAATCCGGGTCGTACGTCTCTGTGTTGTCTGAAAAGAAGAGGAGAAAAAGCATTTCAAGCATAAAATTCAGACTGAACACACAACCAGAATGTAGCCTTCAACTGTAGCACAATAACAACAAGTGAGAGGAAAAAATGAGACATAAGCAAAAGTTTTATCAAGGGTTAGGTGGGTTGGTTCCATTTATGATCTGGTTTCCTATATGCCAAAAACCCACGATCAATAAGCTTTCTAACAAAACTCATATTGTAAGAGCAGTGCAGAAAATATGCAGGAAACGAAAACAAGCAGGAAATCCTGCATTGAATATGACCCGTCACCAGTGGTAGATTATAGGCTGGATCTTACTATAAGTCTATTACGGTTAAAGTGTGCAACAACTTTGTGTGTCGTCTGTTCAATGTGCTCTTTTGTGTGCGTGTGTGTGAATTCAAAAGGATTCGCATTCGATTCAGTTTGGTCAATTTCAAATCGAAACCCAACTATAGCTTTGTCTTCGTAGTCTCACCTAGCGTCTCACAGCTAGTGTTACGTGAACACTGACCGCTGTCCTGCTCCATGGAGGAGAGCTGCTCGTCAGACTTGCTGAGTTTCCCCATGCTGCTGCACGGAGACAGGCGCGGGGAGTCGCCGCCGTAGGACTGGCTCCCTCCGGAGAAACGCCTCTGGAGGAACTCCTGCTCATAGTCCTGCTGCTGCACAGACAAAGAAAGACCTTTAGCGCTCCCTTTTTTTCCCCTACTGGTTTAGTAGAAGTGAAGTTAAACAATAACGGAAGCCCCTCACCTGTCTGTGGACGCTGCACGGCAGGCTGGAGCCGCGGCTCATGGGGGCGACTACTGCAACCCGTGTCGGCGAAGGGGCCGACTGACGCTTCTTCGGGGGAAGAGCTGGTGGAGGGCTGCGGACGGAGCGGCAAACGGAAACAGCAGAATAAGACAACACGTATGCTGGGTGTTTGTGCAAGAGGCAACGTCGAAACAAAGTCAAAACAGACAATCAGGCAAGCACGCAAAACACGCTTTCTCAGGCATGTATGCACACACAAATCCATGTATGAATACATGAAAACACACACACATTGTCATCCCTTCTGTGGAATAGTGAGATGAAAGTGAGGGTGTTTCATGTTAGCCTCTCTCAGCTATGACATGACACTGTCCTGCTTGTCAAACCTAAATTCAGCGAGTTAATACCGGGTCAAAACGGGGTGAAGAGCGCAACACAAGGCGTCATGACATGGAGGCCAGCAAAAAGACACGGCACAGGTCAATCACACACTCATGCACTGCACGGCTCTCTGATTGGATGAGGAATTCTTGAGGAAAGGCCCGGGATAAAACAAAAAGGTTGGGATAATGCAACCATGCAAAGTCCAAAACACTTTCATCCAATCCAGAAGCTTTATGGGGGTCGAGGGTGGGATGTTATAATGGAGACAGGTGATCCTGTGGGCTAACATACTTCTCCTTCTGAGAGGGTCTCCTGTGGCCAGCGTCAGCACTCAACTGTGCTCTGTTCCCAGAATCCAAAGGGAAACCAAAAGATGAAACAAATTGGAAAAAGACAGCAGAGAGAGTAAGAAAGGACGAGACAGAGCAACAGACAAACCAAAGTGTGCCATATTTAAAGCCTAAAGTGTGAAAGTAATAAAAGATTTTAAAAAGGAGTCTGGTATTTTGAGCATTCAGCTCGAGCTGCAGCCGGCTCGCATGGGAAAAGAAAAGAAAATGCACGCTACACAAATTTTCAAAGTCAAAAAGGTCAAAATCAGTGAAACTGAAATCCGGAACTTCCCTTACCCCCCCATACCCACATCCTAAAAACCTTCTTTATTCCCAATTTGATGCCACTGACTCATTTTTGTTCCAAAAATAAGTGTTACTAAAGTAAAACAGCTGCGACGAATAAATCCAGAATAGACATTGCTGTTATGAGAACAGTGCAAAAGGTCACAACATTTCTGTGGCCACATCATCACCACCAAGCCCTCGGCATGGCTTCTCTTCGGATGGAGACAAAACAGGGGAAAAAAGCCTTGAACTGAGATTTCTTTTTTTAATAGTTGGTCTTGTAAAAGCTTTAAGACTTTATCACGTCAACAAATAGAGCCAAATAAGGGACCAGTACTTCCTCAGTACTGTTGGACTTAAGTGGCAGCTTCAGTGAGACATCTTGTACCACGGTTGTAACATTCTGCATCCTCTCTATATAGAGATGATTAATGGATCGAACTCTGAAATCAAGGTGCTGCAGTGTGTGAGAGTGTGTATGTGTTGTCCTCACCTGAGCTCTGCCATTTTGGCTTCAGGAAGGGGGGGTTTGGGAGGGGCCACGTCCTCATCTGGTATGTCAGACGCAGCCTCTGCGGGAGTAGCTGCCGGTGCCGTCTTATTCGAGACCTCCTGCTCCCGATCTATCAAGGGCATCTCTGATGACACGCTGCTACACACAGAGAAGCCGTCTGAGTGAATGAACTACTTTGAGTGTCTGGTTTGTATTCGGCGGAGCACACTCACCTCTCTGTTGTGGTAGCAGGTGGTGCTGGTTTGTTTGGGCTGGTGGGTGACGGCTGCTCCTGTTTCTCGATGGTCAGCTTCACCAATTCCTGTTCATAGAATTGAGCTTTCAGTGGCTGCTACAATGATAACACAGAACACTCCTCGCAGCATTTCCTCCATCGGCAAAGGGCCTACCTTTACTCCATCCAGGACTGCTTTGATGACGCTGGTGACGGACGCCACATTTTCCTTGTCCTCCAAGTCGATGCCGTCCAGCATCACCTGGTCCGCCCAACGGATAAGGTTGGCAAGGCTCTGGTACACACGGTTGTGGCAGGAAGACAGTGCCGAACTGTGGGAATGGTGGGAGAGTCAGGGTTCATGACTTTAAACCAAATTTCCATGACCAAACATTTTGTGAAATCTCTGCGTATACATGAAAAAGTGAGAAAATGTAGTAAACTAACAATGAGAATTCCAAAGCGTACAGTATACCTTAAATGACACGAAAGAATGAGAGACACTAGTTTGATTAAAAGAATATCAATTATTTCAAACTCAGCGTAAATGAACGACATTTCCATGACTTTTCCAAAACTTTGAGGTTTTTATTTTTTTTCATGACTTTTTCAGGCCTGGACATAACCATTTTAAAATTTCATGACTTTTCCAGGTTCTCCATGACGTAAGAACCCTGGAGAGTTTGCTTGGGTGAGGGCAAGAGTAGAGCACAGCATCGGTGGGGGAAGGATATTCAAGAAGGATAAACAGAAAAGTTGCATATGGAACAGATAAAGAGAGACGATGTACAGGAGGCGAGAGACTGTTGACAAAAACAACATGCAATGGGACGAGCACACACTTGAGGTGACAAAAATCACACATGATATAATTCCATCGATTAGCTATTCAACTACATATTTATGTGGCAGTTGTTGAGGAGCTGCATGCCTGACTATAAGCTTGGAGTTTGGAGTTGTGCCGACAGAAGAATGTACAACCACACAGGGAAGTGGGGTGTTGTTTCTGCCTGTAGAGAATGGTACATTTAGACCCAACACTAAGGTGTGGTCCGGGCCTGCGCCAACATGCTGCCGCTGATTCACAGTGCGGGAATATCCATCCACTGTCTCTGCACGGCTTAGCTCTACGGTGAGTAGGAGACCACTGCAGATATGGGGTTAGCGGAAGGATTTAAAGGATGGTGATGCCGTTGAAAGGGTGGAGAGGTTTGACTCAGAAGTTATACTGTAACCAAGTAGGAATTGTGGAATTATAATAAAGTCCACAGCTACGAGTGACTAGTCAGTATGACTGCAGATGTGTGTTTAACACACAAACCTTTTGTCAAATAAGCACTTTAATCAGGAGGAGTTACACCCACTGTTGACCTAATTATTTGAACGATATTGATTTAAACCACTGCAGACAGCAACACTGTGCATGTTTAACAGATGCCAAGACATTGTTTGGTTATTAACGTGCAAGGGTAAAACGCTTCTTTGTCACACAATAGTAACTTGATGCACAGTAGTTTATTTGCAAAAATAACAATCTACTGAACTTCCACTGTGATCCATTGGGATTTGACTCCATTCGACTGAGGTCAAATCCCCAGAGACGCCTGCTTCTCAATGTTGCAGCAACAATCCATCAATCTCTTCTAAACACAGGGCTGTGGGATACAAAATATGTCACCTCTGACCTCCACACTGTCATCTGTACTGACGGATGGGGAAAGGCACAAAGACCAAAACAGAGAAGTTCTAACTTGTCCTGACAATCCAACCAAAACTGCAGCGAAGGTTACTTTTGCAGAAAGCGTTTCCCAAACTCAGAGAGTAAAACAAACATGCTATCGGCTAATATATCCGAAGGTAACATTTCTGATAGCATGCCACACAAAGACTGAGTGATCCGTGAACGTAATTTTAAAGGCTTCAGGCGTCAAGTCCAGGAAGCGTTGATGCCTGTCACAACATACCATCAATCTTCACGAGCTGCTAGGCCTGTGGTAGTCTCCATCATGCTAGCTCTAACATGTCCTGCATGCATACCAATGACGTTATGAGTTACGTCAAGAGGCAAGAATGATGAGAATGAATTGAGAAATTATGTATTGCGAAATGTAAGAACTATAGCAGGAAAAGGGGAGCAAACCGGCATGAGTTTTTTGTGACGGCTATTTTAAAATATAAAAAGTTTGAAGACACCACTGGGTAAAAAAAATATCCCCCCCCCCTATAAAAACAAGCCAGGTACCTGTGCTGTATCCGGGCCTCTATCTGAACCAGAGGCAGGATGGCTTCCAGCACCTTGCTGGCCGAGCCTGGGAGCATCTCGAGCACCTTCTTCTCCACGACCATTTTGTCCACGATTGTCTTGAAGTAGCGCAGGGCACTGACCACGTCCTTCTCGTGCTCCTCCAGCCGGCTGACCTTCTACGAGAAGCGGTAACACAGAACAGTGTTTCAGAATTGCACTACACAGCTACTTTTTACAATCATTATAAACTGAGTATGCAGTGAAATTACTGAACAGTCCATCTATTATTTGGACCCCTCACCACAGTCTGGTCTTCATACTGTGGTTCTATTATTACCATGGTTTGCTTGCACTTCAAAAGAACCATCTATCAAGTGATGTGGCTTGGAGCCATTTTGGTACAGCAACGGGCGCTTTCAGCTTCTCTATTCTTTCACAGCAGGGCTGCTAGGGAATATAGTCTTTAAGAGGGAGTGGAGGAGTTCATTCAGGAAGTTTCATTCATGTCTTTATAGGTTTAGACACCTGCTGTAGTGCAGCCAGCCGCCACAGCGACTGGGAAGCTGTGGGAACCAGCAGGGACACTCGTGCAGATACAAAGACACAATGGCGTATGGGAGCATGGAACATTAAACAGGAAACAAATTGTTTCACAAATAGGCAAACAAACACATGGGGGGGAAAAAAGGTGGGAAAGAGGTGCATTTTCCCACAATACACACACATTTTCTGGCACCTGAACACACACCTTGTTTGTAGGTTTCTCTGTACTCTTGGCTGCTGGCTCGGTCTGTAGTTGCTTGCCCTTCTTGGATGGAGTCCTCTTGATCTTGGGAGAGTGGAACTTGTCCATCAGTTTCATGGTGAAAGAGGACAAATGGGACCGCTGCGAGTCTATGGACAAGAGAGAAAACAAAGAAAGTTGAGTGGTCAGTTTGAGGAGGAGAGATTCTCAGGTGGGGGGAAGGAAAAAGGTGGCACACGCACACTTAAGTGTTGATATGACTTTCCCACAATGCAACTCACCAGCGAGATACAACAACAACATTGTACCTTAAAGGAGAGAAATATTACGAAGAGGCACATTTCATCTGCTCTTCCAGCTCCAAACAATAAAGAGTGTGATTATAATAAAATACTGTAGTTAGGGCTGAGATGAAAATTGCTTCTTGGTACATAATTGAGAAGCTTCATAATAGCGGCGCAATTTGAGCAGAATTCCACTTGTTTGCTGTAGAGAGGGCCGACTGTATCTCGGGAGAGGAGAGTCTCGCACTCCGTTAATCTCAGGAGAATTGACTGCTCACCCGCCGTCTCCTTCTATCTCCACACCAAACTGAATCAGAAGATAAATGCTAATAACAGCGGTGGGAGCAGCATGGCAGAAAGGGGGGGTGCGGTGGGTTTATCAGTGACAAAATGACACCTTTATCTGTTGTAATCTCGCCTCAGCTCGACAACAACGGGATCTGACATTCCACGGCCATCAGCGTAAAAACACTGAATGCTGAATAGCGAGCGGCAGCAGGAAAACACCACAAGCCGGGCGGCGCTTTCATTTGCAACATTGATCCACATGCAGCGCACATATTCACCCTACTGTTCTCTCCCTCCCTCTCTCTCTCTCTGTCTCTCTCTCTACCCCTAATCCTCATCATCCCTTACTCCGAGCAAAAGCCAAAGTTTGCTGAGGCAGCCAAGGACGACTGTGTGTCTCATTAAAAATGTTGATGAGAACGCTTCCAGTAGAGTTTCCTTCCGATGCAAATGCATGTGATGAGGCAGGCGTGACCCCTCAGGCGGCTGCTTTACACCGTGTCCACAAAAATATTATGTTGTGCAAAACTAAATCAAAGCTGGCTGTTCTGCGGGCGTTGGTAAGTCACTGATGGTGCATGATTCAATAAAGTACAGAGTTACTGGACATGGATCGCATTACCCCGTGCTGCGTCACCTTAAATCTGCATTTATTGACCTCATTCCAAACAAGTCAAAGCACTCACATAAACATGACAGGCACATGTATTGCCCAACATGGGCCTAAATGTCAGCTTTCTTCAAATACAACTCTAAATGTTAGAAGGCGAGTGCAAGACAAATATAGAATTGTTGTGAATTTCATTCGTAGCCCAGTTGTGTCACTAAAAAAGTCAAAACCGCCATGCAACAGAGATGCCATCCTCCTCATTCAGGGTGTTATTGCCACCATCAGTGGAGTAAACAGATAAAACATCAGCTAGTCTGCCAGGCAGGAATGTGGGAGACAGAAGGAAGACAAAGTGTTTCAGCTTATCAGAGCCCAGACGAGTGACTAGACACAGTGAAGACCTTGCAGACGGGGACAACCATACTTTGTAGCTTGGCCTCAAGGGATGCTGAGCTGCATCACTGCACCTAATAGATCCCGAATAGCAAAGCTAGGGGCTGTCAGTGTGCAAGGGCTTTTTTTTTTTTTTGCACCCTGAGGCTACACACATACCTGTGTTAGCTAGAAACCTTGTCAGGATGCTATCCTGACAAGGTTTCCCTTTACCGCAGAGTGTATATTGGACTGAAATCTTTCTGGTTACACAGCAGCCTCCACATAAATTTAGTCTCCCATAATCCAATCTGTTTGACCTTGTTTCCCTCCTATTCCTGGCATAAGTGCAAGGCCTGTGGCCGACGTCACAATATGCTGGACCCTCTCGCTCAATCCCAGCTCGGACAGGCCCAGAAGGACTGCGTGCGAGTTTACAGCTGCAACCCAGCGACCCGGCCCAGAGTTGCGAAGCAGATGTGACATCAGCGCAATGAGTCACCCTCCATGATCGATAAACACACCATCGCAGCCCCCACCACCGCGGCTCAGCTGTTTATCATGCACACTGGACCGATTCCAAGTCTCCTCTGCTCGCTATTCATTTCTCTACCACCTCCCTTCCTCTCTCTTCAGTTCTGAGAACAGAAAGCCCTCCCCCTCCTCCTCCTCCTCCTCTTCCTCCTCGAGAGTTCACCGAAAGTCGGGTTCAGCGTGGAAATGACATCATCAACAGAAAGAAATGAACGCGGTGAAAGAGAGAACGTCAGCGAGAGAGAGAGAGAAAGTACAGTGAATTCCTCTGTTATAGGCGTACGCCTCTCGTCGGCCACCCTCCCGCTCCCACCAGCCGCCTGTCTGCTGCTGTCCAGAGTTACGAGGTGGTGATGTCATTGCTTGTAATGTCTATTACACTGAAGCTCACTAGTCATGGGCTGAATAGGAGACTGAAAGAAAACCTCACAGTAAAAACATTTTTTTCCCCCCTTATTATTTTCAGCTGCCCAGGCCACAGCATCCCTTTCTCTCTGCAGAAACACCTGCAAGACATTTTCATACACAATATTATTCTCTGGAGCCAATATCTGGATTTTAACTGCCTTGAGACTGCTTTTAGAGTCGTAGTAAACAGAGAAAGGCACTTCCGACACCAGATCATTCATAGCCCTCTTTCTTTGTCGATTCTGGCTCGTGCCTTCCAAATTCAGTCCCCACTCCGTTCAAAAACACAGTGCAGTACCACAGCCGGCCTGATGGACAGTTAAGTGCGGTCACACTTCCATAAAGGGTTAGATTTGACTCCTCTGTTGTAAACTGCCACAGTCCCAAGAGGACGGAACACACACACACACACACACACAATTCCCATGAACCTCTTTGTTGCACTGCAGCCTCTAAGTACAGTGTGATGACTTTATAGTTCTGCAGTTAATAAGGCTCATGTATATAGCAATAAAGCACATGCACAACAATTATTGTTATTCGTTCTAATTTGGCAAAAAAAAATTTAAAGAGTCGGTGACATTTTTCATGATGCTACATGAAAAAGAAAAGGAAATCAGGGAATCCCTCAAATCAGATTGTTGACAAAAAAAATAGTAAAGGATTAAGCAAGTAAACATCTTTTGGAGACATTTGGATTGCTTAAATACTCGGCTGCTTTAAAGGCCTCAGGGACATTTTAAACAAACACTTCAGTCTTGAACAAAGCCTGGGAGGGTTCTCACAACTCTGTGGTATAGTGAGTCCCCAGGAGCCTTGCAGGCTGCGGGATTGTCTCAAAGCGTCATTACATAAGCAAGAAATACAAACACATATATTGGTACTTCGCATATTTTCTCATTAACTGTGGGCCACCATAGAACCCCAAATATTCTGCTTAGCAGAACGGTTATATATCAATAACAGCCAACTCAGTACATTCGGTATCTTCCATAGAAATCAGACCAATCCAGGGTTTCCCCTAACACAACACAAACCCACCAGTTTAAATACAATCCTTCTGGATTATCATACTTCTAAATCGGTATCTCTAAAAAACAAAGTAAGTTTTGAAACAACAACGGGGACTTCCCCGTCGATCTGTTCTTTAGCATGTGTGCCAGAGTAAATTAATCCTAACTGGAAAGAAATGTTCTATAAAAATGTTTTTATGTCTTTTGGAGTCAGGCAAATTTGATTGTTTTCGAAAAGGTGTAATAATGAATAAACAAAGCTTTTACACACCGTTCATGCTTTCTGACGGAGACACTGCCATGATCCAATAAACTACGTTTTATTAGTGTAAACAGTGCGTGTGCTTTTCTATTTATAGAACAGCCTCTGTGAGCATGAGAAGGTTGATATGAATGACCAGGACACTCACTTATCCATATATCTGTAGTTTTACTCATAACCTTGGATTTACACGCCAACTCCTTGGTGCTACATTTACATGTGGGGTTTGCTTTAACCGATTCGTCCTTAAACAATGCAATGACGCACACATTTAGATGAACACAATGCTGTCTGCTCAAACGTCTGGACAGATAGACCATGACATATTTCAGTGGGAAATAACAGGATCCCAGTTGATGGAAGCGATCCCTGCGGCACAACTGATGACCGGTGACATACGAGCTTGTCCAAATCCGTCTGAAGAACTGACAGGCTGGCAGATTGATCTGGCTCTTGTTCAGTACAGGTGTGATCTATACAGGACAGCTGGTTGGCCCCACACTAATCTTTCTCCCCTCCAACCCGCGCTAGGAATAGGATGAAAAACTGGGTGGAGGGATACAGGGGAGGCTGTGCGTAAGGTTACACACACAGCTGTCACCTCCCGCTGAACTCCTTCTCAGTGAGGGCTGCTCAAAGGAAGTGGGCAAGCCATGCGAACGAGGACTTGTTAAGCTAGGAGATCGCAACAGGAGTCAGAAAGGTCCCTGTGCCAGCTGTTGAGGGCTGGAGGCAAGGGGGAAGATCTGTTAGTTCGAATTATCTTCTCAACAAAGCGGGACTATGTGGAGAATGAGTTAACCCAAAATGAAATGTTGAAATCGGCTGCTGCTCTCTATACTGAGATAATTCAAATCTATGAGTTTGTGTACACACACACACACACACACACACACATATAGGATGGACCGTAACACAGAGACACAGATGGATTCCACCTCTCTTTAAACTGTTAAAACACAGAATCCGTCCACTCTTGACACACTTAGATATATCTTCCAAAATATGAGCGAAAACGCCACCCCTGGGACACATGTAAATAGACGGCACATTGTTTATAAGCAACCATGCCTGCAATGACGCCATATTTGGCTATAAAAACGACAACATAGCGAGTGAATTACTATCTGCTGCACTGTAAAACAAAACACCGCAAAAAGGTGCAGTGCCAGGTATCTTATCTCCACAGGCAGGACCTGCTGTGGAGCAAGAATGTGGAGTATAGGCCTGAGGCGTGTGAGATGAACAGCAGGGAGAAAAATGGAGAAAAATTCAACAGGAAATAGTTAAGTGCTTGGTGAATTATTTATTCTCCTCATTGTAGTGGTTGGCTTCCTGCTGGGTGTGTTCAATTTTCAATAGGAATCCTCTTTATGTCCTCAGTTATCAACAAGCAGCGCTATAGGACACAGCGGGATAAGGGAGGGAGTGTGTGCTGCAAGCTACACGACTGCCAAAAAACATGGCCGGGAGGAGAGGGAGGCCTGGAATGGAACGTGGCCCCGCTTAATGGTTGATTTCAGGAGTAATGGAGGGAGAAGTCCAGTGGTGGGTTTTACAGTTGTCCCGCTGTGCCGTTTGAGTGCGCCGTTCCAACAACGAAGCCACAGCTAAGACTGAGAGCCTCCAGTCTATTTACCGAGTAAGTAAAGGAGATACAGTAGACGCTAAGTGCTCAGCATACTTACCATCTATTGTATTCCACTTAACAAATGAGACGCAGAAGAAGGTTTTCATGCGACAAATCAGATTGCCAATGCAAACGGACACATTCAAATACTGGATTTCGTCAGCCCCTCGCTTCCCAATGACTTCTGAAGTCCTGAAATAAACATAACGGGCAAATCATTTTTGACTCGACATCTGTGTAATTACATCAGTCAGTACTAACTGAAAGGGCTGATTGAGATGAATGCGTCGCTGCAGTACTAGAAAATAGCTCTCTTGGCGCATATATACTGTATATTATAAACGTACAATTACGTTTCAAAATGAGAAACCCAAATTTGACAGTTTTTATGACATTCGTTTGTTATCGTTACTTCAATTCTTGTCTGGAAGAAAGTGCTGCATGCCTTTTGTTTGTGAGAAAGACGAGGTCTATTCCTGATCTCCGCTTTTTAAAAGAAATCCACCTCCGTCAATATTTCACGCTATGAATAACTTGCATAAAAATGCCCCACGGTATGTAAATGACTTGTAAAGCAGCCCCACCAACCATGGGTCAACGATCAGGAGCAAATATCAATGCGGTGATGGAGGCGCTCTGCATGCTGGGTTGCATGGGAACAGACGGCCTGGTCAACCATGGCTAACAGAGCGTGACCACACAACGCGGGCGATCCATAACCCAGATCCATATTTAGAAAAAAACAAACAGCTAACCCCGTCCTTGATAACGGCTTAGGGAGACTGTGTTCAGGTCACCTATGTTCAACCCATGAAGATGAGAAAGTGAATGAAAAGAAGACATCTGCTCTCAAATCTAACCACAGAGATGACACAGTAGACCGAGAGTCTGATGACTGAGAAAACATCTATACGGGGAAACTCCTGCTCTGTGAGAGAGACATCATTACCTGTATGAGTCATGAGATTAAAACAATATCAAAAGTACCCTCGATCAGCTTTCTCACCGTTTTGGAAAGCTCATAAAAAAAGGGGGGAATAACATTATCCATGCAAATGTCTTCCGATTCCCTATCTCATTAAAGTGTCCTCACGCAATACCGTGTGACGTATCTAAAAAAAGTGAGCTGAAACTAGAATTATCTGTGAGGATGAAAACATTGCATTAAGACATAATAACTAAGCAACACGCGGCATGCAGAGGCACATAACACAATCCAGCCTAATCTCTTGGTGACACACCTCGCATTCTTGAGTTATTTGTGTCGTGTTGTGCTCTCGTTACTCAGGATGAATGGCTAAAGTCAGACACATCGCAGCCAAACACTTCCACCACATTTTTAGTGGAGTTTACGGGACAAATACCCCATTTATGTTGGCACAAATGTGTCTCGCTTGGGGTTTAAAAAAAGGCCCACTGAAAGGACGTGTTTTTTTTTCATGGCCCTTTGAAAACACACAGCGATCCGACGATGCTCGCTCCATTATCTGAATCTTCTGTCGTGTACAGCAATAGAACGGTGCCTTAAAGCGATGCAAGCACCAAGGCACAAGGTTATACACTTTTGGAGCAGCATAACAGAACAAAAAAAAACAGGATTTGAGGCAGAACAGTGAGGAGAAACAAACATATTGTGTTGTATTCATAATAGCTTAAAATAAACCACGATGCTGAAACGCAAGGCTACGGAGGTCACGACAGCAGATGAGATGTGGTGGATGATGTGTAGATATTGGGGGTAGTGGGTCAATGTGAAAGGGAAGCCGAGTCTTTCACTAACATTTTCCTTTCCAGCAGGAGGAATGGTGCCTCCTCACAGGGAGAAACGCTGGAATGTTGCTAATCACGAGCACCGTGCATTTTGTTTAAATAGCGTCCATTATATACACATCTCAGGATTTATACGGCCTCACCAAATGCAAGTTTACAATCAAACCAAACCAGTCTTTCTCGTCTGTTTTGAAATATGTTTTCAATGAGGTTAATCATTTACCATTATTATATAAAGGACAATTATACACACCTGTTGTTGGATACTTTCATCAAATGAAGTACGTAATTCCACTGAGGCACATTGTACTACAGAAAAGTATATAGCACATTAGGCCATATATATATTTAGTTATTTCATCATTTGCAAAGTAAGTGCGTGTGTGTGTTCCAGTCCACTGTCACATTGTGGACTTGGTGTTAAGTATTAATGCATGGGCAATATAAATAAACAGGACTTTCTGCATTACTATACAATGGGGAAGCTGACTTTAGTTGCTGTGATAGTCATTTGAAATGTTACCACAGTATTTAATCCAAAGTGAGTCATTCCATGAACTGCAGTTTAATTACTGATGAAATCATTTCTTGAGGAAATAAAAACTGCTCTATCAGATCGGTGCAGTTTATAAATCCAACAAAGACACATGGTATGACTCAGATGCAGAGCTCTATACTGTGACAAATGTAAGCCAGTAGCTTGGAAGAGGCAGATACTATTGCATGTGTATCGTGTGGTTCCCAAAGATCTCTCTGCACAGAGATATCATCTGTATGTGGCATGATGGTGATTATTAACCAAATACACTACTGGTGGCTCAGTTGCCATATTAACCCCCACCCCCCGAGCTACTTTAACTATTATTACTCATCCATTCCTCTGCATCACTGCTTTTTGATGGCCACTCTTTCACGCCCTTCCTTTTCAGTTAATGTGTGTGTAATTGCAACTAGAGCAATATATTAGTTGTACTGCATGTGGCAGCTTTACGGTTACAATAAGCACATAGCCTACATTATTGCATTAAACCACATTGACTGACCGTTGAGTTAATATGAATATTAAAATAACCCCCACTCTCTGGCAGTCGTAACTTGTTCTGTCTGGTTCCAGTATGGTGTTGAGGTCTCATAGTGGGCACTGGACGAGCTAATGGAACTAGTTAATGGAAGCACTTGGCACAGCAGTTCAGTGGGGTGGTACTGAAAGATATGAAGGGAGCCCCGAGGTCTAGGTCACTCAATTGTCCTATGTACACCAGGCACACACATGCACATCAACATCCCCAGACGGTAACAAATGAGTAAACAAAGAGTGCCTCTAAACTACTCAACCAAAAGTGAAAGGTTGCATAGGGGATGCCACAGGCCCTGGTTTTCAACAGCATTGACAACAAATAGAAAATAGTCCACAGCACGTGAGCAGGAGGCTTTTGATGCACAAACTGTAAAAAATGCACACACAAAACACAAGAAAGCTGCAAAGACTGGCACAGTGACAAAAGGGTTGAGCAAACAACAGAATGAAAATAGGAAAGGTCCAGAGGTGAACTTGTACCACAGCAGCGAGGCTATTAATATAGTTTAGCCTCAAGGAGGATTAAAAAACACAATTAACTTGAGAGTCCCTGTGTGTGGCTGCAGGAAGCGGAGAAATCACTCAATAACGGCAAACAATGCTCGCATTATCTCGGCCCACATGTTCAAATTTACTGTATTTCGGTTCTATCTTAGAACGGAAAAAAAAAACTCCCGAAAGAATTAGTACATTGGGATTATAATAAAATGTTAACCAGAGCAGAGATCAGCACATTGCCCAATGCAGAGTTTTGGTAGTTAAAAATAATGTTTTTTTAAAACAAAACACTGCACACATGTTATCAGAGAATAGGGGGTTACAGGATAATTCTTTTTATTTATTTATGATTTGTATGTATTGTACGATTAGAGCGATAGAGAGATGGAACAATAAATTAAATAGCTAAATGTGTTATCAGAAGATTAATCAATAATAATAACATTAACTTTATTTATATAGCACCTTTAAAAGCAGAGTTTACAAAGTGCTTTAGCAGACAAAGCAGAAGCGAGGCAATAAAACAGAAAGCTTAACAGTGAGGCCCAACAAAGCAAGACAAAAGGTAAGAGTTAAACCCTGATAAAACAGTACAATATATGAAACATAAAAACAAATCGATACGATAAAAATATCGTCTCAGACAATTTCTCAGCCATATTTGGAATCCAAGGTTGTGATAGCTCATGGTTGCCCTGGTGTGTGGAATGAATGAGGCTACAGACAGTGTAATAAATGTACACGGTTTTACTGGAGGACAGGGCAAGCACATGTGAAGGAGTGTTGAAAGCGGGAAATCACACACACAGACACACACACACAATCCTGGGTACCCCTCCTGTTCCTTCCCCCCTGACGCCGAGGCCACTGGCACAATTTCCCGTTCCTCGTCTCCCTCACTGAGAGCCGCTCCCTCTTTTCTGGGCTGACTTCACAGCCCAGACTCAGAACCTTTGCCTCGACAACTCCACTGTTTAACACCTTACCTCACCTAAATAATAGGCTCAATAACACAGTGCACCGGACACTAGCACGAGACAGAAGCCGAACCACCCGACTGAAACTCTTTGCAGACCGAACCTTCAGCTGACCTTCTGGCTACAGCGGTTTACTGCATTTTGTAGAATTCCTTTTAGCTCGCTTTCTGAACCGAGGGTTTCCGCAGAGACAGACAGGCAGGCAGCAGGTTCACCTTGGGTGAAACTAATAGACTAAAGAACCACAAAGTGCTATAAATACCCTGCTTGTCAGTATCTGTAACATCAAGCGGCACCAGAACAGAGACACTGCGACAGCTACAAACCCCGTGATCTTCCAAGATAAATCCAGAGATCTGAACGGCAGCTGTTTGGCAAGAGAGCACGAAACAAACGGCAAACGATAAAGCGCTTGAGATTTGAGAATGATCCGACACGCAGACAGCCAGCCACAGGAGAACTAATCACTCGCCTGCCATAGTACAAGACAGACACAGATATAGGCAACAGCGTTCTTGTTAGTAAATGGCCTCGAGCAGCGAGGAGTGGTACCACTCTCCCCGTGTTAGAGGGCTGCACAATGCCCATCTTGTCTGTAGAGCGGGCCACTTGTCATCCTCTTGACACTTTGTGCACGCACACTGCGTTGGACAAGACTGACAGACAGATGCAGAATAATACACACTCGTCTCACAGTTGAACCAAACACTTTGCATTCAGATTGTTTCGCAGCATCTTAAAGATAGGCTCGGGTGACAGATGTGTCCCGCCACGAAGAACAAGACCTGCACGGCCACTGACAATTATGCAGTGGTTGTCTAAACTGTGTCAGTGGTAAATAATCCAACACACATTCAAAAACCGTACGGTTTCTTTGTACTCATGCACACACACACAAAAAAAGATGATGTTTCACTCTCTGCTGTTTTCATTTCATATGAATATTCCCATGTACTGTCCATATTCGGATTTAAAATGTGTCGTAAACGTCCTTTATTAACTTAACATATTCAATTTTCACTGTATTAACATCTTTATATTTACAGTAGTCATGTAAAATCTCTTCTGAGCTGAGTCTATTGACGTGTCTATATATATATATATATATATATATATATATATATATATATATATATATATATATATATATATATATATATATATATATATATATATATATATATCTTTGAAAAAAGGTCACAAAACTGCTACAAAATTGTACGTTTCATTTGTGGTGTTGAAACTGTGTGTTGGGGCAAGTCATAAGTTGGGAGGAACTTGACTTGAGACGGCAGGACAAAGACCGCACAAGCTCTATTGTTGAGGATCACTTGGGATCGGCTCTCGGCAATAAGTGCTTAAAAAAATAATCTCTTAAACTTTAAATTAATACAAATATAGATGTCGTGCTTTTTTTTATGTTGTAACAACGATGTCCAAAAAGGCGACACACATTTTGTTATGCAGCCGTATTTACTGTGGAAATATTTATTAAAAAAGTTGCGTCAACATAACGGCATATCATTTTCCTGCTACGTATTGATTGATCTCCGTTTTGTCCTCTGGTCACTGCAGCTTTGTTGTTCAGTATGCCACTGAACAACAAAAGATGGATCCTACCACATTAGCCTTTTATTGCCGCTGTTCAAAGTTTATGCTAAAAGTCTGCCAAACAGAAAAGGTCAGCTTGATGTTACTGAACCAACCATTAAGGATAGGTCTATAAAGAAAAGCATGTAAATAAATCAAAATAAAGTTGATCTGTTATGCATTAGATACACCTGAAGAACCAATCATCCGACTGTGTAAACATGCTGGGTGTCAACAGCTCTCCAATACACTACATGTGGAACACATCTGATATGCTTTGAAAGATAAACAGGAAGACTTATTAGAAACGTGGTATCCTCTCCTCACTTAATGGGAAAGAGATCTTTTTTTTGTTGTTGTAAGTCCTGGTACATTTACACAAGTGTCTACAGGGGGGTTGAGAGGAAGGTTTTCCTTTATTACTGTTTTGGTTTTGCTAGTTTTTTTGTGCATTTGTCCTCATTTGTTTCAGTTTGACCGAATACAATATGTTAGTGTGTTTGTTATCATGGCTATGCTTGTGTCAAGTAAATGTCTGATATGTGTTGCCTCACAACTATAATAATACAATTATTTAGACAATAATGAAAGCACAAGAACGTTGACAGGATGACCCAGAGAGACCATCTTGCGATGGGTTCTCACATCTAGCCACGACGTCACATCAGGCCAGGGGTGTAAAGAGGGTGGGAGCCAGGCAGGGCCACTTCCTCACTTCCTGCCCCCTGACTTCTGCTTCCTTGCTCGGACCACAATCACTTCATTTTGATGTCAACAATCTGTTAAGTTTTGTGACTGGATCTTGCACGGTCGCTATACATAGACATCACAAGGTGGAGACAACACCAGCGGTACTGTCGGGGCCGATTCCAATGAAAATGTTCTGTTTTCTCAACCTGACTTGTAATAACTGGTAATAATCAGTTCACGATTTGAGAGCTAAATTCTTCAATGAATTCAATTCAACTGGAGAAGAAATATGCAGAGCAAAAGGTCGGAATGAAGACTTAAGAGGATATATTTTCTGTTTGATCTCCACGGACCAAAGTTCACTGATAGCAGGAGCAGACTTCCTTAGAAGCTCATAAAGCCACGGTGTTGCATGTCATGCATACATTATTGCTTATCAAAAAACACACTCACAGTCCAAGAGGAAGTGAGCCAGTGAAGGTAGACACACTCACACAGAAAATCCAAACTCTCATAGTCACTGATGGAATAAGCATGCCGTGTGTCTGCATGAAAATATGTCATATATGGTTTATGTATGATAGAAAATATCAAACCAGCGATTCAGAATCATTCATGGACCCAGACAAGCGCACACACACACAAATAGGCGCCCACATCTGCCTGAACAACAACAGCGACTTGTTTGCAAGCAATGTCAACTTCTGTCTCTCCATTCCTGATTTAGACTGGCATCGGAAACTGGCAGCAACGGTGGGACGTCCCCTTCATTGTATGCCAGCTCTCTGACCCATGCCATGCCACCCAGGGGTCTGAATGATTTGACACACTCAACACAAGAGCCAATGGACTTGCCAGAAACCCCTTTTCAGGATCTGCGCCGCCATTGAGATAGTTGCTTTTGGTTCGCACCAAGGCCACTCTTGCCGATTCTCTCCCTGCTGCTCAATTTGGCTTCTTGGGAAATTGGAAACTGGGCATCAGCAAGTGCATTAAACAACCACATCATTTACAGAGTTTCTTCATTCAAAACGAAATGCAATCACAGATTGTGCATAATGGAAAGACTTGACATCCTTTGGACCAAAATACATTCAAATAACAGGTTCTGTTTGATGATGTATAGAGGTATCCATACATTGTAGCTCTGCATGAAATGTTAGATAAACACGAGCTGAAACAAGAACTCGATTGAACTCCCACTGCAAAACAAGAACTGAAAGAAAACGTCATTATGAGATTCACTAGTCGTTCTCAGTTTGAGTCCTACCAATAATTACTTCATGCCTTTACCACGTAACTGATGCAATTAAGTTGTTACAGGACAACAATATCTAAACACAGTAAACATGTCCAGGACTTCAAATCACTAAGTCATAGTAAAGGTCATTTAGATTGAACTGTATCAGAATGACCACAGACTGTGGAGCCTTTGGGTTTGTGAAAGTGTTCTTTCAGTCTGGATTTATAAGCAGTATTAAGAAGAGGAGACACTGAAGAGGGTCAAAGAGCTGCATCCTAAAATGTTCTGCAGTTTAAATGTTTTGTAAATCTGCATTGAGATTGCCATCTAGCTGATTATGCTCATATGAGATTAGAAAAGTGGAATCATCCTCTTGGCGATTCTTACAGTGTGTGGTTTTAAAACATCAGTATCATTCCCCGCGGCATGGACGACTCAGCTGGGGCTTAAGCGAGACCTCCTCGTCTGGAGCGCCAAGCAGTCCGTCAGTTCGACGCAGCGCGCGTGCTGCCCGCCTCCAAAAGAGAGCCATCGCAATTACAGAGACAGGGCAGGTCAGGTCAGGGTAGACGGACAAGACACACACAGCGACTCTTCCTGCCCGCTGGACTGAAACGCACAGATTTATGAGGCTGAACGCACCCCAGACTGTGTGTGTTTTCAAAACAAGGCATTATGGCACTCTGCACGGTGTAATTGCACAATGATGGACTCCACTACCTTGATTATGGAGCCTCTGTGTGCCACCAGCTCCCCAGGGTGGGGTGATCTGTTCACGCAGCTTAATAGAAGCACAAACTCACTACGAAAATGAGCAAATCAGACCGTGTTAACCCCGACACGCGGGAGAACACAACCAGGCTCGGCTACCATGGTGAAGCAAGACAGGCATGTTGGATTTAAGATGCCAAGATCAGACCCACAGTCTAGCCAATACCATTTCTTTTGTATTGTGTAACTAGATTAAGGCCGCAGCATCTCGGCATGAAGACTAAAAGAAGCAATGGCTTCTCTCCACACGCTCTGGAGGTGATAAGGCAGAGAGGCAGCCTGTGATGGGAGGATGTGGCCCTGCAGAGCAGCCTCCTCGGGCTGGGTCCACCCAAGACTTCAGCGGAGCAAATGAGCACCTTCTATAAAGCCACACGACACAAAAAGCACAGCGAGGAATGTCCCCTGCATTTCATTCTGCCAGCGAGCCGATTTTACATTCAAGTTCCAAAACGGGCAACAGCAGCCTTAAACAAAAGGAGTACACATCCCCAACAAGCAATGCAAGTATGCATTTATTTCGCACACAAAATAATAAATAAAAAAAAAGCTGAATAAATACATAGTGTGCACGCAATGAAACTTCTGTACCCAGCGACTTCCGTCACAGAACCCTGTGCTGGAGAATAAATTATAGCAGGAAATAGAGTCCCTTTTCTGTCTGGCCTGGTCATTTACATTCTATAAAAAAAAGCCTATTCTTCTGACTTGCTTAGGCTCTGTGCGGTTTGTATTGTGGAAAAAAACACAGATAATCAAAACACTCTATCCAGTTTCTTCATTGTTATTATCATTTAAATGGCCAAGATAAAATGCTAAATCTTTACAAGGGGAAAATCAACGGTCCTGTATATTCAATAAACGGTAAGCAGCCAGTGTGGATGCATGCCTCAGGCGGAGAGCTGTATGTATTTGTGTGTCTTTACCTGTGTCCTCGTCTAGATCCCCCTGGAGAGAGGAGTCTGTGTCCTCTGAGGAGGCCTGGCTCCTCCAGCCTATATTGCCCATCCAACAGGCCTGAGTCCACACACAGCTACGAGTCCTGAGGCGATATTGATGCTTATACTTTTCGTACAGTGATGACTTGCTGCTCAGACTGGCATTTTTCACACGGATCACTCAATAGCGCTGCTGAGAGTTAGTCACAAACTGACTGATCCGCATGATCCTTCTCTCTTGAGTCAGACACACTTCAGAGGAAACATCCACAAATAGCGCGGAGCAAGCGGAATTGAAAAGTTATGTGCTTTTTCCTGAGTCGGTTGTTTATCAAATAGTTATTTTCGTAAATATGTCTAGAGCCACATAAATCCGCACAGAACGTCAGAGCGAGGCCGTCGTGCGGCGTCGTCAGTGGTCCGACGCACAGCTATCTGGAGGGGCGGATGTACCGAGCCGGCCACCTGCGGGAATAAATGACCTGCTCTCTGGCATGAAGGCCAACACACGGCGGGGAAATCAAGTGGAGCATCATCTCGTAAGACGAACCTCCATCCGAGAAAGAGGTCTCAAGAGCACAGCACACGAGAAAGGAGAGAGAAGAGCGCGACCTGTGATTGGAGGTCGTATTAAATCACACGCGAGAGCTCAGAAAACTGGCATCTATAGCTTCTTGGAAGATGTTGAGGGCAGAGATGTTGCCGCAAAGACCCGATTGCCTTCGCAGTCAGTCTTCCGTTGCTCATTGATAGCCTTGGTCTTCTCTCCCTTATTCCCTCTGTGCAGAGACTTGCTTCCCATCAATGCTCTACCTTCCTCCTCTTCCTCCTCCTCCTCCTCCTCCTCCTCCTCTTTCTTTCTCTCCCTAAGCTCCATTCCCTCCCTCTTTTGCTTTCCCATGCACAGCACACACACGCTCAAGAAAACAACAACTAATTACAACACAGCTAAACCTATATGGGAACAGCGAGCCTCTCATTCTGTGGGAGAGGGAGGTTGAAATGCTTTCGGCCATCGAACCTCAAAATTGCAGCATGTCAAACCCAGGCCCAAAGCCTGCCCTGTGCAACAGTGGGATCACTCATCAGCAATGTGCCTGAACCTAATCATCTAGGGAAGCCTTTTGTAATCACGACTACTTTAACTCTTGCTCAGAGTTCTGGTGACTAAGGCGCGGGGGCCTTGCTATTTCTGTACATGAGAAGAAGGGGAAGATATTTCAGTCTGAAGTGATGCAGTAACCACTTTGCAAACACGAAGCCATCAAATTGAGTTGCACTTCAGTGCTACCTCTAGGAATGCTTGAGAGTAAACTTTCGCTATTGCAGCTGAACTCTTTCAAAAAGGCAAACGCACAGATACACCCTGCTCCACTATGCGAGGCGGGCAGGGAGTCTAAAAATAAGGAACTGATGGATCAGTTCCGCTGTGGCCGGCTACTACCATTGACTGTCCAGTAAGAGAGGAATCTACGGGCTAATAATAAAACATTGTGCTGCTCCCACAACTTTGTCCCCGACATGCCAGAAACTGTGTCACAATCACAGTCTCTGTGGTGAAAATTAGGACACACAAGTTGTGCAACTGCAAATATTGCAATAATAATAATAATAACATAAGTCTCAATTAAGCCTTGATTATTTTACTCATAAAGGTGTGTGTCCATGAGGGTGTTTCTTGCAGTAAAGGCTTGACAGACAGATACAAAAACAACACTCAAAGATTCATTTCGCTGATGGAAATGTAATTGTCAACAGCAATAAAAGCAACCCTACTAAGCGGCAAACGTGAGCACAAGCTCCATGCATAACACATGGGTTTTTAAATATGCCAAATAACAGGGCTACGGTATCGTTTGACATAGTGTGGAAGAGGGCACCAATTTGAGCTTCTAGCTTCAGAATACAACCGATTTAATAGTGTGTTTAATTATTCTGGCAACAAGGACCAGCTTTAAATTGTTAAAAGTTGCAGTCAGACCATTACATTTTAGAATTATTCATGTGAATGAAGAGTTCATACACAGGACACACAGTATTGTCTCAGCAAGAAAAAGAAAAAAAAACAGCAATGTTTTCCTGAATACTGGATGTTCACTTTACTTAAAGTCGGTGTCACAGCTTGTTCCAGAGGTGTTGCATTAAATTACTCACTGTCAACTATAACAGCAACAGTGGAATCATTCCAGGGCGTCTAATTTGGCTATTAAAAGCATTACATTGAACAAAAACACATACTAAACATGACTAATTTCAGTAGGCATTCACAAGCCACTGCTGAAATGCAAAGCCTGAGAAACCGAGTGTGAACTTGGATAACGGCTCAGGGGGAGAGTCAAGCACGGCAGCATGGCTAAACAAAGTCTTTCCACAAAAATATGCAACATCAGAGATAATGAAAGAAAGTATTTGTCTTTCATAAACAATGTACGAACACCCAAACCGTTTTATAAATCACCGAAAAATAAAATTTACCCATTTCTGGACAGCAATTTTAAATAAACCTCCGATCATAAGAGCTGTAAGTGCCGACATGGATATAACCTATATTGTGATGTAATGCACCTTACGTACATGAGTACAGGCAGGCTTAAAACCTCCTCTGGTTTGAGTACCTACATTATTTTCATTATAAAATCCAATTCACTTTACCACCACTTTTAAAGCAGGTCCAACACAACACACAGCATAACTTTACAAGTAAGACTGTTTCAGTCCTCTGCAGCCACTTGATTTTCTCTGAGGAAAGCATTGGAGAGGAGTTTAGCTTTTTGCTGTCGTTCTTCTTCTGGGCAACACCACCCCAGACTCTGGATCTGTTTATGGATTACAGTTTGGGCTGCCTGAGTGATGAGGTCATGCGTGTGCGTAATACAGAGACTGGGGTTCAGTGTTGAAACGGTCACAAGAACCACCCACGTGATCCTAGGGGTGATGACACCCCAACTACGCTGCACACAAGTGGGGGAAGAGGCTCTGAACAAGGTAACAGTGTTCACGCCCCAAAGAGAGGACAAGTCAGTGACAGCAGGACCCAGTATCCATGGTGATGCAGCAAGTGACTGTGGAAGAAATGCTGGCCATAAGTCTCCTGCTGCTGGAGCTTGGTGTCCATGATGTGACATTGATAGTCCTGCTTTATCTGCGTCCTATGGTAACCATTTGCGTCGTGCAACACTAACTATGTAAACCTTAACCATAACAGATCCATGTGCAGGAATCCCTACTTACACTTGAACTTTATCCAAATCTTTTCCCTTTTAATTTGCTCCTCGAAGCACCAGGGGATTAATCTCCTTCTGTCGAGGTCTAAAACTGGTCCCCTATCTGTCGAGTCTCCACAGCCTAAGCCCACATAGACACCAGCCTCCTTTTAACACCATCTTTTTTTCACCAATCCTCACACCCATTCTCTCGCTCGCTCTGAAGAAAAGGCTTAACAAGCTGACACTGAAGCTATGCCTGCTGCACGGCTTTACAGTGCTACCAAGAGTCCCCTCGGCCTTGCCCCCTCTTTCCATCTCACTGGCATCCACCACAGCGTGTCCTCTGGGTACATATTTGGGATCGATGGGAACATGTGGAAGAGAGCAGACTGCGGGCCAACAAATGACCTGGTTAACCCAACTAGGAAACAGGTCTACGTGAGAGAGAGAAGTGATGCATTGGGCTCATGGCCACTTGTATCTATAGCCTTTAATTGAGTTTAACTTACTATTGAACCACAATTGACAAAAAGCTACATCACCTCTGAGTTTTCATTTAGCTGTGACCATATGTAGTCATCTGTCTGCAAGACACGAAAGGAATCGGAAACTTTTACGCCTATGAAGAATGACTGAGCTAGTGGAGGATGACACTCCCTCCTTGCCTGTTACTGGGAGCTGTGCGCGTGTGTGTGTCCATTTACTGCAGGCATCACCGGACAGGACTGTATGTGGAGCAAATCAGGGAGACAGCTGGTGGAGTGGGATGTAAGTGTAGCCCGCCGGGTATAAAGTTTCCTTCCAAAGAAATACCCCTCCGTTTCCTCTCCTACCCATTTTTAAATGTCTTTAAAGATGCATACACAATTAACGGCGCGTGGAGACGACACAACATTTGCCAAAGCAATTGGGGGTGGGGGCGATGCCACGTGCACAATGTTGAAATCAACACAACACAAACACACACACACGAAAGTCTTGGGCGTGAACGCATCTCACCAACTCAAGTGTACAACAACGTAGCCAGGGTTAGCTAGTGAACGGCTAACATTTAGGCTAGCTATTGTGAGCTACCGTTACAAACCCGTATTAAATGTTAGCCGAATGCCAATTAACAAGAGGGGGTTTTAAAAACACCATATCGCCATATCTTAAAACACGTCTCCCCGAGTAAAAAGCCGAGATTTTTCCTCTTGAACGTCAGCGATGCGAACCATGAAACCAGGGTGTATGTACGACTGCTGGGCTGGGGGAGAACCGTGAAACGCCGGTGAAGTGAGCTAACGTTAAAGACAGACATCACATTGGTACGGTGTTTTTATCATCGAGCAGCTAGCCTCGCGACGCCTCCCTCGCCACATCGTATGCTACAATAACACCGTTAACCGGCGACTGATCAGTTAACCAACGGGCGGTTAGTTGTCTCTATTCGGCAGGAGGTTGAAATGGTGCAGGACAAAAAAACAGTTTCTCCGACGACTAACTGTAGCTACAACCAGCTAACTAGCTGATAGGGTGCTGGGTTTATTTTTCACTGGATAGCCGAGAAAAAGAACAATCCATGAGGCCCCATTAAACCACCATTCACTCAACATATTAAGTGCACGTATCGCTCCACATTTGATCCATCCGTGCCCCCGTCTGAGTGATGCCGTTATACGGTCTCCCGAGGCGGAGCAGTGTGGTTGAGTCTAGCCGGGCAGGACTTACCTTGCTTGCTCTCTATTTTTCCCGACATTTTCGTAGCCAGCAGCTGTGATCCCACTCGCGGTTCAACAAAACGTTAGCTACAGACGAGCCTCGCCGTTTGTCTCCTCCGATTATTCCCTCATTTTCGATACGCCGTTGTGTCCATGCGATGATTCCGCCGGGGTTTAGTATAACATGTTTATAGGCCACACGCACATTGGTACGGTTCAAAAACGGTCTCTGTCCGTCTCCGGGTATTTTTTCACTGGATATACACACACACACACGCCACACACACACGGTAATGTCTTGAACCTAGAGTCGGGCCAGAGAGCCCTCATCCAGGAGAGCAGCGCCCCCTCGCGGGAGGAATTAGCCATGTCTGTCTGTCAACAAGAGGATGGGCGTGTTTTTCAATTTGCATGCAACTTTGAGTTGTTAGTAGGTTTTCTGGGCTAAATGGGCGGTGCAGGCGCTTTTGTGCAAGATTGACAGAGAGCAAAGTTTTGCACATGATAAAAATAAACTTTATTCATAGAGCCCTTTAAAAAAAAATCCATTTGGAAGGTAGAACTAGGATCAAAATAGTTCAGGACTGCCATGATGCAAATAAAATCAACAAACAAATAATAGAACAATAAAGGGGTACATTCTCAGCTTACAATAAGATACAAACCAGTAATAATAAAATACATTAGACATGATAGAAACAAAACGTGCCAGCATTAATCTATCTGTATGTTTGGATAATATATATATATTTTTATATATATATATATATTTATATATATATATATATATATAAATATATATATATATATATATATATAAATAAAATAATTATATATATATATATATATATATATATATATATATATATATATATATATATATATATATATATCTCTAAACTGACTTGACTTAACTATGTTAACATATATTGGTGCAAATAAGTATTTTGAGTGCTTAGGCTACTGTTAAATGATAAATACATAGATTTTGAAAAAAGAAACAAGTAGAAACAATTGTATGAAAGCTTGAGAGGCTGTTACTTGACCCAGTTAAGCTGTAGTCCAATCCATCACATGATTATTTCTGACCTCGTCATCGATCTCAGCAGCATGAGGCTACACTGAAATGACACAAACTGTTGGCAGTTCAGAAATTAAACTGTAATAAACTCTACAAATACAGATTAAATGGATGCTCAGCAATACTGGTTTGAAATTAAGCCTTCAGCAACTTAACGCATGAATGTATACTATATGTACAATATCCTTCACAGTAACCTAATAGTTGTCTCATTAAATTAAGAACACGATGTTTGCTTGTAATATCTTTGGTTGTTCCTCTGAAAGTACTGCTGGTGTATGTATTCCCTTCTAACAGAAAATGTCCGATGACTGTGCAACATTTTTTCCTGGCAACGTTAAGTGATCTACTACATCTGCTTTCTAAGAATATTATTTTGGTCCATACAGTTATTCTTGTCCTGTATGGCTACCTTTCACAGGTTAGCGTCAAGGCTAGTCTGCTGCTGTGCACATGTATTCCTCTATCAGGTCAGGTCATGGTATTTTATCATTCAGTGCATACGCTGATAAAACAGTATGAGGCTTTCAGACATTTCCTTAACATGTTGGCTCATAATTATTTTCCCCATCCTAATCCTCAGTATGTGCAGGCTTTCCTGAAGGAAAGTGGGAAATAATCCGTTTTGTGAGTAAATGCTTGAACAATAGGCAAACCTCTGCTCTTTTCACATAAATGTGATCGTTTTAATTCAAATGATGTCAGTAGAGTTGGTATTTGTTTCAGGGTCAACCTTAAAAAAACATAAACTTGATTTGAATCGTCATACACATCCAGGTACTTGCATGACATTTGACCTCTGCATTTAATCCATCTTCAGCATTTAGGAGCAGTAGGAGCAACTTGGAGTTTAATGTCTCGCTAAAGAACACTTTGACATACAAACAGTAGGAGCCAGGGATCAAACTGACGACCTTTTTGCTTAAAGGTTCAACCTACTGAGCTACAAACAGGTTGTAAATAATAATTTACAATCTGTTACAGACAGACTAGTTCAAGGGAGTATAAATCCTTCACTTTTTGTAATTTATGGACACATTAAACATTGTGATTAAAAAAAGGTTGGTTGCAAATTTTGATATTCCAATGAAAAATAATCTAATCTGGAAATATGTGGTTAATTTATAAATTGAGTTTGACTCTGGCCATATGCGGCTTAAATGGAAGCACAGAGCCCCCTGTTGGACACACTGAGCCCGTGGCTACATCCGGCCATCCTTTAGCTATTCTCCTATTCATCATTCCCCAACTACAACTTGTTCTTAGGACAGGAAAATTAAAGGCGTGAAGCAGAGGAGGAGGAGGAGGAGGAGAGGGGGGATGACTTCTGATTTAACCCCGATTTCAGTAAACTGCTGACTATGGCCTTTGCCTGTTTAGTGCTGCACATTATCCTGGGCCATTAAGGAGCAACTATCTAGATTATGTCTCTGGCATATCAAGAAGAAGCAAGCATGCCCTGTCATCTTTTTTTTTATGAATAATTGATCTGCCTGAAAGGATCTACATTCTCTGAGTGATCTGGGTCAGCTTGTACGCTTGAGATGCACTCGCGAAAGCAGAGGCATGTATAAAAACACTGAGATAAGGGGTTCATCGCATGTTGTCAGGTAGGTCTTTTTCAAGCCTGGTGCAGCTCACCTCAGTTATCAAACCGAGGCCTCAAGAGTCAAGGGTTCATATTTACACTGGCTGTCATTATTCCCGCTCCCTTGTGCTTGCACAGCAGAAACCACACCCATATAACAAGTGCGAAGTGCTTTTTCTATGTGTGTGTGTGCACTATAGTGAGAATGTGTGGGCGTGTGTGGTGGAGGGGAAGGAGTGGAAATACCTTCCTTGAGGCTATGATAAAGTCACACGAGGAAGACAATGAGCTCCTAAGCAGAGGCAGACTTGTCAGGACAGGATTAGTCTTGCCACATATTCAGAGTATAGATCCGCTTTGAGTGTCTTAGCATTCCTTGACAGGCAACATTCAGACTGTCAGTACTGCAATTTGAATGAGCCAAGCGGTCGTCCACCTCAACGGTCAACAAACAATGTTTTTGAAGTGTTTTTGACGTGAAAAATGATTGACATCTATCCCTTTTGCTGTCGAATGTTGTCATTCAGGCCACACAGGTATATGTCATGCGTTGGAGCTCTTTGCTGCTATCTAACGGCTACATAGAAAAGCAGAAAGCAAGCACTGCCATTATAAGTCGTGCCACAAAGTGGTGCTCATGAACTACTTATGGTGGTTGTGCCCTGGAGCTCGGCTTCATGCACCCTGTGGTGGTTTCTTCCTTGAAACGTATGGGCAGGTAGAGGGAGTGCTGATGAAATGTAATTTGAGCCCAATGTAATGCAATTGCTGTTTTCTTGATGACATTCACTGAAACAATAAAGTTGAGCTGAGAGCAGGGGTTTAGATCAGAGGCAAAGTCAATAACAGACGCATGAACTACATTATATGATTAATACGTTGTCTTGTACTTCATAACAACTTCACACTGCTGCGGTAACTATTCTAAATTGACGAGAGATTACTCAAAACGAGCCTCAATCAATCACACGGCTCAAATAGTCAGGATCGAAATGTTTAATTTATGTGGGAAGCTTCATACTGGTTTAGACTGGGAAGTTTCACACTGGGCTTAGAGTCTGGTGTGCTGCGGGGCTGCATGGGCACGGTTCACGGCAGAGAGGGCAGAGAGAGAGGAGAAGCGAGACAGTTTTGTTAGCCCAGAGTTGTCAGTGGGAGCCGGGGAGAGGAGCGGCGTTTGATCTCGCCGGTGGTGGGCGTGTGATGCAGAGCTCAAACACAGTTTAAGGCTCTCTTAACCTTGGCCAGCGGTCGGGCCCCTTCGTCTGTCTCTCTGGGATCAGTGAGGCTTAAACGGCTGAATACATTTATCTGAGAAGGAGGGGAAAAACACCTCCACAACAATCGAGGTCCTCTATCTTTGCCCCGTTTGTTAACATACAGTTGAGGGATTTTTCAAGGGAGCTTTTCATGGTGGAATTAAGATGGAAGGTATCAATACGGGGGTTAGACGCGAGCCGGTGTGGATTGAAGATGGGCGTTGGACGAAGAGGACAAGATGTCTAGGTCATAACCTACTCGATACTGCTGGAGAATAGAGCGCTCTGTCACTGCCACAAACAAACACATGGAGACACATGTTGACAAGGTCGGGGAAATTAGACAGGAGCTGTAGGGAAAAACAAAGGGAGCTGCAGGCTCCTCCCAATACACAGATGAAATAAAAAGAATATTAACACAAATCTTAAACATACAAACCGGCATATAGAGTATATAACGTCGGTTTTATTGAACAGGGCACACACGCACACTGTTTCTGCACACATTTGTGCACGCATACACACATATAGGAATTATTTATGTGCTGAGACAGGCATTGTTGTGCTGCTCTTTGGAGCGCTACAGGGCGGCGGCCCTGGCTTTTTGGAAAGCACAGCTGCTTGCCTTTCAAGAACGCTTCGTCCAATCGCTATGACAGTGAAGGTCTCCCTCTCTTTCTCTCTCTCTCTCTCTTTCTGCGTCTCTATTGCTTTCTCCCTCCTCTCTATTTATCGCGGCGCTTTCAAACAGCCGGGGTCAAGCCTCTCTTCGTGGTGGTTACCCTCCGCTCCACTGTGCCAGTCCTTCCACTGCTCCCGGCTGACATTTAACTGCGGGGCCGGGGTAAAGAGGGTCAAAGAGCATGAAATGAGACTGGCCACAGGGGTGCACAGTGAGACCTGACCACTCCCCCAGCTCGCACCTCCGCCGCCATTAGCCGCCGGAGTCCCTGGGGTGTGCAGGCGCCCTCAGCCACAGAGCTGAGCGCACGGCTCTGGGTGTAAAAGCACAAAGAGCATGGGAGTGCATAGGTCAGCCCTGTGATGTAGGGACAATTACACTTCTTTAGATTATCATTTGAGCAGAAAGCCCCAGCTTCCTTTCCACTTCCCGCTGTAGAGGACTAAATGTCATGCAGTGTTCCTCCTTTCCTTTATTCTGCCCAGCAGGTCTGAGACATTTAAGGGCCATTTAGGGCCTCAGTGACACCTCAATGTTTTTTTCTTCTCTGGCACACATCCCGTCTGACGTCATTCTTGTGTTTATTCCTCTTCAAGAGCTTTCCCGTGGTTAGGTTTGAATGTTTTCGTAACATTTAAATTTTTCCTCTGTGAAATCTGCCCTCTGGGTGACTTCCTCTTCACACAACGCATCTCAGTGTGGTATACTGGTCAGTTGTACTGGGAGGTGTTAGGAGTGGATATGGAAGCTGAGCAGGATGCGTCATTGTCTATTCACACTCGTCCGGCCCAGTTTTGACGGGAGCATGTCATTATGAACTGGTCTGGTCCGTGGGTGTCACACTTAGGTTCATGCCAGCTCCCGGGTGAGGGGGTTACCGCACTGCCGGCCTGACAAGTCCTGCAGTGCGGCTCTCACATACAATCCACACCAGGGCCGTTTAACAGGATCAGTGATTATGGCCGTGAGTAATTCAATTAGGATCGTGCGGCCCCGAAGCTAAAGCTGTCTGACAGCGACTTGGCCAAAATAAGATGAGGAAGTTTGTGGTTATCTTAGATCAATCAAACGGTGACGCACAATCAAGCTTTAGAAACTTCAAGTCAAACATATGCGTCTTTAATGTACATTGCTGCTTGAATTTTCTCGGTGTGTGTGTGTGTACAGTATGGTCCAGAGAGTTTGCTCATTCATGAATACATGAGGCGCTACAATGGGAAGTGAAAGCAGGACTTTTTCTTTGCATTTTTCAGGTCTAGCCCAGCCTGTCGCATGCTGAGTGCAAAGCTGTGCCCCAATTCCATGCTTCATATCATTTCTACCCGGGATTCAGTTTGTGGTGCCGTTACACCACATGACAACATCATTCTCAAAGATGTCAGTATGCATGCTAAACACGCCTCATTATTGAGTATCGTGTTGGTGAAGAATCTAATCACAGCTGGGAAAACAGACATTCTGGATTGTGGTGAGAAGGCCCAATGAATATTAAATATATCTTAATTGTTTGCTTTCTCTTTGTTAAGTTTCCAAAATTGAAATTGGCAGCAATGTTCCAAAATCATCATTTGATTGATGTTTGTTGGCGCAGGTTCTGAATCATTGTTCATACAAAACAGCAAAGTGCATGAATTCCTTGAGCTTTTACTGCCAAAACAGTACGATATGAAATTGAATATGTTGTGAAAATTGTATTAGTTTACAGGGCGAAAGTGGGACACAGTTTAACTCAGGTCTTGTTGCTCGCACTGCCGAAAAAAAATACAATGTGACAGGCCATTATTAATGTAGAACTGCCCTACTTACCTACACACACATGCAAACACACGCGCACACGTGCATGCACTTATTGCTTGCAGTGAACCGCTCACAGGCAATTTTAACATATCACTAAACTACTTTTACGTGAGTTTTTGCTCCTCAGGAAATGAAAAGGAGCGGCGTTTCCTCTAACTTTGCCGGTTTCTTTCCAAGCTAATAATAATGGGGATGGATCCTAAACCAGCACACACTCTGCAGAAGGCAGGGAAAGCCCTGGACATGTTGCCAGTCTATCACAGAGCTAACACAGATTGACAGATAAACACACACACACACACACACACACACACACACACACACACACACACACACTCCCGTTCGTTCCTGTGGGAAATTTAGAATCTCTAATCCACCTGATTGTATGTCTGTGGGCTGTGGGAAGAAGCCCAAATGTACAGAGGGAGAACAAACACAATGCACTGAGGATCAAATTGGTAGTTGTGACTTAAATAGTGCCACAGTCTGCCATTGGTTCCTCAAGGGTGACTCAGTGACCCCTTTTAACCTCGAGTTTAACCGTGTCAATCTAAACTTTAATATATACTTTGTATGCCGATTTTTTTTAACATGCCACCAGTTAAGGACATGTTGACATAAGATTTATGTGAAATTAGAAAAGCTGGGTGATAAGAGAAGACCGCTCAAAGGTTAGCAACACCAAACCAAAGGAAGAAGCTAGTTATATTCTCAAGAGGAGTTTTCATTTGAATATTTCATTATTTGTGCCATTACTATTTTAGACTTCTATTTTATTCTCAGTGTGTATGTTTTATTCATGCATGTATATTATATTGATATCGTGTTGAATAAAGTGGTCTTATTTTATCTTAACAGTTAACAGTTAGTAAAATGTCTTTGCGTATTGTCAAAGGTGTTGCTAGCGCTGCAGCTCTACTTTTTTTGGTTTTTCAATTTCCATTGAAAGAACTGTGATATACCAGCGTACGCTATTCACCCAGCACCAAACGGCAGACGGACATCGACAGCAGCTAGCTAGTGAAGCTCTCTCTTCAGCAGATAAAGGGACAGATATTCAACTCGAGACAGAACGGAGCTAAAGGAGTAAATATTGATCATACATACATTAGGCCGACAGAAACAAGACTTCACATGATTGCTTATGTTGCTCTGTGTCTACCGGATTGGAAAATAAGCAACAGTTTACTGTCATGTTAGTCGTATCAGCTTTCAAAAGTGAACGTGTCTGTGATGTGATTACAGCTACAGATTACAACCTACTAATCCTGCTTTAAGAAAGTGTTTAAACTTCAAACAGTGTTAAGATTAGTATTTTTTTTCATTAAAAAATGTATAAATAAATCCCTTCAACAATCTTAACGGAGTCCTTAAAAGTAGATGAAAAAGATAATTGTAAATACTATCATGACTCTACGGTGCATCAAAATCCTTTTTTTCATTACTACACACAACGCCATACAGCCGCACACACACACACTCTACACAAACATACTGTATACAGTGAGTCTGTGAAGTGTGAATGTGTGAGGCAAAGCCAAAGAAGAACGTGAACGTGGGGACAAAAAGAGAGAACACCCTCCTCATTATCTCCCCCACAGTCAGTCAGCAAACACTAAACACCGACGCGAGGAGAAAAAAGGCAACTATAACAAGAGGAAGAGAAGCAGCAGTTCTGGCAGAGCTGTGTTGACAACTTTCCAGGAGCTGATTTAGCGAAGGAAGCTACATCTGTTGAGCTCCAACGACAGCTATTGGGGGGTTTCGGGCTGCTTTTCCTCTGATGTGCTGCAACTTTTTTTTTTTTTATGTAGACAGAGTAACCTAGTTTGCTCTGCACACTGTCAGGATAGCAACCTGGAACCCCTGAGCCCCTTCAGCTCAGGCGTCGTGGCAGATATTAGTCTCTGTTTAATTGGCAAAAGACTAAACTGCAACCTGCATTGGAACATCCCACTCTCCTGCAGGAAAGCGCACAGTCGGCTGATGCCCACGATAACACACCAGAACTCTGACAGACACACGCTCGCTCCCTTTTCCTCTCCCACTCGGTCTCTGTGAAGTTTAAATCAGTGGTTAGTGATGCTTTTAAAAGAAGCCAGGTACCAAGCGAAAGGCAAGAGACAGGCCTTCAAAGGCAGAAGCGTTTGGACAGCTTGCGAGAGCAAAAATAAAGAAAAAAACGCTTGCTCCAGGGAACGGGTCACTGCGCTGTTCTGGTATGTTTATGACACGGATGTACGAGTGGGAAGCCTGCATGTGGAGTGCAGGTGTGTCATGTATAATGCATAATATGTGTCGGGAGGTCGCTACAGTGTGACGCTGTCTGTCACACAATGTCCCTTATGGCTCATCCATCATAGACCAGCTCCCTTTAGACGGTCGCTTTGTGCATGTTCTCACACTTGTCAACTGCTCTTGTCCTGTGTGATATGGACACCATCAGCCCAAGGAGTATAAAGGTTTTAAAGGTTATAAATGCTGCATGTGTTCGCCGGTCTGTGCAGAGGGAGAACAGAGTTGCACCGAGAGATTTGAATCCACAGCTGTCTTATTGTTCCACTCGGTAGTGCGACGCCATCGTTAAACAACCACAAGAGAGGACAGACAGATCACCTGCTCATGCCGCTCATCACCTGCTCGGGGCCGTCCGAGGTCAACCCCGTTGTATGCAAGTGTTTGTCTCTCGACGACGGAAGCAGGGAAAAGGTGGAGACGGGAAGTGTGTTGTTTGTCCTGCTCTCTTTGTCCTCAGCTGATCAGGCTGCCACCTGGGCATCCTGTCCAAAGACCGTAAACCAGCATCCACACGGAGCTGCTCCAGGTGAAAACGCAGACAGGAAACACAGCCACATGGGATGCATTGATTTTACACATCACACTGAGTGTAGTAGTTATGTGAAAACAGTTGCATTACGTCTTATGTGGCTCTGGAGGCGCTGTCAGGTTGGACAAAGATAATGTCAAAAGGGTTATATTGTCTTTATTTATTATTATCAAATTAAGAAACTGGTGGTGTGGAGATTACACCTTATATAGTTGCCAAAACTAATGCAATCTACAACAAACAAACTGAGTGCCGATTCAACTGTATGATCATTTTGGACGCTGCAGTTTGTGGTGCTGTTGGATTGTATTGTGTTTCTATTATTTTATTATTATATATATATATTTATTTTTTTTGGTGTGTGTTAATAAAAATGTCATGTTAAATTATGTTTTTCTTATTAGCACAGACTCAAATAAATCTTGTCGGTCTGTGTGACTTTCCTCCAATGTTGCTATATTAATGGCACACATGTTGCATAATGTCGTATCATAACCTTAAAACCACTGGCCTCAGAGAAATGCAAATACACAGTAAGAAAAAATAAAGACGGGTGATGACAATATAAAAGCACATTAATCTAAATCAAACAATAATCCTAAAGCCATTTCAACATTTGACAACACCTGGAACAAAGTCCTTTTAAATGTATTACACTTGTAACAACATCAGCACAGCCTCTACATTTTAGTCTGACAAGGTTAAAGCTGTTCCTAACACAGACTTTTGAATAAGCCTTTCATGTGCCGCCCAGCATTTGTTGGAAACAGGCATTCAGTTCGAGGAGAACTCCTAGAGCACCGCTGCTGATGAATGTCACCAAAATGGCACGATTACAGAGGAAAGCTGTGGCGCGATCTGGATGCAGATCACCTCCAGTGAGAGCCAAAATGGCCGCGTATGAGTGATAAATAGATGGAAATAGCCCACAGTGTCCAGTTCACAGGCCGGCTGCCCCACTCTTTGATATCTGGTCCTAATGAGCTCTCAGAACAGAGCCAGAGATGAGAAGATGGGCCTTTTCAAAAGGACCCTTGATTCTGGGGTAGACGTGGGGTAAGAACCGCGATAAGAAGGCCTCAGATGTTGCCTCAACTAACATTAGCATTCCCACAAGTATTCCCAGCTACGTTTGTAAAAACCTGCCCACCTAACTCTCCGGAGCAAGGTCACTTTCATCATTATGTGCTAAGTTATAGCCCACAGAGAGCTTAAAGGGCTTGAAACCATACATTTGTTTATGATACAAAAAGCCTTTTCTACTGTAAACAGCTTAATAATGTCAATAATTCCCTTTGTAGATGTGCCCCCCCCCGCCCACCCATGGGTGTATGTAGTAGTTGAATTTGTTGGGAAGGATTAAGCACTAAACCACCGTTGGGTGAAGACATTGCCAGGGGAAAAATATTTGTTAAACTGCAAAGTGCTTGTGTACAGCACATTCAGTTAAAAGCAAAACTCCTCTGTGAGAATATGCAGCTGGATATGCAATCAAAAAGAATATTTAATGTCTTACCGCCTCGTTCAAAATTCAGCATGCGGTGCACTCTGGAATGCTCATGCTCTCCTTTACTGGTGACAGGCATATATTAGCTCTCCGCACATTAGCCTCATATCACTCACATGCGATGGGTACGTGCACATCATTATAGACCCCGTGCCAGACATTGCTGTGATGAAGCGGCGCTGAAGAAAAGGAGAGGTCGGTGATCAGTTTCCTAACAATGCTAAAAGAATGTAATTTTGCTAATCACAGGCAGGTTATTTATGGCCAAACAAATGAATTAAAAGCTGATTGAAGTCCCCAGTTGAAGGAGAGGCAGGCTCCTTTTTTTTTATTGATGATGAAACACTTTTGGGATCCAGTCATCTTTCTACGTGGGACTCATTGGAAGTACTTAATGATACCCAAGCCCTCTCAAAGGCTACAGAAGCAGCAGGACATCAAAGAGTGGTTGACAGACAGACAGACTCTGAGTTGCATGTTAAAAGCCCATTCCTCTTTAAAATGAAAATAAAGAGCACGCGCACAACCGACGGGCGTATCACCACCCCACGGAAAGATCTCATCATCCTTCCCCATCTCTCAGTGGTGAAATACTACTTCCACCTGAAGACATACACACTGCTACATCCATCTTTCTTCAAATCTTTTTTATTTAATTCTTTTTTTTTCTCTCCTCCATACTCTTCAAACGGCTCGTGCTCAGGCATAGCCAGGCATGTTTTTGCATCATTAGAGCTAGTGGGTGTATTTGAAGACAGACTAATGACAGCTCGGCTTTCCGGCTCAAACGAGAGCCATTGCTCATTTACCCGAATAGATACATAGATAAGGGGGGGGGGGGTTGTAATGATGTAGCCTTATCAAACATTCTCCAACACAAGCCCAATGACACAACATCAGACTTGAGCCATTTAGATTACAGTCACGGATTTGGTATGTGACAACTGCTAGACATGTTAATGCGTATTTTTCCGAACAGTAAATCAATTGGGCATCACCATTTACATGCTGCCGTCTCGCAGGAGGAATGGTGGTAATGATCAAGAGGAGCAATGGAGTAAAATGAAGAGTGTTGTGTGCCGTGATGTGACAAACTTACTGGCAGTTGTGATTCGCAATGGACGGCTTTAGAGAGACGATCTGTAACGTCTCTCCTTTTTATTTCTCCTCACTCTGCCTCGCTTTCTTCCTCCAAATTCCGATACGGTTCGCACACCGACGCAAACGCACTAACACACTCCCTTGAGCGCATCGATATGGACCTCTGCCAGGAATCAACACTTTCCTCTTTCTCTTCTCTGCTTCTCCCAATTCTCACCACTTTAACGTATCTACAGCTGCTTGCTGCCCTCGGGTCGCATCCTATTTGTTTTAGCCAATAAAAGTAGCTGTTAACTGTTTTGGAAGTAGACGCCACAGTGTCTGCACTGACCGGGCACCATTAAGGAATATTAACAACCAAATGCAGTGGACCCCTTTCTCTTGGCTGGCTCCAGTGGAAATCACAACTTGTTGACACTTCATAAGGTCCCCCAAAACCCTGCATCTGCAGCAGCCCAAGGCGATACAGATTAGACCGTAATATGTATTGATCCCTGCTCCCCCCCCCTTTCATCTTCACACATACCGGATGTGTGAGGGTGTGTGTGTACACTTTGTGAGCTGCTGCCTCCACATTCGCCAAACGCACAGCTTGTTTGCGCGCCCTACCCAACCTCCTTTTCTAGTTTACCCCCCCACCATTTTTATTCTGGGTCTTTCTGTGAGATTAATTCCTCTCTTCCCATCTTTGGGCTGTCAACTCAGGGTATGGAGTCATTTTTTAAAGGCCACTGTTCTCGAGGACGAGAGACTGATTGAGTTGTGGCCTTTTTCTGAGTGGGTAAAGAACAGGATTAATGCATAACTCTCGAAACCAACACGTTGGAACAAAGACAAAAAAAAAGTGTGAGAAAATGTCCTCTGGTAGCAGATTGAATAATGAAAGTTTATGAACCAGAGCATTATGTACTATATCATTGATTCTTTATGAAAGAAAAGGGTGATGTCATCGTATGAAAAGAACCATTTTTGACAAGTAGTGGAGGTGTAAAAGAACCTTCCAAAATGAACGAGTGATCAATACAATGTTTTTTCTTTTGAAGAATAAGTGCTAAATAGCATAAAACACCAAATAAAAGTTGTACAAATATATAAAACCTCCACGGATCAAAAATGCAGAACAGAAATCATAATTATCTTGCTTGCAGTTTGAGGTGTTTTGTTACCAGTTTTACAGACGACACGCTTTTTGAGCCAGAGCGGAGTTTTTGCTGCGAAACTGCAAGTGGCCAAAATTGTGAGCGAGGCTGAACGCCGTATGCAGTTCTTATTATCCACACACAAAACACGGTAGAAACCCACATGAGTAAAAGTGTGAGTAACAGAAGCAGTATTGTGTTGCTCTTGCACAGCTGCAATTGTTAGCATGGCCGGCTAAATAGCTAACTACATTAGCTTTGTGGGGTTACCAGTTATGTAAAAAAAAAAAAAACACGTTCATAACTTATGTATCCAATGGGTTTTACTGTATTTCCTCACTATGTGGAAGATTGAAGCACCAGAAAAGTCCACCCGGGTGTCGTGTTTTCATTATTGCCGATCTGAGCTGGAGCCGACAATAACGTAAATACTGCTGAGTCATAGAGCGCTGCAGGAGTGAGCCCTAATACTCAGAAATTAGTCCAAATCTTTGCTTTTTTTTTTTTGCATTTTTCCAGTTCTTTTGTCTCAGATTCATAGAAATAAGGTTCGTGGTTAAACTAGCTTAAAATAAAAAAAATTCATCAAATACCCCCAATGACTACTACGCCTTCCCAGCCTCATTGTGTGTACTCACACTCATGCAACTGTGGTGTAACTTTTTTCATGAAAGTGGTCTTCGCTTGTGAAGATGATCTTGCTGAACAAAACGTGTAAGTATTACTAACTTGTGTTTCTGCAATAATACAAAATCCAATGGTAAAAAAAAACATGTGCTTTTTGTCGAGGAGCGAGTGTGATGCTAATTTCCGGTTTGGCCTACAAACTAACATTCCATTTAATCCCTGCAGCCCTCCATTTGTCTCGGGAATTAATGCAGATTCTAACCACAAAAGCCTGTTGTTAGTGAGTGTTATTTATTTTTTGGCGAGCGGGAAAAGGGCTTAAAAGTGCTTCCTCTATATTAGATAATATGTACGTTTAACAGTCACAAATCATGACGTCACCGACCCAACAAAACGCCGGCTGCTGAGCAGCTGCTGCTCTGCTGTCTGAAGGAAAGTAAATCTGCATTCACCAAGGAATTCCTGAGAACCAATGTTCTCAGGAAAGGGAGTGAATCAGAGGTTGGGCCTGCACTTTCTCATGAACTCCTCCCAACACTCTCCCTCCGCTCCCCTCCTCCATCCTTCCCGTGGCCACTAAGAGCTGAATAGCTGATTAAGCACACATTGATTAGCGCAGGCTCATTAGCATCCTGTTTGCGTTGACCCCCCCACTCTCTCTCTCTCACACACACACACACACCCTCTTTGACTGAGCCCCCCTTGCTGCCCTGACTCAAATGGATTAACAAGCACAATATTTCTGCCAGGGACAGGAAATCACTGAACACTTGTCAGGAAGCCTGCGATCAATGGAATTCACATCATTGACCCCTTCTCGCCACATGCGCCCCCTAACCCACCCTCGGCCCCCGTGTCAGCGACCTTTCACACCCCAACTCTTTCTCAATTGTGAGCCTGCGCCGGTGCTCACCAATTTTAAATGTACATTTATACGCAGGCAGTCTTCATGTGGGGCGCCAACATAACACACACGCACACACACACACACACACACACACACACGGCAAAACATCTATTTGTCTGTGAAGTTGTACTCCTAGTTGTTAGCATATCGTTTGTTTTTCCTTCCGTCTTCTCATCTTATTCCCTGCAGAGTTTAAGCCATCATTGCCAGCTCCAGCTAAAGCACCATGGGGTGTCTCCAAGGTTAACTTAATACGATACAAGCAATAAATTGTACCATGCATTTGTACCTTTTGTGTGTCCATGGTAGCATTTTAAGTACATTTGCGTATTTCTTTTGGTTACATAAAAACTAAATCTTGAAAAACTGAAAAGCGACTTATTCCCAAAGGCACGTCTATTCAGTTCACTGAATGATGCCGGATGAAAATATCTCCGCTGGAACAGAATCAATATATACTAAAATATGTGTGTTCGGGTAGCCGTCCAATTATGACACAGTTTTGTTAAAATAAAGGACAGAGAAAATAAATGTGTTGCTGATTTCTCCATCGGCCATCTGTTGCTGGAAGATTCACACAGAGAGAGAAAGAGGAAGGGAGGGCTGCTTTGACTATTGGGCTTAATGCATTTCGCACCTGTTTCGGATTGTACAAATCTCAATTGGATTCTGAGCAAATAGCCACATTTCACTTGGGTTTTGGGAGAATTTATCTCTTACAAAAGAAAACTAGATAATGTGCTGGAAGTCCACGAGCATTTTTGCAACAGAAAGAGAACATTAGAGACTCATCTAGCGCTTAACAAATCAGACAAAAGGATACATCAAGCATCAAGATCCCATTTCCAAGTTATAAAAGGTGGTGCATTTCTTATCGGCTGAAGAGGCTACACTGTGTAAGCTCGGTGAGCTTTCTGGAGCGGGACAAATAACCCAGCAGGCCCGGAGCCCACAGCTCAGTAAGCATTCCAACAATGCCATATTACTGCATTAATATTTAAGTTCTAATGTTTCCCTAACTGGCATTCAGACAGCTGGCTAAGGGCCTCTCACTAAAAGCATGTCAGGCCGGGCCGGCGCTCAGTGGAATTTCATACATGCCCTGTTTACACCGGGCATTAACATGCGTCCTGGGTGATCCGATCACCAGTGGACAGCTCTGAGCACGTCAGTTCACACTCGGCATTAAGAATGCGTCTCGAGCGACCACTTGTGAGCCGATCTCACTTCCCCACTCTGAATGTAAACAAACACTGTTGTTGTTTTTAAACTGGCAGGAGGCAGCAATGCACTTCCTGTCCCTGCTCTGCGGGAAAAGAAGAAGAAGAAGAGATACAGATTAGGTTCATCCATTGCCGTGTTCAAGGCAAACCAATACGCCCAAGATGTTTGACACACTTTTAATATATCACTATGGGCTTTTGGACATTTTCAGACATGATGGACAAAGCCGTGTCCATGATGTGCAGAATGTAACAAGAAGGAATAGTATAATCTCCCTCTGACATAAATAAATAAACAATGAAATCAGGATGAACATAAAATATGTCATTAAATACCCCACTTGTGAATTTTGAAGCTTTTACGTGATTAAAAAAAGTGGCTAAATTAGATTAAACATCATCACGTCATCTACTTCACAGCCTCATTGTGTATACTCATTTGACTGTGGTGTAATGTGTTTAATAAAAGTGATGTTCACTTGTAAAGATGAAATTGCTGAACAAAACATGTACATATTATTAACTTATGTTCACCACAGAGCACTGCAATAATCAAAAATCCAATGGTAAAACAAAATCTTTTTGGAAGATCCAAAGGAAGGCAATTAAAAAAAAAAGTACTCATCACTTCTCACATCTACTAGCGCATTTCTCCTCCCAGAGGACAGATGAAAACATTTGAAAGCCCAGTGCATCATTTGATGATCACAAGCATTCCACGTGGCAAAAAGAAAGAAGAAGAAAGAAAAGCATCTTGTACTCTGCAAGCCTCCATCTGACCTTGACTCATCAACAGCCTTTTGACCGTGACTCTGATGTCACCTTCAAGTCATTATCGCTCTGGGTGCTGCACGTGTGTTAACACGTTTATAAGCCAGACTGATTGTGAAAACATTTATGATTCGAGAAAAAAATAAATCTCCGGGGACATGGGTTAGTCACAGGAACGCATCATCCTGCGGCATACATTACAGACCTTATGGCAACATGTTTTTCTGCTGTTTACAACGTCGCCATTTATTTTATTCCCCCCCCCTTCTGGTTTCTGCTTCCCAGTCTGTGGATCTACCTGCTCTCCACCCTCACCCCCCCCCCCCCTCCCCACAGGTGACAGCAGAGCAATTAAATCCCAGGTGCCAGGATTTGCTTCTTAGCAAAGGTTGTGGCCGTCGACAAGTGTGTGTGGGAGTATTCTAATATTATGTAGGATGACACAAACGGTCAAGCGGGAGACCTTAACAGATTTGGTGTGACAGGAAATGGAAGTGGAGGCTGCTTGGATCCAGTCAAACGGTGATGGGGAAGGAGGAACGTTGGGGGAAGAGCTGGCGGTGTACTGTAACTGAACTCAAAACTGCTTATTAGCAGGGTGGGGTGGGGAGGGGGATAGCGTCTGACGTATGTGTGTGTATGCGAACGCATGTGTATGTTCGCCTGCGTATATCTGTGTGTGTGTACAGGAACGCTTGCCATAGCTGCGATGGAAGGAACAGATGGGCGGGGGAAGTGGACTCCTGTGCCTGAGGACTACTGTGGCGCTTAGGATCAGAGTGCCGCCTACGTTCCACCCTGGGCCCCAGTTACCCACTACAGCACATGGAGCCCGTCCAGCACCAGCCCATCATAGACCAGCCCCCCACGCCATCTGTCTCCTAGGACAGACAACCCCCCTCCTTCCTCCTCCTCCTCCACCTCCTCCTCCTCCTCCTTCTCAGAGCTGTGTCCTCGCCAGGCCCGCTCCTCCGCCACGCCACCCCCATCCTGAAACCAAGAAAACAGGCCCGACAGTTACACGGACGTTACGTGTTGCTTTTTGGAGCTCCGGGAAGACAGAAGGAATTTGGAGAGATGACTCAAAGGAGGAGATGGAGAGCCAAGTGCATTTAAGCCCATGCATCAAGGAGATGGAGAGATGATTTATTTATGACAAACCTGCTTCCACATAATTATCCGTGGACAATTTGGTCACGCAGCATCTTTCGGAGAGTTGGCCCAGGAGATGGGAAGAGAAATAATTTAAACAAGTTAAAGTAATCTTGGATAAACCACTTTTCATGATCAATAACCAAAAGGTTGTTACAAAATCCGATTACATAAGATGGATGATTTCATTTCAGATGCGTGTGCAGCACACCTCACTGTTACATTGCTTCATGGTGTCACCTTATAAGCACCATCTGTTAATATGAAGGAATTCATTTAGTGTCACAGATGTCATCTGATGCAAGCAAAAGGCAAGATGACGTCAGTTTTATGATGAATTTGCATTTAAATGTGTTCATCTTTTATCAACACTGGGCAAATCAAGCCAGTGTATGTCATGTTAACCTGGAATATTTGAAATGGAAAAAAACATTTCAATGTGAATATAATGTTGAAGCAAAGCGATTTCTTCAGAGACTGGAGCTTTGAAACAAACAGAACTGACATGGTGGTCAAAGGGCTTGCAAATTGTCAAATAGAGGAGTTGCAACCACTCAAGCACCAAATCTATTTCTATCTATTTAGACTTTATTCTACCTCTTGTTTTATTGTCCTTGTTGGTGTCCTTTGTGCTTTCGGTAACAGAACTTTCAGACAACGAGCCTCATGCAAGAACCATGCGTACGAACGGGTTCATTCTTAAGTGGCTCGTACGAGAGATTTAGGAGACCTCGTCACATTAAGCAATTTTCTGGTGTTATGAATTTTCTCTATAGATACAAACACGATCTACAAATGGTAAATCGTACATCGCTTCTCTAGTCTTCCGACCACTCAAATGATGTTGATATTATCCTGTTTGACCATGCAAATTGGAAATATAGGCTAACATAACGGACGTTTTTCATATTGAACCATTTCTCCTTTATTTCAGTGACAATACAACCCTGAGGTAGAAAAGCACTCATTCCTTGAGAAGGTCCCTGAATTCTGTTTTTGCCGTTGTGCATTTTTGAAAGCAGGATTTCAATATAGGACATATGGGGAAGGATGCGGCACCTTATATGGTATTATTGAGGTATTATTTGTGCTAATTTACAATTCACATGAGCGCACCCTTATTTACGCAGATTCATGTTTATTCTGGGTATTTTACAGTTATCTGGCGTTTGGAGTGCTTGTTGAATTTTGTATTTCTCGTACGAGCTTGCCGTACAAAGAAAATAAGAGAAAGTTACAAACATGTTCTTGCATTCGGTCAAGTGTGACCTAATTTGACTTGACACAAGCAAACTAAAGAAAATAGGATATATATATTTAAAAAAAGAAGACATTGTGTTTATAAGCATAGATTGTATATAATAGTCTCATGGACTTCCACAAAATCTGACATATTTTTGCAACCGGAGGAGTCGCCCCCTGCTGGTTAGTAGAGTGAATGCAAGTTTTAAGACACTTCCTGAAGTTGCCGCAGTTTGAAGCAAAAACAACTGTTTGATCATTTATACTAATACTAAGTTGCAGATGACAAATGTATGAACAAAAGCAGAAAAGGGTGTTCAGCATGTAGTTTGGCTGCATTTCAAATAAAACCTTTGGCCTGTCTTAATCAACCGTCAGCTCTGTCAGCAGCCCTCGGCCCTCAAACCGAGGGGGAGTGTCTGCAGGCTCGTAATGCCCTGCCTCTCTGGTGTCTACGGAGATAATGAGACAATACAGCACCGAAGCCATGACACCACGCTGGGTGGGGAGGTTGGTCGGGGTGCAGTAAGAAGCGATAATGAGGGACGAGCTCTTGCAGGCATGGGGGTAGTGGCGGTGGGTGGATGGTGTTTGGAGGCAAGCGCAGCAGGAGGTTCAGCAAGAGCCGGGAGGGAGGTGGAGGAAGAGGAGACGCAGAGAAAGAAGGGAACAAAGACCTGCAACAAAATGCAGCGGACAAGTCAAAGAGAAAACACAGCTCACAACTGATTAATGGAGACACTGAACAGCTGGTGCAATTTATACTGTACGTGTGTATGTGTGTGAGTGTGTGTGTGTGTGTGTGTGTGTGCTTATTTGTGGCTGAAACTTACTCGTATACCAGAGGATTGACAGAGAAACCTCAAACTCGGTACCTCACTAACGACTCTATATAGTCTCTTCCGCTCATTTATTTGCAGGGAGTGAACCCGGCTCATTAAGAGGGAGGAAAAACAATGACATAAACACTCTTCAGGCTCTTCAACCTTCCTCCTGTAATGACATGACTATTATGATGGTAAGGGGGTGTTAATTTAGCCCAAGACAAACAAAGCTTCTCTAACTACCCCCTCTGTGTTTTATTAATATAGCTGTGAACACTCTCCCTTAGGAGACACCGGCTGAGCTCTGCGCTTCCCCACCCGCCTGTATCTCCCACACACTGCCTTCATTTGTGCTTTAACTTTTTCTACGAGACTCGTTGCTTTTTTATCTTTTACTTCAGTCATTGTTTCTCATTCATTCCGTCATTTTTCTTTCTTACTCTCCGATTAGTCTTTCAGGTGAGGGGCGATGTTTGTCCTCCTCATCACATATAGGCAGCCAGATGTGCACCTTTTTAATATCATGAGTTTCAATCGTTCAACTAAAGCAGTATTGGTGCAACGATAAACACACACGCACACACACACACAGGGCAGCAGAGTTACATTAAATCCTCGGCCCCTGGGAGAGCTGTGTATTGATTGGGCCTCGGTGCGGTTTGTCACAGGTGATCACAGTGATTGGGACACTGCTCAAGCGTGTTATCCCGCTCTGCCCTGGAGGAGAGCACTGTGAGGGCTTAAACAGCGCAAACTGACTGGCAGTAATGGAGAGGACCACTCTTATTATAGGAGTCCATTGTCTGCACAGTCAAGCGGAGCGAGAAAATGACTGACGCGCAGAGCAATAGCATATCAACTGACTGGATTTGAGGCTTGTGGACGGTGAGTAGTTGTGTCAGTTGGGGACATGTAACAGGTGAAAGCTGTGCCTTTCCGTGCACGACCTTGGCTTGAAGTCAAAGGGGAAAACATGTGCTCTCAGCATTTCGTCTGCACAATAGTAGAGCGTTGCTTTCCTTCAACACTCGCCAACATCCCGACCTTGTCCCGGCCTTTCTGACATTCTTACCCTCTCGTCCTGAGACCTGTGGGTGTGAATCCTGCTGGACTGACTAACAGCCATGACGCTGTGTGTTCCTGTTTCTCCACCACCTCCGCCAATTCAAGCACATTCTCTTAAAAGAAATGCATCCCACGTCCAGTCTCACCTCGTTCGACCGCTGTCATTGTCCACGTCGTCACCCCTCAAGACCCTGTTCCACTCCCTCAGCAGGACCATGCCGTGCTGGTGGCTTTGCATGCTCCCACATCCTTGACTATCATAATAAACCAGATTGTTTTATCGTCCTGTGGCAATGTAGCACCATGTTTAAAAAATGATTCCTGTTGGTGTGTTCAAGGACACTCCGAACATGGAAGACTTCAGAGTGAGCTGTTGAACTGTACTATAATGTATACAATTAAAAAAATATGCATTATTCTTCTCACTGCGTTTATTGTGGGTTGTTTTGTGTTTTTCTGCTGCAGGCAAGTATCCAGGGCCATATCTTTGAGGACACTTAGTTCATGTCCTACATATTTATATTGTGAATTTCTAGGGGGGGGGGGTCCTACATTTTACAATTTTGCGATATCTATATTACAACATATTTGCAATATGTTTTATAGCCTGATTCCAGTAGATTTAGACACAATATATACTGTATACATCGGGAGAACTTGGCCTCAGTTTATCGATAATGAATATACAGACAGTTTAAATAGTTAGATAAAAGTCATTGATGAATGCTATAAATAGTTATCAAAAGGTAATTGATCAACTTTTTAATTATGTCACTTAAAGTATGAATAACATTTCTAAAAAAGGTCATGGACAAATGGTTGAAATAGTTAAAGTAACTGATACATGATGAAATAGTTAAAGGTCATGGATATGTACATGCGTTACATACAGGAGCTCTGGATTAACAGCTAAAAATAACTCAAGATGCTCATCAGTTGCTAGAATGGGATGAGACTGCAGATTCTTTGCCCAGTGGTCACAATTAATGCTGAATCCTCAATATTGCCAGGCGGCCTCCAGAGATCTATTAGAATTACCATAAGCAAATTGGTCAACAACTAGACACATCCCATATGTGGGGTAAGCAGAGCGTGACCCTACCAAGTCTCCCTGCTGACTGACACTGTTCACTCTCGACCTTTGGCACAGTCAGCTGATCGAACACCACCTCAAAGCCGGAGTAAGCATTGTATAGGAGCGAGAGAGAGGGGGTAAAAACACAGCCGTCTGCATTACATCAAACATTCATAACCTGACCTGGCATAAGAGCGGAAACTCTTAAAACCTCCTGAAACTGTACTAGAGGGTAGGCATTAATGTAAGGCAGGGGTGGAAAAGCGTAGCAGCTTTAAAATATTAACCTCTTTATAACAGTTTGATGGCTTAATCGCCAATCAATACCATTGTGCAGCGGCAGTGGCTGGGTGGGAACAGGATGGCGGTGATGAAAAATGCATGAGGCTGGGGCTGAGGCGGGGGGCCAGAAAATTAAACCCTGCCCGCCACATTTGCTGAGTTGCAGCGGTGGAGCTGGGATAAGTTCGAGGAGGGAGGTTTGTGTGTGTGTGCATGTAGGGGTGTGGTTTCCCCATGGTGTGTTTTGCACCTGAGTGAAACAAATAAAAGCACTCTGGCGGTGGAAAACGTGACACACACACACACACACACGCACGCACACACACACACGCAAGTGTTCTGCAGACCACTATTGAATTCCTGCGAAATTTTAAAGGAAAGACATTTTTGACTTGACTTATCCCATAAAAATTTAAGAATACTCACTTGTCACAGGAGAAAGCGGATGATGAAACTAGGATGGGAGATGCTGTGACTCTTCTGCTCCGTTGATGAGCTGAAACTCGGTCACTGTACTGCAGGGCTCTTGCTGGCAAACACATGTTAATGTAGCTATGACCCTAAAATGCAGCCTACTTTGAGTGCTACCCTTAGCTTGTTAGGACCAGAAGGCCTCGTCTTCCCCTGAGTCATGAATGATTAAAACCCCCTTCTGTACAAATTAAACCGACAAAATCATATTTACACCCATAAAAGCAGCTTGTACCTCATGTGTGATGTCTTGTATTTAATTTACAGCACGCAGAGGAACATCAGTGAAGAAGAGAATGTAGATTTATTAATAAAAAAAAGCAGGCTAGTTTAATAATTCTAATGCACTCTGAATGACTGTCCCACACAGGCTGGTTCAAACTCATTAAATGACTCCCACTTCTTTTATGGTGTGGTTCATTCTCATGTTATGGGGGTATACCTTTAATGGAGTCATTATCTTTATTAAACCAAAATGAACTCACTTTTAAAAGTGGCTGTAGTTGTCACGACCCAATGTGAAGGGGGCTAAAACTTCAGCAGCAGGAGCAGAGGAAACGACACCAGTCCAGGTGAGGCAAAAGCAAAAAGTTCTTTACTGGTCCAAGTCACAAAACTGGTGCTGACACTTGAACACTAGCATGAAGACGATGCAAACACAGGTTACAAAGAAGACCATCTCCAAACTGTCAAGGGAAAGACAGAGACTCAGGGGATGGCAGTCAACGAGGCACAGGTGGAAACAATGAGGGCGGAGCTTTGCAATCACAGGAGGGAGGAGTCTGAAACGAGAACAGGTGAAGGGAATAAACAATCAGGAAACACTGGGACGACACACCTGTCTGAACATATAGTGGTCACATCTTCTCATTGCTATCCGACAGACACTGCAACCCATGAGATTGTCGTTAACCATCTTGCTCCACCGAGGTGCAGTGCAGAGGCAGTTCCTGCGAGGTTGAGCAGCTACAACCGCATTCCTCTTGCCTCTCTGCTGGGTGCCGTGCCCCGCCACGAGGCTGCGAACTCACCTGTCAGAGTGAATTTAGCGGCGGGTGAGCTCAGCCGGTGGCTACCTGCAGACTTACAGCCTTGTTTTACGCCCCAGTGGGCTGTCTCCTGCTGAACATGATGCTGGAAAAATGGACAATGACCCCCCCTCCCCCCCCTCTCTCTCATCCAGCACCAAGCCAATGCAGGAGAATGGGGTCAGGGGTATATAGGGAGAGGTGGAGATGAAAGAGTAGAGGAAGGGAGGGAGTGAGGGCCGCATGTAACACTTAGGGTTCCCTGGAAGTGTTTTTATAATCTGGCAGAGCAGCGGGTGGCACGTTGTAATCTGACAGTGATGTAATTGTCCCTGCTGGTAATGTGACACCGAGCATGCAAAATCTCTCAAAATGAATTCACCGTCAACACTAGGAGCCTATTCAGGGGAGGGGAGGGCGGAGTCGAGCCGAGCTGCTGAAGCTTCTGTGGCCTTGAACGGTCCATCAGCCAACCCTCTCTTTCACATTCTGCCTGAAGTAAAGTGGGCCCCTGCCCTCGACAGAAAGAATAGCTCCATCATTGATCTGAATGCCTCCTTGCAAACAGGCATAACCAAAAATAGCGTCGGCATTGATCTTGAACGGAAGACTGATCAATCTTTATTAGTTCTGAGTGCAAAGGGCTTCAAACAGGAACGCAGCAACACCAGCAGATTTTCAAGAGGCTTCCAGAAAGTCTGCTCAAACACTCCCACCACATTCGTACTGTACACACTCACAGCTCAGAGGGCCTGAGTAACCTCTTCACACACATACACATCGAGCCTGCGTCAGACAGGCAGACAGAAGCGTGCAGGGAAGTGTTTCAGTCAGCAGGAAGCGGCTGTGTTGAACAGCGGCACCTGGCTTAAAGGATAACACTTCCCCTGATCCCCTGTATCTACAGGGCCAGGCCAGCTGAATACACCATCTCATAACCACGGAGCGGGCTACCTACGGCAAGAGCAGCCGGCATCATTTCTCTGAAAGTGGATGGCACAAAAAAAAAAATACATCAATACTTTCCATGAGCTGTCCTCACTCACTGAGGGACTGGGGACCCATCTGCATCTGATTACAAGCTGTAAATCTGGTGGACCCTTTTTTTTTTCTTACAGTCTGCACATATAGCTCAGCATGTTTATTGATCTTAGCGGACATTGTGATATCTTGTACAAACACCCATAAAAAAAATGCCAGCTCTACTTTTAGCTGCTGAAGTGAAAAGGCTTCTATGAGGACTCAGAAGAGATTGTTTCTCCTCTCCGTGTTCGCCCCATACGACCCAAGGGCCAGCAGGAGAAGATACTAATTAAAAAAAAAGGAGCCTAATATATTTGTCAAGTGACTGCTGAGATGCAAAGCACAGAAACATTCCCAAACTCATGTCTCCCTCATTATACGTATAGGGAAACAATTATCTAAAAAAGCCCAAAACAAAACAAAGCAGTCTGGGAGAATGCATGACCCCCCAGGGCAAAGAGAAGAGCTGGGGAGGGACAGAGAGGCGGAGAGAGACACGGAAGGGGAGGAGGGTGCTGCATTTAGCCGGCTTCCTGTCTAATGTATGGGAAGTTTTGGCAGTAGAAATAAGTGAGAGGTAGAGAAGGAGGGAAGAGGGGAGAAAGCGAGAGGGGGAGTTTAGGGGGTAAACAGAAATGTCTTTGATCCTACTAGACAGATGTTGAAGAGTCTTTTCTGCGTAAAGGCCCACCTGAGCTGGCAGGTAGCCATTTCCAGATGGCTCTTTGTTCCAAAGCCAGCACTAATGAGCAGGTAGAGACACGGAAAAGGGGCGAAAGATTTTAGGGGTGGCATGATGGGGTGTTTTTCAGCTGGCTCGGATACACAAGTGCTACTGATGTACTCATTACGTCTAATTTACAAGTGTCCGGACCGGACAGTGGGACCCAAACACCTGTGACTTGGAGATCTCTTCCAAAGCCGCTAGCTGGGATGCGCGGTGCGCAGTGTCTTGGTGTTTTTGCATATTCATTACACGATCCCGTGCATCAATAGATCAATGGCGATGCATGCTTTCATATGCATACAAACCACGGCGGTGTACGATACATCAATCACCCTGCAGAATAATCAAATAGCACAATCCTCCCTTGAGTCAGTGAATGCTGCGGATGCGAGGCAAGGCGATGACACTGCAGGTGTTATCTACTTACATCCACTTTGATGTGCATACGTGCGTTTGCGTGTGTGTAGGGGAGTCGAGTTGAAGATATGTGAAGAAGTGCGGGTTGAAATAAAGGTATGGCTGTGTGTAGCATCACCACATATATGAATTCACATACACGCAGTTGATTTATTTCCAATGTTTTCTTGGAAGCTGTGAACATACATTGACGCAAATCTCAACGACTGAAGTGAAAAAGAAGATTTTGTATCAAAGCGAATGGCAAACATTCAGTTTTTATTTCAAACTTAGTCTGACCGCCATTTATTAAGCATCACGCTGCACCTGATGAGATCAACATCTGTTTTTCAAGAGAGATGAAGTATGAAAAAGAGTGAGGAAAAGAAGTAAAAAAAACTGTACATTCACACTTTTCACTCTTTAAATCGTCTGTGACTTTATAGTTCAGCACAAACAGATGGAGCTGCCCACATGAAGGCCCTTTTACCGAGCTTGTGTGTACCCTTGGTAAAGACGCAAGCAGGAAGCCCAGAGAGCGCATGCTGTAGTTTGACATCGGTAGTTTAAGTTAATATGAAGGCAGCTATAATGGAAGCTGTTCAAGGATTTCAGTGCAGGTCTTAAAATCAAAAACCCAGGAAGACGAACATGAAGCTATGGAAAGGATAAGATGTTGGTAGCTTGTTGCATTTCAGAGATATTGGCCAACAAGTCTTCGTCATTATGGTTTGGTTAGGTCTTGGCAAGAAAATGAAGGTATCTTGGTTTAAAGAAACCGATGTGTTTAATTCAAACAATTAGCTGACCCTTCCACCTCGACCTCCAGGTTTGAATGCACTAACAACATCATCCACCTTTGTCCCAAAGCCATAATTTACACAATATTTTCCTGTGAGGACAGTCACCCATTTCCTTATGTCAAATCAGACCAGTCTCGGGTCATGTGTCTTCACCCTCACTCGAAGAAAACATAAGCGAACTTCCCATCGTCCCCGAAACAATGTACCCAACGATAGACTGTAAGTTTCCACTGCACCAAAGTACCTCCAAACTGCAAGCATGGATCCACTTCTTGAAAACTTCTTAAAAGTATGCCAATATGCAAAGCTGCAGCTGTGAACTATCCTGATAGATATTCTGACAACCCTTGAGAGTTTCCTCTTCCTCCCTTCACCTGCAGTCTGTGGTGGGTATCAAAATGTTCCTCCCTGCTGCTCACTAACAGCTCTGCATGGTCAGTGAAACCTCCCGACACCGCTGAATATTTCTTATTTTAACTCAATCCCCCCCCCCCCCCTCCCTCAAACTGACGGTACGTTTTCATAAATCACTTCGTTTTTTGAAGTTTGATCTTAAAATACAAGTCGACTGCTTTGTCTGTCAAGCCATAACTATGGTGGAAGTGAATTAGCTGAGTCACACTGTATTGAACCACCGTTGCTTCCGCTTCAACATCTGCCTCGAGTGAAACAGACTCATTGGCTGCTTGAAACGTTTTGCGATGTTGCTAGTGTGTGCCCAATGGGTCTCGACAGAGAGACAGACAAAGAGTCAGACGGAGAGACTCCTAATCAATAGCTCCTTAATGGTCATCTTTATAGCTGGACAATTGTCCCATCAGCCTGGCGCTCCCCGGTCTCCTCTCCCGCCCTCGGGGGGGCGTGGCGATAGTCAGCCTGCCGCTCTGAAGGACGTCCGGAGAGTTTCAAAGGCGATAACAAATCAAACTGTTCCCTGAATCTAATATCAAACAGGCCTGGTGTCAGCATTTATTAGAGAAATCAGATCCCCCCCCCCCCATCCTCCCAACCCATTCGTCGTCCCTCCCTCCCCCCCCCCACCCCTCACTCTCCCACTTGCAGTATTCCAACACACAGCGGCCCTTTGAAGTCGAAAGAATGCAGGATCGCAAATTACCCAGGAGACGCAGCTGATAGTCTTTGAAGCCCTCCTTTGATAGTGTTGTTTTTTTTGTGTGCTCCCCCTGCATCTCTCTCCCTCTCACTTGCTTTTCCCTTCTTTCTACACACAATGTAGCTTGCAAACATTAATCTGCACAATGGTGGGATTACACACACATACTATACAACACTTATATCCAGTGACAAGCAAGACCTGCTAGAAATGAACAGCAGGGGTTTAAAGGAGAAAAAAAGGGAAAGGATCCTTGGAACTATACTTTGGATTTATGTATTTCATATCGCAATAAAAGAGGTGGACCACTCCCCGTAGTCTTTAGACAAGGCTCTGGTTTTGATCCACCAGCCAGCATGAGGATCTTAGCCCTGCTGTAACTCAAACTCTGGGCCTGGAGCATAGCTAGCTTCCTCTTTCCCCAAAGACTGACAGATGGAAAGTCCATGAGCATGATGTAATGTTCCCTTAGCCATAGTCTTCGCCATCCTTGTGCGCAAATATAAGCTGTCACAGAGCATTTCTGTTTACTCTGGTCTCTTCTCAGTACATCTTAGGGGTAAAGGCACTCAGAAGTTATTTCTCTCTCTCGATATCAGACAGTCTGACAGCTAATGCAAGGACGTATCTGCTTAGGAAAACTGACAACAAACGCCCACTTGTTAAATGGATGTTATTTGGTTCAGGGCTGACAGAGTGAAAGCATGATTTTTTTTTTATTTGCAACAAACGAGAAGAAGAAAAAAAACATTTTGTATAAACTGAAAAACTGAAGGGAGAATTTTGTTCAGCATGTAGCAGGTAGAATCAACTGTCTATTCTCTGATACAGGCCCAGAGGAGGCCCGAGGACATTGGTGTGAGGTTTAACGTGTGCCGAAAATACACTGACCACTTTACCCTCTAATGTCAACTTTGAAGTATGGTCCTGTTGAGTCTTTGTTCCCGTTATTCACAAGGCAGCTTCCTTGTCCACAATTATCCACATCTGTACAATGTGTCGTTGTCTGCACGGTGACAAGTATGCTCCGGGAGGTCGATATGAACGACACTAGTTCAATCAATACACAGGCAAGTATGTGAACAATTTCCTCCACAACGTAGCCGGTTGCCTACGTGAACGCGTGGTTGAAAAGCAACTCTTTGGCCTAAGACAACAATTACGGAGGAAAAACACATCAACAGCTGTTTTAGCCTTTACATGAAGGCACCGGCAGACAGCGTCCACAAAAGCATTTCACAAAGCCGGCGGGATATATTTATAGTGCAAATGAAACTGCCCACAGGTTGCTGGTTTCATGTGCAAAACAGGCCATTATTTTTTCTTATGTTATTGGCAGACTCCCTGCAGTGAGAAACAGCAGGATTAGATGCTGTCTATCAGTGCTATGTTGTAATCCAGTCGATACCTCCAAGGACTTTGACCATCTATATGTTCTAATCTCTGGATTTTTCAGTGGGCACTGCACATGACTCACTAACACGCAACATTGACTCATTATGTAAATGTGCACCGGGCTGAGGACACTTGACGTTCGTTCTTTTCTTTTTTGGTAAAATGTCAAATTCCTTTGAAGTTTTCTTCCTCTTCATGTCACAAGATCTAAAAGTTTTGTAACAGTTCTCAGCACGTATTAAAAACCTCCACTTTTTTAAACCGCCAGGGAATTCAACGCATCGTCTCTACAATCCAAGTACAGATCATTTCCTAAGAGATGATGCAACCATTTTGAATCCGAGGGTAATGACAGTCCATTGTAGTTAGGATGTAAAAACTCTTTCATAAATCTTAAATGGCCTCTGCTTCATTAAAGGCATGTTACTCAAGAGCTCCTCTGCGTGCTTTTGTGTTTGACAGGTCGGACAAACTCTGCGTTGCTTTTGAATGATGCCTTCCTGTGAGCGTGACATGCACTTGAAGGGCGTTATGCTACGCGGCGGCGGCGGTGGCGGCAGCGGCGGCGATGACGGCAACACACAAACAGGCGAGGAGTGCACCCACTCAAAGTGTGTCACACCGGTTTGAAAGCACGTATGCACCCTCCCTGATGTCGAGTGCGAGCTGCAGCGCTCTGTTGGTTTGGGAGCCTCACGTCCACTTAGATAATTAGCAGTGATCAAGGGTCGTCCTGCCTGTCGTAGTTGCCTCATGTTACTGCCTGTTCAAAAGGACTCAAACTCACTGGCCTGAGCTGAAAGGAAAGCTACACACAGGCGCATATTCACATCCAATAAGTTCAAGTGTAAATGTGAGTATAGGTTTTTGAGGTGGGGGCTGGAGTCTGACTTGTTAAATATGAACATTTGAAGATCAAGCGCCTTCCACCCACATCCACCGGAGGCTTTGAAAAGGGACCCAAATCATAAAACGCACCATCTATGCATACAGTATATCAGTCATTATAGCACTACTCACTTTAACCCTGTTGGAGATTATGAGATTTCTATATTTAGATTTTTTTTCTCAGTCTATTTGTCAGTTCTGGCATTGATTGGTTTGGTAAAAAGAAAAAAATCCCCACTGTACACATATTCAATACTTGCATGTCACACGCACACACACATTACTTAACACATTCAGACACAAATACTCAATGCAAAGAATCCAAACCACATCTTAAAAAACCGCACCAACACCAGCTGGTTATTATGGAAGTCTTCTCTCTGCCACAGGGGAAGTGCAACCCGTCAACACCATTGTGGCTTTTAGCACTTCTCCACTAATTCTCCAAGGAGAAGAAAGAAAAAAAAAAAAGTGAGGAAAGAAATATGTTCAAGAGGGCAATCCATGTTCTCCGTCAGTGTTTCCCAACCTTTTTTTGTATCTGCACCATCAGATGAGCTCAAGTATGCCTTCATCAACACCACGGAACATCTTTTAATGTGTTCTTCTGAATGGATAACAAACAGGAAGTTATTTGAAACTAATCAACACATTCAGTGGACATGGTTACAATATTTTTTCTTTCATGCAGGGGGGCTTGGAGTGGCAGTAACTGGATCCTTCATCCATCCATCTCTTTTAGCGACCTGTTTTGTCCGCTCTATAAACTTGCTAACTATAGTTTTCTGGGATTCTCGGTCACAGCACATGTGTTATGGTGTTAGAACTGTCTCACGTTGGTGGGAGGACGTCTTTTGGGGTCATTTTATCACAACGGGTAGTTTTAGGACAAATAGCAAATACCCAAAAGGACAAATGCCTCTCGCAGCTGCAGGAATGATGACTGTAGTCAATCGGGAGCAGACCAAACTTTAATAACCAGAGATGAATAAGACCAACTGTGAGTTGTAATGGCTTTGGAAGGCAATAGTGGTGTAACGTCAGAAAAGGCCTACACAATAAATTTGTCAAAGTAAAATTTATTCAAATTGAAAAAAGATTTACTCAAAAAAATCCCAATCTAAATAGAGTAAAATATACTCTTGCCTCAGAGTTAATAATTCAGAGTATGTTTTACTCTATTCAGCATTTATATTTAACTCTACGTGATGATAATTGACTAGAATTCTATAGAACTTGATTCAATTCTAGAATTCTATAGAACATTGGATTCAATTCTAGAATTCTATATAGAATTTCACTCAATTCGATATAGAATTCTATATAGAATTGGATTCAAATCCCTTTCTCTTACTCTCTTCGGTCCCATAAACTGTCAGCTCCTACCAGCGTAGCGAGAGGTTTCATGGCGGAGGAAACATCATTTAAGGATCCTTAGTGGGCGTGGTCACGCTGTTTTACTCCAATAGATTTCATTCTGAGTATTTGCTCCCACTCTACTGGCTACGACTAGTAATTACGCTCCAAAATGATGAAATATTACTACTTTAGAGGGAAATAATAGTAACTCCGAAAGAATTACTCCCCCGTTTTTCTTGTGTACATGTTGTTCTGGATGGCATTAAAACACTTTTTTTATTCAAAACTTCAATCAATTACAACCTACTAGCTTACTTCTAGCTCTTTTTTTTCGAAGCAAAACCGTACATTTTGTAATTAATACATTAAATCATTGGAACCTTTTTTAAAAGACCAGAAATAGAAATCACCAAACATGTACAATTTTTGAATAATCCATCAATATCTCAAAATGCCTAACAAAGACATTGATTATTATAAGAGTGGGATTTGATCAATTCAAAAGGTTGAATGACATTTATTGTATTGATTTGTTTTGTACTCAATCCAAAGCAATACTGGGGCCAGATCAGAACATGTCTGCATGTGTCACTCTGAATGGCAATCACAAACTATCACAAACCTGCTGACACGTGCAAAAGTTACGCTGGTTGGGAATCAGTGCTTCCTACCAGACTGGTTTGTTATATCCTCTTAAAACTACTTCCCCAGATTGTCTATTTAAGGGTAATATTTGGAGTTCGGGAGCAAATAGTTAAATGAATCACCAACTGTTGATGATTCATTAACTGTGTCATAATTCCAGCAAATGTAGCTTCTCAATTGTAAAGAGTTGCTGCTTCACTTTAAATTAACGCGATTGTTAAATGATCATCTTTGGACATTTTCAATTCTTTAATTTCAGGTAAAATGCTACTTTGGGCTTTAAGAAGTTGTAATTTGGTGGCATTTCATACACCATACAATTGATTCTTTCGGCGAGAAAATAACAGCAAGATTAATGGCTAAAGAAAATAGTTGTAGCCCTACAACTGGTATTCACCCAGGACCTCCACAGACGAGATATGTAAATGTCAAATAAAACAAGATAATGGAGGAATATGTAGATTGGTAGCAGTAATATAATCATTCACACAGACCTACACAACATGTATGAATGTCTTACACTGTTCTAAGGGAAACAAAAGTGATCTCCCCGGCTGGGCTGGAAATGCTCTCTCCCCTCCACAAAGCAAGTTAAAACAATGCCATAAGTGCCACTGTGCATGTCTCCCAAGGCTGCAGCGGAGCAGTAATGCATATTGTAAGCTCACAGAAAACAGCACACACACACACACACACACACACACACACACACACACACATGCACATTATCGGTGCGAGACTGCTAATGAGAGCCGTTGTATGTGCCGTTAACCCTGTCAGCTTCCTCCCATTGAGCCCAGTATGAAATCACTGCAGCCAGTTCTCTGCCACTGGGGGGATGTGTAAGAGATGTGTGTGCATGTGAGTGTGTAATTAGGGTTGAAGAAGAGGGATGGAGGGGTTAAACTGAACACTATGGAGAACCGTGGCATCTGGGAGAACAGATGAGGAGGAAAGGCATGGTCTCTTTGCACAGTGAAGCGCAGACGCTCAACTCTCTTTCTTTACGCCTTTCTTTCACATTTCATCATTCTTTCAGTGTTGCGGGGCCGTGGAGGGAGGAGGGCCGAGAGGAATCTAATCTTAAGATGGAGGGGGTGGAATTAATATACATTAGAAATGCGGAATAGAGGAGGAAAACAAAGAAAGTTAATTGTCTGACGACCTTGTTTGTCTTTATTTCACTTAAGCGTTTAAAGTGTTTAAAGACACACTCGGGGTGGTTCCTCTGCTCTAAAACGCACAATATGCCAACCTCTGTTGTGTGTCTGACAAGCTTTTACCCTATTCTACACTGTGAATCATTCATCATGCCACAGTTTGAGCTGTGCAGGCCAACAATACGATACTTCATCTGCAGTATGATGTCACTGAATAACGATCTGTCTCTGTTTGTTTGATGCGTTGCTGCTAATTGTATCTGCTATCAAGACTGGTTCCTAAATTGTATTCGGAGCAGTGAAAGACCTGTTTTACTTTTGTGGTTTGCACACTCAGCTTGAACTGCACGCGCCTCCCCAAAAATATTTTCAACTCATGTTTTCTCGTATTAATGTTTCTCTGTAGTTTGCCGGCTCCGCTGGAAAAGAGAGGCCTCCTTTGGTGTGTTTCTGAACTTTTGAATAAATATTCAGTCAGAAAAAAAAGATTGAAGTGAAAAGAACCAAGCTGTTAGCAGGACAGTGAGGCATTATGCAGGACCGTTGTTGTTGTCTACGCTACAGTATTTCACACAAGCACTAAAGCTTGTTATCTGAAGAAACTAGAACACACTGAACACCAAAGAGAGAGAGAGAGAGAAAAAAGAGAGGAGGTACCAAGAAGTTATTTTAGTTCAGAGTGGAAAAAAAGGCATTATCTTGTAGTATTGCAATCTAAAATCATATCCATATTAAGGCTCCATTTAGAAACATTCAGGAAAAACAACTTAAGATTTGATTTCTATGTAAACTACAAGCCCGATTATCATATGAGCAGATTATAGGAATGTATTCTGCATCTAAATTGAGGATTCATACAACAATTTTGGAAAGGCTAAATATTGGTTTCAAACTTTTTCATAAGCAAATAGTTCCAGCCTGACCAGGATTAATACTTACATTTACACATTAATGCCTGCTTGTTTGTAATGGGAAGCAACACTCAGCCTGTGAAAGGCTTCATGTCTTGTGTGGCTCTGGTTTGGTTCATGTCCTCAACGTGTGATTACAGAGTTGGTCATGTGAGCGTTGACCAGCGTTGACCCGCTGAATACAAACGGTAAAATGTACATTTGTGTTTTGTTACAGAACTCTTCAAATTCATGTTCATGAATTCATGAAATACGACTGAGGTATTTGTGTGTGTATCAAAATCTGATACACAACCCTAGACACTTCATGATCACATACTCTCTGGAACTTTTAATCCATTGTCTTTTTTTTTTTTACATGAACTTTCACAGAAATACAACAATACATAATAAGACAAACGGTTGGTCACCCATGCATTCATCCAAGTGTTGTACTGATTAAATTATGTGCCAGTTCCGACAACAATGCAAAAACATATCAAGCCGTAGATTTAGCGGACAAGTCATTCTCTCCATTTCTGCTAACTATGGCCTTTGGTTTCCAAATATGAGAACAATATTTTTTTTTCCTGATTAATAAACAACTAGAAACTTTGTTTCAAGTTGTGGTGCAAAGTACACCTTCATCCTCTGACTTCTGACCTTGCTTTTAGTTTGTTGGCCACCAAACTGAGACAAAGTGTGTGACATCAATTTAAAGAGCCGAGTCACTTAGTATTGGTGACTGACTGCTCATGCAGCTCACTGCGGGGTACGCATGCTAAAATATAAAAGTCTTCCACCAAAGAGAAATATCGCTTTAGGTTGAGACGGCCTATTGAAACTCTGAGCAGCTCAGTTCGACAAGTTGAAGAAAGATATCTTATCCAGTACAAGCATCTCACAAGGCTGCTGGACTGTGCATCCTGTTCAGAGCGGAGCAGGGGAATTGCCAACCAGAGACGATATCAAGCCCGCTGAAGATGATGCAGAAACAGTCATTCATATTTCATAAGCGGAGCCCTTTGCATATCACTCCACTCCCCCCCCAAACCCCCCAAAACCTCTCCCTCCCTCCTACCTTTAACATTTGCTTATTAAATTTGCAGCTGTCAAAGTGTACCTCAAAGCCTTAGCGCGTACACACAAGCACATGCAATTATTCTCAAAATCCTCAGTGTGCAGTAACACGCACATGCACACGCACACGCACACGCACACACACACGGTTTCTATTCCCAAAGCTGAGACAGGTACCCTGACTTTAAACTCATTACTTGAGACAAGGTTTTTAATGGAGGCTAGAGCCATGCAGGCACACCAAGGCACAGAAATGAATGAGATGGAGAGAGAGAGAGAGAAAAGGGGAGAGGTGAAAGTAAACTTGTATTTTTAAGTCACACAGTCCCCTCACCCTACCTGACCCTGGCGAGGAAGTGAAGAAACAAAACACGTGGCAAAATACGGGGTCCGAGATTTACACTTCAGACCCCTTGAAGTCCCCAATAGCAACATTTTAAAAGGGTAGATCATTATTTGTCATTGGCAAATTTCACAAAAATGTCTTATTAACGCCAATCAGTTTTCATTAATCAAACTGAAAAACATTATTCACAGATTTGATGTTGATGTGTAGTTTTGCGAGTTGCCTTATTGTTCACAGTATTAGCCGTAGAGTCTTCTCTATTGAGCCTGAAGACAACATGCTACTGGAGGAATTCAGGTAGTTCACACACACACGGACGAACTTGACCTCTATAACTCACACTCATTCTCCCCAGTTTAGACTTCCTCTCTGCAGGCCGTGGAAAATCCAAAGTTTGGCCGACCGTCCGGTGCCTCCGTAACGCAGCAGACATTTGCCACCGGGGAGTCATTGAGCGGCAACAACGCCTGGGGTGTCATAATGACAATATTGCACCAGCACAGCGCTAAATGACAGCGAGCTCACAGACACAGTGGAAGAAGTGGCGGCGATGCTCTGATCGATGAGCTGATCAATGAGCTGATCAATGTGACCCTGCCCGGTAATAAAACAAAAAAAAAGGCGGTGATTAACAGTAACCAATCGATTGCCATTGACCCCTGCATGTACCAGCAGGGCTCTTTAACATCCTTCTGTCTCTGAACACGTCACTATATTGAGTAAAACCCTCCCAAGTATAAAAAAGAAAAGTTGCTTGTCGAGTGTGTTTTCTCACATTATTCACATGCGGTCTGCCTTATTTCTGTCAGTCTGATTAAAGGGGACACAAAAAGATGTAAAGAACTCTAAAGATGTAAAGATATGAGTTAATTTGTACATAACGGAGCCATAAAGAAATAGAAACAGAATTTGAGATTCCACTGTTTCTTCTTTCACACCCTCACACTCCCATATAGGCATGCGAGCACACACCCACACACACACACACCCCACACACACACACACAGTTCGAACGTTCTCACACTCGTGGGTGTGACACAGCTACATGAAACACACTAGCCCCATATTTTCACATGCGGTTCGGCAGAATCAAGGTGTCGACGGTGAAATAGTCGCTGCTTCGTCTTCAAGGAGACGCCGAGCTCTTTTGCCGCAGATGAGAGGCAGACTCGGGTATCTCTGAACCGTTTCCTGCAATCACAGTCATCAGCGGCTCGTCTGATTTTGGGGCCGAGGACCAAAATTCACTCCGACAGCTGTTGTTAACGGGCAAAGTGATGCATGAGCGTGCTCAGACGCGAGTAATTTGTGAAAAAAAAAATAAAAAGCTGACTTTCATTGCAACTAATGAGGAATGAAAACACTTAATGGAGCTGGTCTTCTTGGTGCACTACTTACTTTGCACCAGAAGAGGGAGCTGCTAGTGGGGGCCAAGCAGCATGCAAACTCTTTAAAATAGGTCAGAGAAGTCTCTCTCTCTCCCACTCACACCTGGTTGTTTGCAGCGCTCGCTTCCTCCTCACTTCCTTTAAACCCAGAAACATATTAACACCCTGAGCTTTCTCTTCTCCCTCCTTACCCTCCACCACACCACCACTTTACCAAGCACTTTGGACGTGCTGCTCCACCCCTCCCTGCTTGCTGCTCCCTTCCTTCTCTCGCTCACACTCCATTTCCCTTCCTCCACCTCCTCCTCCTCCTCCTCTCGCCTCCCCCGCCAGCCCCTCCCGCCTTTTATTGCACGGCTCAGCACAACTCCCAAACTTCAGCCGTCACAGAACTCTGACAAATATTCTACACCACGAAGCACTCTAACACGCTGCTTACTTTGCTACTACGCTAACCTTGAGCTTGTGAAGGATGCACAAGGCAGGATGGATGCGTGTGTGTCTCCTTCTGTGTGTGTGCGAGTGTGTGTTACATCAAATGCAGATCAATATCACTGCAAGGTCACTTTAAAATTCAATTAATTTAAAAGTGAAACAACCCACGAGCCTTCGCCACCCCCAGGTGGCAAAACCCAACATGACCCAATCCCAGGGCACACAAGTGAAGCAATGGAGGAGAGATATTGATACATTCAGAGCGGTATTATTAAGCACAAAGCCTCGTTTGGAGATGGCTTTGTCTGGCATGAATGTCTCACCAACTCCATGTTTTATTAACGGTTGCTAAGCAAGCCAGCAAAGGCATATTGTGTCTTGCGCCACCATCTGTGTGTATTCTTCTTTGCATGTGTTTGTGTGCAGCCAAATTGTGTGTTTAAAGCGCGTGAGGGCCTATTCTGTCATGCGTTGGGCTCATTGAGGTCAGGTGGGTGCGTGTAACCGGACCGGTTCAGATCATGGTGATTAAGTCGGGGCGTGAAGTTCTGCTGTGCTGAATAACCAGCAATGAGCCACTTCATGCATCCACACAAGGGCTGCATTGAAATATGTATGTTGAGCCACCACTCAGTCTTAATATTTAAACCAGCCTGGAGGTGAGGCCCACTATAACACAGCTTGACAGACCGTGTGTACAAAACACTGGCTGCCTCCCATATAAACTCGCTCAGCGCACACACACAGAAAAACACATACACAAGAAAATAAACACAAGCTGGTTTAGACAGAGCCACAGATACATCCATAAAATGTGCGTCCCATATGGAAGGAACGCTTTTATTAGCCGAGTCTAAGCTACATGGGCTGCTGGGAGGTCTGCGGGAGCAGGGCCACATAGGGTGGGATCGAGGCGCTTGTTCGTAGAGAAGGCGTGGATGTGGAGTGGCGGAGAGAGAGAGAGCATGTGACCCACAGAGGCCCAGGTGATCCGAGCGTTAATTACCGTCTGCTAATTACGAGAGAGACGCATCATTAAGCAGAGTGAGCCACCGGAGGGCTTGAGGACTCCCTGTCTCTCCTCTACTCCTCTCCTCTCCTCTTCTTTCTCCCTGACCCCGATCTTCTGTCCCAATTAGCACTGCCCTGCCCCCCCACACACACACACACACACACACACACACACACACACACACACACACACACTCCCCTCCTACCTCCCATGTGTGTTTCCATCAACACTGAACACTGCAGCCGCTGTCTAAACGCAGGCAGCACTGGGCGGGACGCACCACAGGCTGTAGGCACCACACACACACACACACACACACACACACACACACACACACACACACACACACACACACACACACACACACACACACACAGCTATTAGAGTAGACAGAGCTAAAGAGACAGTGTGTAGACACCTCTGTCTTCTTGCACAATGACTAATGTGGCGTCACAAGCTGTCATCTACGCCTCGGTGAGTCTTCCTTTCCATTCTCCCTCCCTTATTGTCTCAAATTTCTATCTGTAATATGATCAGTCTGCCTTATCCTCTCCCTCCCTCTACTATTCAAGTTTTTTGTTTTGGTTACACAGCACTTGAGTGATAGCAAAGTGTGTGTGCTTGTGCTTCAAACAACTCCGAAGTGCAGGCACTTTCAAAGAACCAGCCTCAGATTGTTTGAGTATGAGATGCAGTAAATGACAGGTTTGGCTGTTACGCAATCCTCCCTCAGCCCCCCGGTCCCTCTCCTGTCCTCTGCCTCTCATCTTGCTTGAGATACATGTTCCCTCATTGAGCCCCTGGGGTTTGAGGTATAGGACAGGTTCATCTGCCGAAGGGGGTCAGCGCTGAACCTTCTGCCAGCCGGACCATCTGGAACCCCGCGACCACTATAGGTCTGGGGAAGGCGGAGAGGGAACGTAGGCAGAGAGGAAAGGATGCAGATGAGAGAGAGAGAGAGAGAGAGAGAGGAGGGAGGGGGATAATGAAGATGAGGCAGAGAGGAAAGTGAGAGAGAAAGACGGTAATAGATGAGAAATGATGGAGATGAAGGGAATAAGGGAGGAACAACTTTCTGCAAGTAGACCTTGTTGTGACATGACGGAGATGGTCTTTGACTAGGCGCCACAAACTATTGAGTGCGAGTGTGATTCTATGTAGCTCACCATTTAGTGCTCCATTATTTAGTGCTAATCTCCCTATCTCCAAGAACAATTGAGAGGAGACGTATAGCATACAACCTGAAGTGTTGGAGTGTGCGTATAAAACATTTAACAACAACCTCAATATAACACAACACAGAAACTCTCTTGGATAATTTATCAATATTGTAAAGTTATTTTAAGGCAGCCAGTGCAATGTTTTGCCTTTGTTCCTGACAACGGTTTTGACATGTTGAAGGAAACTAAATGCTACCAAACCCATAAAGCTCGGAAGCCATTAAAGTGCAGCACGAAGATGGACATTCACAGGTCTACTAAAGTCAGAGTGCTTTGTTCTTGCAGTCAAAATGTAAAATTAGAAACATTTATATCCATTGATGGATTGAAGGGCATCATAAAGACTGTGGTGGAAGAGGCATGTGGTCGTTTAGCAGCTGTTCCCCTGCTTTATTGTGAATATTTTGAGATTATTTTGTATTTTATTGTGTGTTGATTTTGTATGGCTTCTACCTCAGCCAGGTCTCGCTTGTAAAAATAGATTTTTTTTATCTCAATGGGACTTCCAAGCCAAATAAAGGTACATACAAATAAATAAATAAATAAATAAGAGCAGAACAGACAACTATAGCAATTTAAATTGACTCAATGTTAACTGCAATAGTATCCAATAAATATCAGCCGCATTCATGAGGCAGGTGACAGAAAGACATGTTTCAGCTTATTGTTTGGGTTTTACAGCCCAAAACCTGACCGTTCACTCTCATTACTTTCACCAGTGTTGTGTTCAGACGCAGCTATAAAGCTCTGAAAAGACAAACACAGTTAGCAACTGGCTGGTGAACATATTGGATCATTTACCAGCTAAAGTGTCCGACATGTCCCTCAGGAGTGGCTGGAGACCAACATGGAGCTAAAAGGAGAGTAAATGTTGGACTTACAGTCATCAAGTGGCTACAAATGAAAGCTCATGCTGCTCCCTGACGGCTGCATGTGTAAATGAAAATAACATGTCAATGTGGAGTTTACAGCTCATTTCCCTTGACCTTAAATTGCCACAAAATAAAACGAGTTAATGCAGATTTTAATGTGCAGCTTGCTTAAAAAAAGAAAGAAATCTACGTAAAAATAATTTGGTTCCAGTAACTTTGACTTGAAGTGATAACTTTTTTTTATTGGCTCCACCAAGTGCCTCCAAAAGATAAACACACACAGAGAATGTAGCAACTAGCTATGTAGCACTTAGTGGTAAGTTGTCACACTAACTGCAGTTTCAGACATCCAAAACATCTTTAAATAGCTAAACTCTAATGGAATCAATCTGGGGGTGTCGTCATATATGGCGGTTATTGATCGTAACCGGGATTTAAAAAAAATAAATATTGCTATAATGTTAATTATACACATGCTTATTAGTTTCCCTTGACAATGACTTTCTATTGTTGGCAGATGTTTGGCCTTTTTTCTGTTCATCAGCTCATCTGGTTTCACTATCCATTAGTGTTATTGTTCTTTTTGGACGCTTTTGAACAGTTATGGTTGCAGACTCCCTCCCCCTATTACATATTGTGAGTGTATTTTGTTTGCCAAAAACCAGGAAAACACACAATAACCAACATTTAAGATGAATTTCACTGATAGCATTATCATTATGTTTAACATGTTCTATAGATATCGCAATACTATCGTTATTATCATGAAAATCGGACATCATGACAGCCCAAAATTCAACATTACTCATTCATTTTTCTAACATACTAGTTTTGACAGGTTGTTTATTGCAGCTCAGTAATACTCTTTTTTGTTTTCTCCTCTGCGTAAAAAAACAACAAACATCAAATCACCATGAGAATTGAAAAGCTTCCCAGAGAGACATTACAGCACTGTGTGTGTGTGTGTGTGTGTGTGTGTGTGTGTGTGTGTGTGTGTGTGTGTGTGTGTGTGTGTGTGTGTGTGTGTGTGTGTGTGTGTGTGTGTGTGTGTGTGCGCAAGCTGCCAAAAATAAGATGAAGAACACACTGGTCAACACCATGAAAAGCTAAAATGACTTGCTGCCACACAAAGATATTGCTGCAGAAACTATGCAGTGTAGATTAATCATTGAAGAATTACTCATGGAACTTGTGTGGTGTCCATTTGTCACACTGAGGGGAGAAAGACAGAAACTGAGCAAAGTACAAAGACAGAAATAGAAGTGACTGGTGTCCCGATCACAGCTGTGACTTCTGTCAAATCTGAGCCAGAGATCTGTTGACTGTCACACACACACAAAACTCTCGCTGATACAGAATCTGTTGGAGACGAGGAGAAGTAAATTCATTTCATGAAGTCCTGTAATATGATGCGTTGCAACCTACTTAATTGTGTGCGCACACATTGTTTCATGGCTGAAACAGTCATGCAAAAAATATGTCTGAGTGACACCTGTTCATATTCGGAGAGTTTTCACACCCAAAAATCTTAAAACCGTCTCCAGTGTGTATAAATGCAAGAACCCGCCCACACATAATAATCTGGACGAGAGAAAAACTCATTTGGAAAACGATGCCCTACTCACTTCTTGTTCGATGATATTTTTTGTTCTTACAAAAAAAAAACTAAAACTGAAACCTAATGTAACCTAATGTTTCTACACGTAAACAGCGTTTTCAGATTGCTTGGTGCTGTTGGGTCTCAGATTGTGTGGCACAAGCTGTTTAGAGAAATCTGATGCCTTCTTTTTAAGCTTTAAAGCAATACTTTTAGGAAATATGCTTGTTTGCTTTTTTTTAAGATGAGAAGAATATCTCTGTCTTGTCTGTGAGGCAAATATGAAGCTTAGCTTAGCACAACGACTGGACAGGGAGAAACTGCTGAACTTTTTGTTGTGAATCTTCAATACATATCCAAGAAAAGTTACTCCTCGTTCTCATTGGAGGATGAAAATAGTTGGGAACCGTTTAGCTTTGGAATGCGGACTAATAATGTGAAAACAGAATAATTACATTATTAAAGTTGATTAAAACCTCAAACTTGATTCAGATGTCTGTGAGCATAACAAGCTGTTCCTTAAATGTTTATCCGATGACGCACACCAAAAAATATTCCAATGTTGCGCAAACTGTTCAGATGTGCACACAGGGAAGCAGATTTTTTCAAGGTCGGTCCCCTCGTAGTCCATTAGTCAACTAATTGTTAATTTTGGTCTTAGTTTCTTTCGTTGATTAATAATTTCTTTTGGTGCTTTTTCAAGCTGAATTTCTTATTTTCAAGAAACGCATCAGCACATCTCTGGAAAACTAGATTTAAACCGGTGCTTTGTGGGATTCTTTGTGGAGAAACTAAGTTTCAGAGATGTGTCGATTTAAATCAGCAAATCAATTAGTTGACACCATTGTATGAGTGAGAGTGGTCTCCGAATGCATTTGGTGGAGGACAGCCCATAGATTTTAGGTGGTGAGATACTGTATATACTTTATTGATTCCTGTGGATGAGGCCAAACTTTCAATGACAGGAGACTTTTATTAGAGAACCAAAAAAACATTGTTATATTTTGAAAATGCATGAGCATCAAATCACAATGCCATCTGCAAAAAAACATGTTTTGTCTCTGTTCTAAGTAGCAGGCGGGATGCTGCAGATGTATCCTCCTATGAAACCCTTTTACCGCAAGACGTACGGGACCGTGTTGACAGACGCTATGCTAATAGTCGTTCTGTGTAAATCGCATGCTGGTGCATAAATTAGACCGCGGCTCGCGGCGACCAGGCTGAATCTGGAGCTACGCAGGAGTGGGGCGAAGAGTTGGTCTCGTTCATACTGCAGAGGCTCCCGTCAGTACAGGTCAGTCAAGGATGGCTCGATAGCCGGCTTAATATTGCAACAGAGAACATGAATAAAACAAACCTGATACCGACAGCACCACTCCCTCCATCCATTACTTACAACGGCAGGATAGCAGAGCGGTCCTCTGGCTCGGGAAAGCGGACACCCTTGCAGTCGAGGCACTCGTTAGTCCCTGGACGTTAGGATGCATGTCGTGCAAACACAGTGACTTAATGTAGATCTAACTTAAATGGAGCTGTCAATCAGTGGCAGTCCTTGACCTCGGTCGGCTGACGAGGTATCTCCCGAGGCCCCGGCTGCCGCGGCCGTCCCGGGCTGGTTGGACAGTTGGCTGTCAAGAGTTACGCTCATTAACAATGCGGCTCCATTACAATCACAGAACAGCTGGAACATCAGGACAACGGCATTGACAGATCACTGCGAAGAGGAGTACATTTATAAGCAGCCGCAATTACATCCAGATCAACTGTCAAAACAGTCAGCGGCGACGAGGAGGAGGCTCGAGTTCTCGCAAATCTTGATCAGTGATTTTGCAGTTATCATATACTCTGTGTGAGTGTTTTTGTGTGTGTGTGTGTCGTGTGTGTGGGTAGGCGGGTGGGAGCGCACGAACGAGGCCTCATGGTATTTAAATGTTGACAGCATGCCTGGCACTCGTGTCCTCCGTCACTCTGCCTTCATCTTTTATTTCACTCCTCCGAAACACGCTTCATATGAAAATCAACGTGCATCAGGCCTACTCATGCTAAATGACACAACCGGCATTATACTTTGTGTAATTTAATTCTTGGAGAAATGCTCTCATTTGTGTAATTGCAGTGATCATCAGTACTCTATGATCATACTTTAGTGGGATGTGAATAAGTGGCTAAATAACTGATGTGTAAGACGTGCATCGGGAGCTGCTTTAAAAAAAAATAGACATCCAGTTTAAGCTCCATTACGACTAAAATCACTAACCAGAATGCTATTATTAAAGCATTATGTCACCGTCTATCCCCTCTCCCCTGAATCACTTCCTTTCAATATGCGACTCACCGATGTCCTTGTTCGTGTGTGTGAGTGAGGCGTCAGCATTTTATCAGGAATCGTTGCGCTGATGGCCTGTCACCCCGCCTTAAGGACGCGGCGTGGAGAGGCGAGGCGAGGCTCACCTTTGCCACGGCTGACATTTTAATTTGTCACCGTTGGCCGTCCTGTTTTCGTCAATCGTACATCAATGCATCAGAACAAACGCCACGGGACACGAGGGGATTTCTGCATTCAATATTATTGATACGCACTTCTGATTAAGGCTTTACCGCTGCAGAGGTATAGCCACCGCCGTATGGTGTGTCAGGAGAGCAGGAGAGAGAGCGGGAAGAGCGAGATTACAACCGATCACGCTAGAGGAGATAATAGGAAAGGTCAAATCTTCAAACGGATAAATCTCCATTAAAGTACAGGCATGTGAGGTCATTACGAGGTCAGCAAGAGAATTACAACGGTTTCCCAAAGCAATGCTTCACTGTAGTGGAACGTTTATATATTTCAGCTCTGCTTCTATGAATTCATGGGCGCATATCTTCACTGCAGAGACTCACCTGCAACCATTTAACACACCAAAAAGGCAGAGATCAAATATTTTCCTCAGACAATAGTTCTGTGTCTTCTGAGGATGAAGTTTCCAGAATTACTTTTGCTGTAAGACTAAAACATATGCCCACATAGAAGGAGCGGGTTTTGATCATTGGTCAAGAACTCTATTTCAAGTATATATTTAAGATGAGTGTTCATGCTAGCGGCTATGTGAGGCAGCTAACACCAGCACTCTTCCATTCTTACAATGAAAACGTCAACATGCAGATGTTTAGCAGGTATAAGGTCATATTCTGCTAATTAGCAGGTCAAAAGAAGATTTAGTAGTAGACGGAGAAGGCGAGATGAAAGAAAACGTTTCTTTTGCGACACGATAGACGTGGCGTTCGAAGTAGAGGGATTGATAAAAAAAAGTGATACCAAGGTTCCTGATATGTGTGGAAGAAGGAACAGTGGTACCATTGAATATGACGGGCCGCTAACCAATGGACTCTATAATTGCATCCACCCAGTTTTAGCAATGCAACCAGGGAGATTGTCTCTCACTGAGCAAAGTGTTGAGAGACTGAATTGCGAGCCTAAGCTGAGACTGATGAGGATGACATTTATTTGCAGATATTTGGTCATGAACCACAGTATTGGACCTAATGATATACAGTACGACAAATGCTAGAGGAAACACAAGACGTTCACCATGTCATGGTCATACACCGTCTGAATGTTTGAACCAAATTTCATGGCAATTCATCCAATAATTGCTCAAATATCTGGACCAAACTAAACATTTTAATCACCTAATGCTGAAACAATGACTTAGGTATTCTATTAGTCAATGTTCATGATTGGTTAAATGTCATTTATATAGCAAACATTTGCTGTTAACTGGTTCATATCCCTGTAAACATGAAAATAATGCAAAATGTGGTATCACACATTTACAGGACAAAGTGTTGTTTAAAAAAAGTCCTCAATCACTTCTCTAACTCTCTTAACATGCACCACTCTACTCCACACTGACACACACACATTTATGCACCTGCTCCCTGGCTGGGACGGTCATTAAGCCCTCACCGCGGCGTCCGTCAGTGCGGCCGAGACACCTCTCCCAGACGTCAATACAGGTTTGGCACACCTTGGCCCACGGTGCCCTCTGAGACCCCACCAGTGTCCTGCACGTGTCAGCAGAAACAGAAGCCACTGTGTCAGGCTGCTGCTCCCTGCATCCCTCCCTCCCTCCCTCCCTCCCAAGCCCTCCATCCATCCCTCCCTCGCTCCGTCCAGTCCCAGGGGCAGCAGGTCAATCCTAATTGTATGCTAATCAGGGCATTGCGCGCGTCTCTCTAACTGCTGACAATCGATGGGTGACATCAAGGTATTGTAGCCAATGCAAAAGAGAGCCTCCGGAGTAAACAAAGAGCACAGGATGTGGATGCAGAAGAAGTGCCTGTCAGTCTGCCTTTCGATGAACGGCCTTCACGCTGTACACCATATTCACGTCGTCTTTGCTTCGTTTTACATTTGCAGGAAGACGTTATAAAAGATTGCTCAGCGAAAGTGTTTTATTACAACCTGAACTTGACCTATATCATCAACAACAGAAACACCGGATAGCTTTTAAGAGCCACTTAAATAAATAAATAGACTCTTACTCATCGAGAACACAATGACTGTGGCATGATGCGGCATTTGTGAATGAATGATGCTCCAGACTCAAGGTCTCCATCCACTGCCACTGTTGTGTCTCTTCATTTGCATCTTACTTTCCTTCTGTGCACGCTACACCCCCGAAAAAGCTTCTGTCCTTTCATCTTTACCTCCCTTTCCCTTCTCATGCCTCCACCCGGGGTAATCTTTTACTCCACCATCTTTTCTATTCCTCACACATCTCTGATCCCACACAATTATCTCCCAAATCCCTCCCCAACAAACCTGTCTTCTCTCCTCTTCCCTTCCGTCTCTATTTTCTCGTCATTTATCCACCCTCCTCAACCCCGACAAGTCCCATGGTTCTCTCCCTCCTCCGCCTCCCTTTGCTGCACCTCTTTCCCCTCATCCCGTCCCAGAGGCCTCCTGATATCGGGGTCAGCGTAATCCCGCCATACGTAATCTCCAGTTTAATCCTCTCAATCTCCCACGATTAAACACAAAAAGATGTCCGAACAAGAGCTGGAAAACATTTCGACCCATTGCGCAACAGGCTCCTGCGGTTGCTTTGGGAGGAGAGTGTAAGGGGTGAGGAAGAGGGGAGGAAGGTAACAAAACAGAACGAGCTTTCATCTCGGGGGGTGTTAATTCCAAAAGATGTACATCAGTGCAGATGGTCTAACCTGCGTGTAAACACCTTATCGCTGCTCGTTTCCCCATAATTGGAGACTATTTTTGAGTATTATTGGGGTAAAAGAAGGTCAACCGAGGTAATGGTTTTGAATGAGAAGCAGCGCGTCTGTATTCCAGCGGAGGAGAACAGGGTGCCTTAAGGTTAACAATGCAGAGATCTTCACCATCACTCACAAGTCTTTCATCTCTCTATCCCTTTAACCCTCCTCCCATCTTAAGGAGGCAGCGCAAAAATCAGTTCATCATGACACACTCTGTTTAACGCTTGTATCCATCTTTGTATAAAAGACCTCTGTGTTGTAAAAACAACAATCGTGGGTGCACAAAGAGAAGGGAAATCTGGTCCTAACTCAAATGTCGCCCTTGAAGAATAAAAGCGGGAAACTTTTTGTTGCAAGTTGCGACATTAGAGCTCCCCAATGTGAGGGCCTTCTGCCATCCCCCAGGTACAAACAAGGTCATAAACTTCAGCTGCTTGAATACACACAATAATATGCACACACACTGTCGCACACATGCAGCTATCATGTTGTGTGTGCTGTGGAGATGGCAGTGGGCCAGACCACATGTGTTTTGAAGCTGGGTGGATCTGGACCCCGATGGGGAGCCGGCGCCATGTGACGTGGTCCCCTTAGGAACACCTGGATTCCCTGCTGACGGGGGCACAGCAGAACCGACCCGACAGCGCCTCTCTGGATCGATTCCCGCAAGGACAAAGCAGCTGCTTTGAAAGAGAGAGAGCAAGAGATGAAAATGGCCCAGGTGATTGGCCCACTGGTGACATCTCGCCACACTACTGGAGAGAGAGGTGACCTTTCTGGCTCTGGAAGTCTGACTCCATCCAACATAATGGAGGTGAATGGCTTAAAAAATGAGACAAGTGTGGTGCTTTCTGTTTTTCTTGTCTCCTAATAAGTCTGCGAACATAAAACACATATGCGTGACACCACTGCCATGTTTCTTTCTTATGATGAACATGAGCACTGTAGTTTATTTTGACTCAATCCCACATGCACTATACTGCTGCTTTAAAAACTCTCTAGAGCACCAAATGTGTATTTATCTCCAATGTTAAGAATGTCCCCGACAAATACATTATCTATTTTAGAATATATATATATATATATATTTTAAACTACATTTGTCCAGCTGATTTAGGATATTTCTTAGTTTAAACAATTAAAAAAACTATACATTTGTGGTCACCTGTGATAACCATTGTGATTTTAGCAAATTTTGAATTTGTATTACCAGTGGTGAGGCGTGCCAAGTATGTCATCATAACTATACTTCAACATCTTAGTTATAGATGTACATTTACTAATTATTAAAGTACAACTCAGACTGAGAGGAAAGTTATGCAAGTATATTGTCATGAATCAAAAGTATTGGACAAACTTAAATTTAGACCTGATGGTCAGGGGCTCTCCGAAGTTATTAGAAATCATCCTGAGGGGGACATGAAAATGGGTAACATGTTTCATAGCAATCAATTCAATGTATATATATATATATATATATATATATATGGACAATCCATAGAGCCATTCAGCCCCCTCTGTTCTTTCCTGCTAATGTTGAAGCATACATACATACATGTACACAGTTTGAACTGAAGGCTGATGGATATAGAAATATCCAATAATGCTTTTAGATTGGGCTTTTCTTTTGGTTACCATCCCTGTCAACATAAACAGAATAAACTGCACAACATACTTCTGAGTAATGATATGTTCCAAGGCTGGATTACGCATTATCACAAATGAGATTCAGAATGAGGCTTTTCATGTAAGTCCCAATTTCACTCTGGCTCTCTACCGAGGGCATACAAATGCATTGTCGGTGTCTTTTCAAGGTATCTTTTTTTGACAATAAGGGAACATGGAATATAAGATATTACCAGCTTTGTACTTTCCAGAAACAGTGTCCCTGTTCTTCTAGATACAACCCTCACAACTGAGTGTGAACTGTTTCTCTCAGGGTCTAGTCTCAGTGTAGATGTCCTCCAGGTTCTAGAAGATATATCTGTTTGGATTCAGAGTAATGTATTTCTCAACAGCTACAATGTTAACCAACCCTTTAAAACATGCACACGTGCGCATTATAAAAACATAGCTGTTAGATAAGGTGTAAAAATCTAATTTCTCTCACCCTCTCTGTCACCACACAGACACAAATACCCAACACCACTTTTTTTCACAAACAAATAAACATTGCTCAATTTGATGGTCACTATTTGTCACAGGTCTTCTTTATTGGGGGACGCTTGAGCCCCGGGGGTTGATGACAAACCGGAAGACTTCCGCTTCTCTTCTTTCACACGCTTATGAGAATCCGATACGACTGGAGCAGCACTGGCCCTCTTCCCTGCCTCTGCTCAGCACTCCATCCATGTGATCAGAGATACAGAGTGATGGTGAGGCAGAGAGAGAGAGAGAGAGAGAGAGAGAGAGAGAGAGAGCAACATCAAGACTAAGATAAAGAGATGGAAAAGGGTTAGTGGGTGCAGCAGAGAGCGGAAAAGGAGAAGCGTGGGGAGCCCGGGGGGCAGCATGCAGGAGCGAGGAGGGAGTCTTTTTTTGGGGGGGGGAGGGGGGAAACATGATTTAAAGTGAAAAAGATAGAAGTGTTTGAGATGAGAAGATGAGTTTAAAAGAGTGAAGGAGAGAGTGGAGGAAAGTCAGGAGGAAAAAGAAAACAGCTGGCTTAGAGGAATGCGGCGAAGAAGCAGAAAAACCCCCCTCATGTGAAGACGAACCTGCATAATTCATGTTCTGCTCCTTTTAGAAACAGCAGCTTCATCAGGACAGGGGCCGCTTGACTGTAGCAATGCAGTGTGTGCGTGTGTGTGTGTGTGAGTGAGAGAGTGTGTGTTTGAGAGAGAGAGATAAAGTGTGTGTTGCAATATATTCTGCTTGTAGTGGCATGTTTGTTAGTTGTGTGTTTTCTCTATGGTTGTACTTTTCACCGTCCTGGTGTACAATGTGTCAAAGGACACAGATGTTCACGTGCATTTGTGTGTGTGTGTGTGTGTCTGTGTGTGTGTGTTTTTAACTGGAAGTGGAGCTGGGCGCCTTCACCTTGCTCTGCTCTTCACCCTCACTCTCCCTGACTGCACTCTACAAGGCCATTAGAGCTCCCTGAGGCCCGCGGAGGCTGCTCGTCTCTGTGTCTGCTTTCATGTGTCAGTGAGTGTGCTCAAAGTGTGTGTGTGTGTGTGTGTGTGTCTGTGCGTGTGTGTGTGCGTGTGTCAACCCCACAGAGTGCATGTTAAAGTTGAATTGTTGTATGTTTTTCCAAGCCACTATGAATGGATGCATGTGGGTGTGCAGGCCATGTACAGTCCTACTTTCATGCTTCTGCTTTCATTATCAGACGGCGGACAAAGACTTTTTTCTTTTCTTCCTGTGAGAGTGTGAGAAACGTTGATGCCCAGGTGTGTGTGAGCATACAGTATAAACCCCTGCTCCTCCAGCTGCAGCCTGTGCATATAGTGCGTGCCGCTGAAAACACGCCTCGGTTGGGTAGCGAGCAGAACCCAGCAGGCAGCGCTGGTCTGATCAAAAGATTCTCGGGTCTCTAAAATACACAACTCGGGCTTTACCACTGTTGACTGCGAGATTAGCATGCCGAGAACAAACATCACCATACAAATAGACGGATAAAACAGATAAATAAAAAAAACATTTTTAAGAAGAGCTGGCACTCCCACCCACTCTCCTCACAACCAATATGTTAAAATGTGACAATGTTGTTACAGCTCTGCTCGGAGAGACAAAAGGAGAGAAAAAGAGACATCTTTCCTGCTGGAAAGAGCAGTGTATTAGTCACAGTAGTCATCTCAGATATACAACAAATATCATCAGAGGCAATCTTGGGCAAATGTTTCAAGTTTTATAAAGTTATTATTGTAGCATCCACTAATCTGCACGAGGCCCCATAACACACACTCAGAGAAATGTGTTTGTGCTGCATAAACTGTCCTGTAAATTCATCTTGGAGGAAAAGTTATTCAGTACTTCACCCTTTAACAAGGATTACTTAAGTAAACTGTTAATATATAGATGTTGGTCCATGATGCTCTGCAGCTCCTTTCCACTGAGTGACAGAGGAAACTCAAAATACTACTCCTACCTGAGTTTGTCAAAACATCACGGTCAAAATAATAGCAATGTCATTCAAATTAGCTCAGTTCGGGCATGGTCACTTTACATTGATTGTATGATGGGGATTGTTGGATGCAATGTTTTTGGAGCTTGATATATATTATGGAGTAAAAATATAGTTTGGACTCTGATGCTTCGATTTTGGCCATTGCTTAAACATCCCCAAACTTCATGGAGCTGCAATACATTATACATGCTATGAAATAATGATTAAGAGTTGTGCCAGAGGATATACACCACACAAAATAATGATTAAGAGTTATGCCAGAGGATATACACCACACAAAATAATGATTAAGAGTTATGCCAGAGGATATACACCACACAAAATAATGATTAAGAGTTATGCCAGAGGATATACACCACACAAAGCGACAAAAACATTTAACATATTATATAGGGGCACAACCCTTATATAAAGTATGCCTGAGCACCGAGTAAGACATCTTTAAAGGATATATCCACAATGTTCACCTGCCTGCTGAAAGAGTTATTGGTTGGTCACTCCACCGTATCGGCAGTGAGGAGAACCTTTTCTTGTGCCTTTCCGATGTAAAAGTCCTCGACAATTCAGCTGAAGCTAATGTGAAGCTCCAACCGTCTGAATAATCAAATCAAGAAGGTGAATTCCAAAGTTAAATATTTTAGTGAAAAATGACTTTGCTGGGCAGTGGTGATCTGCAGTGGAGGGATGGTTTATACATTCATATATATATTAGAAAAGGAATGTCATTCAAAGTCTTTTGAAATGTTGGAAGATATCCACTTGGTTTGTTTGACGAGTAAAGACCTATATAGACCTTTTCACCCATCTTTTATCATGATGTGCCCTGTCAATATATGAGCATGTGAGCACTGATCTAGTAAACCTGTTCTTTAGGTTTGATCTCCACACATAAACAACCTAACTGCTCTGCCCAGCAAGAAACTCCAATCAAATATCAGTGGGAAATTACATTTTCTTTCAAAACGCTGCCTGTCGGCAAAACCATGTGCTAAAGCTTACCCTGGAGTTTTAAATATGTACTTTGAAGGTTGTTTGGGTTTTAATGCTATTCAACAGAGTGACTTGATGAGCAGAGTGTTTGTCGGATCTCTTCCTATTACTTTGGATTACGCCGCGGCCAAATGCTCTCATTAGAGTGGACCTTTGAGTTTTGATCTAAACATGGATTAAAGGATATTTACCTCTGGTGGCCTCTGACCTGTGTAACATCCACACCTGCTTTCATGCCTTCACCAGATCAGCGGAGGTCATGGGAGAACACAGCGAGGTCCTCCTCTCAGCAAGGATGCAACACCCATAAAAATTGACTTAAGTCCGCCACTAAACAAGCAGCTTTTTGATTCTCACTAATTATGAAATGGTTAAACATTCTGCGCGTGTTTCTCTGCTGCTCTTGAGTTGAGACGCCTTACAGCCGCAGTCTTCCACCGGCCCTCAGATGAGGCTCGTCAATTAGAGCGCGGGCCGAAGCGAGGCATGTTAATTCGCGGTAAAATATTCCTCCTCCAGCACTAATTAGGTAGCTAGCTGTGGTTCGAGGAGCGCCGTCCGCCAAGCGAGAGCAGCCTGTGCTGCATAGCGGTCCCCCGGTATCGTTTGGCTGACCAAAGCAGCCGCGGTAACAAGGAATTATTTTAATTAACCGGTGCCGCCTTCTGCAGCTAATGAGCCTAGTTAAAAAGAACCCGGCAATCTTGCTGCAGCGTGCATGTTCCCGGCTCCAGAACCGCGGATTGTATACTCAAAAAACTCAAAAAACAAAATGTGCGGATAAATAAATTACTAGGTGAATAAATAAGAAGAGTGCACGCATCGATAAACAAGTAGCCTACTTTGAATACGCCGTGCACGTCGGTCACACTGGCGCTGATGCCTACGAGGCCTCAGAGTCTCGGTGGAGGGGGTCGAACAGTGTAAGTGCTGGCGTGAGAGAGTGTGAGCGAAAAGTGAAAGAGGTGTAAGGGACGATGACCCTGACGTGCGCGGAACAACGCTGTGCCGAACGGTGACAATACTCTTTCACTCCTGGAATCTTTTTCGTCCACCGCCAGAAAACAGGATGATGAATTTCCTGTGTGAACGTGGTAGAAGAACACTTCCCCCCCCCTCCTCTTTTCTCTCCTTCTGTCTGAGTCAGAGTGGGAAAAGAGGAGGCTCTGAAACTCTGCCCAGTCTCCTGCACAGAGCAGCAGAGGAGGGGGAAAGAAAAAAAAACACAACGAGTTGGCCCTGGTCGCGGTTATTACTCTTCAGTTGTGTAACGGCGACATTTGCCCCAGTCTGAAGCACATTCATCTCTCTCTCTCTCTCTCTCTCTCTCTCTCTCTCTCTCCGAACCACCTGCATCCTCAGAACTGCTGGCTTTGGATGTCTTCCCTTCACCTTCAAAAACTATCTTAGTCACACGCAGGTGACCCTCGTTTTATTAGCGGGACGTACTGCATATGGATGGGGGCGGGTTATTGTAGTGCAGGAGGCAAAGATGTTCCCAATGTTGCGACCTGCAGACTCACACTGTGACAGTGCGTTTTAGTGTCTATGTATGCATAAAGTGAGGCAGCAAAGCGGCGTCTCTTTGTAATTCCACGTCTAGGGGGGGGGGGGCGGGTTGAGGCCTCTGCCTTCTGGGAGCTGACACAGGAGACCAGGCGGTGTCACGCTGACGGAGTAATCACCATCCGAACCCGAGCGTGGAGAACAACAGCGTTGAGTAGGAGCTCCGAGACGACCCGCCCCACGCTCCGTGTCCTCTCACACCGCAGATGTGTCACCTCGAGTGAAGCGGCCCTGGACCGCGGCGTGCGGTGTGCAGCTGCTCTCATTACCTTTGCGTGGGAGCTGAACTTTAAATTAGTCAGCTTGGCACATTCATTAGCCCGCCTGAATTTACCTCGTCGAGCCCGCTAATGTGCGATTCCATACTTCATCTGCACATCACACATCTTACCATCATACTTAGCCTCTCATCAAAAACCAAGCGATGCCGGCAGCGGCGGGCAGCAGTCAAGGTCATCTGATGAGGGCTGGAGGTGTATGTGATGTGAATTTCGCTCGCCGGATTGATTCCTCCCGTACGTCCTAATGATCAAACCCTGGCGGATTTAGAGGATAGTTCAGACCCCTTCATGAGAGTGTGGAGGATACTGATGTACAGGGAAATGAGATACTGTAGGTACATACACTGTTACAGTAGAGAGGGCTGAATGAGAGAGCGCTTCATGGTTTGAACTTCAGATCATGTTCACAGTGAGAGAAGGAATAACCCAGCACATCTTATTAATATGAATTTGACAAGCCTGCAGTGGGACGTCCACTGTATCTTACAGCTTTCTGCTTTTTTTGTTTAGATGCTGTATGTGTTACGCAAGCACTTTCAGTATTAAAGGTGTCATAAGAAATTCTGTGGTGGAGTTTGCGTGTCGTCATGGTGCCGCTTTTGTACTTTGATTAGCAGGAAGGAAAAGTCTGTCACGGCTACTGGCGCAGCCTGTAACACAGAATTCAAAGAAGAAACCTTCATCAGCCCATTTTATAACACCATGAGGTCTCCACCTCCAAACCCCCCAATGAAGGAGACCAAGTAGCTGAGTCTGTTTCGAGAGACATGAACCCCCCTTTTCCCGCCAAACACAACTTACATTCCCTTTGTCCTGAGAATCAACACCTTTTATCAAACCGAGTAGCTACAGTGGGGAATAGAGAGTCTGAATAGAGAGCTTCACACACACTCTACTCAACTACAGTTTCAAGGTGGGCACCCAAGATTAGTGTCACCAATCCGGTGTCTGACTGAATGTGAAATATGGATGTAATCTGCCCTTCTGTTCTTGAGCTGTGGCATTGAATAATGGAGAGGTGTGTTTGAGGAGCATGATAATGTCACGGCGAAGTTGACCTTTGACCTTTCGGATATAAAACGTCACCTCTTCAAATTGCACACTATCTAATATGATAAGATGACGGTCATAATTGCCGTACGGATCTTGCGTTGAGTCCAAAAATGTGTTTTGTGATGTGACCTTTGACCCCAGTGACAGTGAGTCTGAGTGGACGTTTGTAGAGAACCGGACGGACGGACAACGCAAAACCATCACGCCGACGCAGAGGCATAAAAAACAACCAAGAACAATCTCCAAACATAAAAAATGGGGGTGACTCGATGGCGGTCTGTGGTATTTCTTAGGTCGCACCCCCCCATAAATCAGACTTGTGAGCCTGAAAATTTTGGATTTAAACACGTCTTTGCTGGCTATGATTGAGCAAGTGGACGCGCGTGTGCGACAGTACAACACGGCACTAATGAGATCCCAAACCAGCACCAAGCGACGCTGGAATTAGTGCCTTTCACACCGCCACCCGCTCCTCCCCCGTCCTCCACCCAGCAGCCCCCTAATTCTCCCAACACGTCGACTGGCTTTATTAAAACCTGGACATGAGGCAGAGTTGAAAAATGAGCCGAACCCAGTCTCGGCTTTAGACGGACGCGGTCCGGGTGTAGTGTGCTCTGGAGGGACGGAGCGATGTGACCTATGAAATACAGCCCTGTCTTTGAATACAACACAGCCAGTGTTACACACATGCAGAGCTACAGTTGGCTGCATACACACACACACACACACACACACACACACACACACACAGACTCATGCAATCTTGCGCAACACACATCCACATGCCAAGCCTCGGAGCAATTACGTGAACAGTATTTCATGAAAGGGATGGAAAAGAACCGGGTGCTGCTTCATAGCAAAGTCCTGGCTCGAGACAAAGCCAGAGCGCTCCGATTCACCAGATTACAACCGAGTTAAACGACGCACAGAATAATGGCGGTAAGACACAGAAACATTTTGAATGGGGTAAATCAACACAATCTCTCGCCGTCTGCGGCCAACTCACACAGAGGGCTCACCAGATGCCAGCGCTTAGAGAAGTAAAGCAAACACTGTGCTGCGACTCATCAAAGGGCTCCTGCTGCCTCTGACCGGTTTTAATGAGGAATTAGCAGGAAAAGACAAACAAACAAATTCAGATTTTACAATTCACTCTCGTCTCGCAGAGCTCCGCCGTGATCCGCCGTGATCCTCTTCCCCCCCAACCCCCCAACACACACACCCACACCCACACCGCCGCCCATCAAAGACCCGAGCAGATCTGAGTGATGGGAGATTTCCTTTTTTTCTTTTTAAAAGTGGTTACAATACTTTCCGTGTCTGAGTGACCAAACTTATTAGTCGTGGCTCGCAGAACAGCAGGGAGTATGTGTTCCTTGTCATTAAGGTGCTTTGCTGGGTCATTAGCAGAGGAGCAGGACTGCAGCGCAAGGGGGTATGATGCATGACGAGAAACACACACACAGACACACACACACTGAATACGCGTGGGATGGTCAACACTGACTTCTACCCATGGCCTTGCTCTACAGATGATTAAAGCCAGTGGGGCACAGAGAGAAACATGCGTGTGTGTGTGTGTGCAAACGCAGGAATAAAAACATATGAGTGATCTGCACCGCGGTGCCCCGACACACACACACACACATGCGAATAAACAGCTTTTGATCAGCTTTCAGGAGGAAGCTGGTGATACAAAAAACAGGCAGCAACAGTGGCAAAACATGTTGTGCTGCTCAGTAATACGGAAAGATCATTGCCGTACAACGCAGAGTTCAACTTTAAACAGATTAACATTTTAAATCGAAACTGAAGCTAATCTGCCGGCTGCTTTGTTTTCCCTTTGCCCTCTCCCTGTTTCTCTCGCTCTCTCATTAGTCGGGCACATTAGCTTTCCTGCAACTCTTAGAGCCAAAGAAAGGAAAAGAGAGCCTGCGGCAAAGTGACCTTCTGGGGATGGAGGGAGGCCAGGGGAATTCTCTGACACCACTGATCTCCACCAAGTTCAGCCCCGGCTCAGACAAAACTCTGATCTGATGCAGCCATCGGTGATTGACAAGGGGGACGGAGTGAATTTTAAGCACCGTTTCTCTGCAAGGGAGATCATTTGACTACAGACTGACACGTCGGGTGATGGCTGTTGGGCAAATTAACCCTTGAAGAAATGCCATGAGGAGAGATCTGAGGTGCAGGATGCTCTTCCGTTTGGTTAAAGCCAGAGGATGCACACGGGAAAAGGTCGCTCGCAAACTCTGCGTCGAGTTCCTCGTAGAATCAACCTGATAAATGAGCCTCTGGAAATCTTGTAAACAAAATGATGATTTTTACTGACCTTGAGACTCCACTCTTTGGGAAGTAGCCGGGGCAGCAATAATTAAAGGTTGCTGTTATTTTTTTTTGTTCTTCTTCATTCTAACCACTGCAGCTATATCAAATTATGTGGCCATAGCGCCAAGCGACACTTGAGAGACCTCCAGCGCCCGAGTATCACCGCTAGACCCTGTCACTGTCAGCGCTTCTGCACAGAGCGCTGCTCAGCATGACACATAACCTGCAGTTCACCAATTCTGTTTTGTGCAGTCTCACACATCTGCGCACCAAAAATAAATAGAGGTGGATGAATGGATGAATAGATAGAAGTAAAAAAAAAGACAAAGCACTTCTTTATTTATTAAAACCGAACATGATATACAGTATTTTCCCCTGCACACCTTAGTTATACCACCAGCATAAGGTAAAGTGAAACTTTACACATAGCAGTAGTATTATAGTAGTTAAGGTACAAATATGAGCAAATAATTACAATAAGCATGTTTTCCAAAATGTTAAATTACTCCTTTCAGCACCATCATTAATATCGTTAGCTCAGGTTCTTGTAGCAATTACAATATTAAAAGGCTTTGGAAAACTTTGACTCCTATACAATGAAAGAAAGTTCCTTGTCTGGACATACACATAAATCATTCTATACATAATGACTGATTTATGTTTCAAATATTTGGCCTCCGTGTGATAAAACAGTTTTAAACTGCATGCAGGTAAAGCTTCCATAGTCTATTTTTTGCAAGTACCAGATGCTACCGAAGCCTGACTGACCTCGCAAGACAAAAAGGCCAAAGCTGAGAGTGGGAGGTCTCCTTCAGGCAGCCCAGAAGATCATAAGATGACTGAATGGGAAGAGGACGGCATCTTCATGACACGAGTACGTGTCTCGCAGTTCAAACATCCCGCCGGTTACTGTAGATCCAAAAAAAACATATAGGAAAGTAACAGTAAAAGTGAATATGTCAAATATCAAATATATAAGTGTGCACAATAGGAGTGGTTATTGAAATAAAGTAAAACCATATTTTACAAATAGCATCCAAACAGTGTGTGGATAAAAAACTGCATTGTGGGTGTCTTGGCTGATACAATACTTAATTTCTGATAGTGCACACCTGTCACCTGTATTGTCGATAAAGGTTTATGGTTAAACTTCAATTCTTTGTCGCAGTTTTACTGGCTAAAATGTCAGCCAGGATATGGACTTTAAGTCAGTATGAAGAAATTGTGAAAAGGAAGCATCAATACAAAGAGACCTCAGGTTAAAAGAAGGTTGAACTATACCAAAATGTCCCTTTAAATATTTAGTTTTATGGGAATACTTGCGGTAAAAGTAAAACAGATATTGACATGACTTCAGCAATGAGTGGTAGAAGTCATTCGGACACAACACTTTAGAGGTTTTGGGCTCGGATAACACATCACTCAGGGGAGTTGGGTCCATTTGGATGGACTTCTGGTCTCGTGGCTCCCTTCGCCTTGACTTAAACTTGAATATTCTCCATTTTCAGAAAACTCTCCCGGCCAGCTTGAACGGAAAAAAATATAAACAAGCGTCCAGGCGGCAGCAACATCGGCGCTGAATAACATGCTATGAACCCCTTCCCCCCTAACTCCCCCTGCTTCTTACTCCAGCTCTTTCTACTCGGTATGAAGCATCCCGACAGGATTTCTGTGTTTTCATCTCGGCTTGTTTTGTTTGATTCAAACTCTCATTCCTTAAAACACACTGCCAGACTCTACAAGACAAGCCAAGGATGCAGGCACTGTGATGTGAAAGTCTGCTGCTCGGGTCCAAGGACCAGTGGCACGCAGAGCCGGGACAGCGTCGACCACAGATCTGGATGCTTGTGCATTTAAGGTGAAGCAACAGTTCGGTTCCAGCAGTGGGAGTCATGGTGATGCAGACTCCGGTCCAATATGGTGCTTTTGTTGGGCAGAGATTCAGCTTGAATACACACTGTTCATAGACCTCGGCGCGTGTGTGTGTATTTGTATATATGTGTGAAGGAGAAGGGGGAGAGGCGGATGGGTGGCGGGGCGCGGGGGTGCGCTTGATGTCTTTATTCTGTCGTCTCACTGGGGGGGTGTGGGAGGGGGGTAAAGCAGGTGCTTACACGGCTCAGCACTTCCCTACGACTGTGCCAGCGCCGGGAGCAACCACACATCCAGTGTTAATCACCATGTCCCCTGCCATTCAACTCACAAGCACGCCTGTACGCACACACACACACACACACACACACACACACACACACACACACACACACACACACACACACACACACACAATGAAAAAAACAGGCACACTTGGGGCACCCTAAATGCCTGGAGGGAAATAGGGGGCTAATCCGACAGTGATCTAGTGACTCTGGAGAGAAATCCTGTGCTCAGAGAAATGTCACCAGCTTACTGAGGGGGGAGTGTGTATGTGTGTGTGTGTGTGTGTGTGTGTGTGTGTGTGTGTGTGTGTGTGTGTGTGTGTGTGTTTGTTGGGGACAATTTTTTGACTTGAAACCAGTTGATCGGGGACATATTTCCTCAATAAGAACAAACACGGTGTCCCAAATTAAGTTTCACTGCAGGTAAAATGGATACTTATTGGGTTTATGTTATGGCACAATTAGAGCTATGTTTGATGGATGAATTAACAAGAAAATAAATGAAAATATATAGTAATTAACGAGACTGAGAGTGAACCGCCACATGGGAGGCTCTGTGTTGAACTTGGGCCCAGCGGTGGTTTTAGCTAAATGCTACCAATGTTACCACGCTGATGTTTAGCAGGGAACAACAGCAACAGCTATTTCACTGAATAACTTATCACTTCTGCTAGTGGCGTAACAGTCAGAGGATCATCAATATAATTCATCATCTGGAGACCAAATTTCATGGCATCCATCCAATAGTTGTTGAGATATATCAGCCTGTATCAAAGTGGTGGATGGATCAACCATTAGACCAATTAAATGTTCAATGGCATTAAATTCAAAGGGGCTCTATTGGCATGGGAAACACACGTGAACATCGCCAAAGCAAGTGTGAAATGAACAAATAAATTAACGTACAATAAGTAAAGCTTTACTAAAATACAGAATTTCCTCCTCAGGTTTCAGCTTCCTGCATGTTACCTAGGATGGCAGGCATGTAATAACACATATTTCAACACTCCTTCATAAACGCATCTCTGTGTGAGATGTGTGAGTGTGCCCATGCTCATTACTTTGCTGGTGTGGGTGTGTTTCTGTGCCCCCCCCACACTCACATGATTACACACAGACAACACTGTAATAACAGGAGTTGGAAGGAGAGGGGGGGGGGGGGGGGGGGGGGGGGAAAGAAGCTAAATTAAACAAAATAGAAAAATACAAAGATTATAGAGATTTACCAGATACAGAAAGATTAAGGAGGTTGGCAAGAGAGTGAAAGGGATGGCAAGAATGATGAAGCAGAATAGATGGAGAGCGTTGAAGCAAGCAAACAGTTTGGACTCTCCTGGGAAGGATCTGTTCATCCCACACATATCGAGGGATGAAGGAGAACAAATGTTCCCGGGCCCACAAGTCACATAACAAAGATCGGACCGTGCCACAGCGCCATTAGATTCCTCTGCGCGTCTATTGTTAGAGAACAATCCCCACAAGACGGCACGAGGAAGAGCACAACCTTTAGAAAATATCTCTGCCTTTTTTTTTTTATCGTGCCAACGTTCAGAGGGACACACACACACTGGGACACTGGGATTTGCAGGAAGAAGACATTTTGACTTATTTGTTCTAGAAAGCCTATGAGCCTGAATGAAGGGCCTTGGAACCGTCCAAAACGAAATGGGATGCAACCCTTTATAGAGTTAGTTAATAAGCTGATTTATTACAGCAGTGTGCTGTTAAAACAACTTTCTTTGGAATAATGATCCGTCACAGAGAACATGTTTAAAAACAAAATCAGAGTTAAAAAAAAAAAAGAATTGCATGATAGTTATGACAACACAAAAAACACACAGACGCCAAGCAGAGACCGTTTCTACAGAAATTAGTGCGCACACCATTCAGCTGATTTACATTTTCCTGTGCCACACACACACACACACACGCACACACACACAGGCAGGCAGGAAGACAACAGGTCGCACGCGGCAGGAAACAGATTCCAGGCATCGTGGAGGAGGCAACAGGCGCTCTAATTGGAGATGAGGAGCAGCTGGGGAGGCAGGCGGCAGATCACAGCTGATTAGGGACGAGTCACAGGTGTGAAGGACAGGGGAGCACACCGAGGGCATCTGGTGGACAGGTGAGGAATGTCAGCGGAGGAGAAACGCAGGCAGGATAACCAGAAGCGGCAGGAGAGAAGTCAAGAGACAGGACAGACCAGCTGTGACCATGACAATCATAGGGAGGCCACTCCTTCAACTCACTGTTCTGAGCTAATCAAACATAAAAGGATTGAATTTATTGAAGCTTCATCCAAATGTTGTTACTGTAGAACAATAGCAATAATGTTACCGAACAAAATGTATTCTTCAAAAAACAATAACTGTACTCAAAAGCTCGCAGCGGTCCCCGAACACCAAAAAGATGAAAAGATGACAGCTTCTTTCTTGTTTTAAGGACAGGCAGAGTGTTAATACTCTCATACAGAAACTGGCACACTGGATGAATAATAACCAACCTAACCTTGCTGAGAATTAAAGGTTCAGAAATGCTCCCAACCTTCAAAAAGCAGATTCTTCTCTGGGTAAAAAGCCTGTGAACTTGAGCACAGAGCCACCCGGCACGCAACAATGAAATGCTTATGAGCGTGTGAATTGCGGTCTCCCTTGACGACCAAAAACTATGCCATTAAAAATGATTTCCGGGTGAGAGGTTATCAGGACTGCATGCAGGGAAGAAGAGCCCAGCAGCTATGCCCTCCTGTCGGATCAGACGTATCAGACTCGAGACTTTTTGCCCTCACCAAGCAACCAACCAATCAAGTTGCAGTTTGCCCCCATGTCTGTCCAAAATGTCATCACTTCATTAATTTGTCCTATTAGAATTTGTGTCAGATTTATTATAATTCGCAAAGGAATTTGTGTATTCGTATTTTGTGAGCTTGACCTTTGGAAACCAAAATCTAGCCAGTTCCTGAGATATTGTGGGACGAATATATAATATAATATAACGTCTCCAGCCACGGTTTTCGCAAAAGGATAAAAACTTGGAAAATAACTTTCTTTAAAATCCGAAAATCTTCTTGGGTTTCTCTGGTTACCTCCATCATTCAGAAGACATGTTGCTATCTAAACCCAAACAACGATCTCTTCCTAAACGTTTTTTGTGAACTTAACATTTTGTTGTTTGGTTGCCGAAACCTAACCGAGTTTCCTGTGAATACAGAAGTTTATTTTGAAAAGACCGTCCAGTGCTGAGCAGAAATATGTTGCTGCTGTAAAATTAACGAAAAACAAGGAACTTTTCGAAGCCTGCATGTGAACCAACTGATCGCAACCAAGTTAGGATGACATCAATATATATATATATATATATATATATATATATATATATATATATATATATATATATATTGTATGTGCTCACAAAGTAATCATTGTTTAATTTAAAATCACAAAAGTGCTGTCGATGAAATTATGGACAGTTAATCCAAGGAACACTTTAGATTGTTTTTCTTCAAAAAGACAGACAGAATAAATGAGAGCTGGGAAAAATACTTGGCGGAGTTTAGGAAAAGATCTTGGTTTGTGTTGAAATAAGAATGTTTCTGACAACCCGGGAATGAGGATGAGCGGCTTCACAAGCTCTGTAGCTCATGATGGGAAGCTGAACAAGATTTTTCACAGCTGTCTTTGCTTAAAATTACATTGTGGGAACTCTTTAAAGGGAACGTAGCAAGGAGTGTGAAACATAGGAATGTGGGAACATGTATCCTCCCTTTTCAAGCATACTTTAGGAAGAATATAATATTCCTAAATGAATAATAATAATATTTATTTAACTATTAGAAGTTAAATAAATAAGTAAATTCCTTCTGTTATTGACATCAAAGACTTTCTTTAATGCTGTCTCCAGTATACAGTTTTCTTAAAAAAATAAAAATAAAAAGCGGGAAAGAAAAGCATCCTGCAGCCATCAGGGGAACTGGACTTCATTCTACATTGCTTGAAAATTCAGCTGTATTGGTTGCTGCTTGGGAGCCAGGCGAGCACTTAAAAGGTGTTTAAACTGAATAATTTAGATATCCAAAAATATACAATAAGGTACAGTAAGTTCATTCAAATGCAAAAGGACATGGGAATGTGATGGGTTATATAGAGAGACAGATTCCCAACTAGCCGCTCTGTAGATTCGTTCTCCCCTTTTAGTTGTGCAGGTCTCACAACAAACATATTGATCGTGTTTACATTAATGGGGACGTGAGGAGCTGCAGAGGAGAGGCCCGCCCTGCCTTTGCTGCAGTCCTGGGATCACTCAGACAGAAGGAGGGCTAATCTCTCGGCCAGACCTCCACCCACTACCTGCTCCATTCCCACCCTGGGTGGACAGCAGAGGTACTCCTGCTAACACCCACCATCTTTGCCCCATCACCCCAATTCCGCATGCGGTGGGAAAATCCCCGACACTGGAGCAAAGCCAGCCTCCGACTGATCAACGTACACAGCGCGTGCTAATATAGAAACAGCACGGGAAAAAACAAGACGTTAAAGTAAAGATGCTGTGTGAAGGAAGGACACACACACACACACACACACACAAGCCTTGACCAGTCAGACAGAGTTAAAAAGCATGAAAGAAATCATCCAGTTGTGGTGGAGAAGAACAAAATAATTGCATGAGAATCAATGTTCTTTGTCTGGGTCTAATAAGATATCAGAGAGTGGCAGAAGGAATGCTTTTACATCCTGCAAACCTTTGGTCTGCACTGAAGGCAGACATAGATACATGGAACCCCAGGAGTGTGCGCCCACTGTAGGATGCTGCGTGTGATGGTAATTAGATGTGGTTCCACCGCAGACCGTCACTGGTGGCACTGGGTCCTGATGAGATGCTGTTGATGTTGATGCTCACAGGGATGCTTAAAGGCTTTTTGATGCAAGACGGGGTAAAAAAAAACACAAGGCCACAAAACTCTGCATGTCAGGCTTGATGTTCGGCATCATTTGTGTGTGTGTGTGTGTGTGTGTGTGTGTGTGTGTGTGTGTGTGTGTGTGTGTGTGTGTGTGTGTGTATGTGTGTGTTCCCTTTAGATGTATAATAGACAGTTTTAAACTATAAATTCTATTCATGCTATTTAAAATCTTTATTTTATTACTACAACCCTATGATCACCAATTAGGACCTACATGGTTTAGGGTTGTATTATGGATTCCTGGCTTTAATTTAAATAAAGTAAATTAGTTGAGAAAAATATATATTTTTAAAGCAGTTAAAGTGCTTACTTTAAAATTGTAATTGACGTATAGTTTTTAAAATGAACCTGGATACTTTGTTGTTTGTTTTTTTGTTTTATGAAGTGTTGTTTTGTGCAGTTATGATGATAATGGCAGGCATAGATACTATTACAGGACATAATGCAAACACACACCGGACACACACACACACACACACACACACACACACACACACACACACACACAGAAATATAATATAATCTAATATAAATAGATTCCTCCAATTTCATATCCATTTCCTCTGTATCCCCGAGGTTGACCCATGAACTGTTGGATGTAGAGCTTCCAAAGACACAAGCCTCATTACCCAGGCTCCTCTCTGGCAGAGCGGGGTCTTATTCACCCCCGAGGAAGGACAGAAATAAACAAAGTCCGCCGCTGATCGAGTGATGGAAACAAAACACCGCTGCAGTGAAAGGTCAGAGTGGCCGTCTTCTTGTTCAGAGCACGCTGGCTTTCAATCACAAAAAAAACTTATAGTGATGCTCATTTGTGACATTGTCTCAGTAATGAATGAAAAGTCACCGCTTTAAACACGTCAATTATATCACACACATCCGTCTGAGCTTGGTATTACTGACTGTGAGGTTAGAGACAGGCTGCCAGTTTGGCAAAATGTGTACCTTCGAGCATTTCCAGTTATGAATATGTGCCATGAGCAACATCATTAGAGGGAAATAGATATTAGACAACGAACATTTTAGAAGTCATGAAATCTTACAGATTTTCTGAGAATGTTCTCCAAAGAAAAACGACAGCAGGCATTTCAGCAAAAGCACAACAACAACTCAAGTTTACGTCTTAAGGGACACTTTTTAAAGGGACACTATTTCCCCATGTTAAGGTCCCTCAGTGACTGGTGCGGGGACAACTATTTACAACTATTTCTTCAACAAAAAGGTTTTGTTTCTCTGCCGGGTCCTTTCAATAATACCACTACAATCTGAACCTGTCGGTGGCAAAAAAAAACAACGTACGTTGACGTGCAGAGTTGTGGTTGCATCGTTCTCCCTCAGTACGGATACTATTTTTAAAATGTTGTCCACAAAAAAATGGCCAAGGTTGAAAAATACTGATGTTACCTTGTAAGTGACAAATCATTTAGAGACTGTCGGGAGAAATAGAGGTTGTGTAACGTTATTATAGAACCACAATGTGCAATACATTTTATTTGATATTTTGTGATAACCGTGGCCGCAACATTACTCAAGTGGGTATTATTGTAACCATGACGGCAATAGTCCACGAACCTTAACGCAGTAAGAATTTGTAATAATTCTAACTCAAACCATGAACTTTTTCCCCGACCCCTAACCAAAAGTTAGTGGGAGAAGTCAGAAACAGATTTGGAAAGAACGCAGAAACAATGTTGTGTCGCCCTGAGGGGGCGTCGGATAGGAAAACGCTGACATGTGCGATTCACAAGAGCACATTTTGTCGTGGAGGACTTTTGGCTCTGTGATTTCAAGCTTTGTTGAAGAGCTGTTCACCTATTTGCTAATGTCAACTGCACACCCAGTAGATGAAACGTCCAACAATCACGTTGACTTTTTCCTTCACCTACCTTTTTAAAAACCCGACATCACGAGACCTCTAAGCGCTGCTGCCACTGTCCAATGTCACCGCCTCCAGCCGGTGAAACAGATAGGCACTATATGTAGATAGATGAATGAACGGCGTCCACAGGTGACGGAGAGGGGTCAGCGTGGCGGAAGAACCTCTGGGCGGGACGAGGGCGAGGTTGTATGAGCAAATCAATAAGATGAAAAGCTGCTATTGATCCTTCTGGATTTATCCCCCCCAATGTCAACACGGAGCATCAGTCTGCAGAAGAGACTGTGCCCTGTTTGCCCCGAGAGCAGCAGGATAAATCTCATTCTCTCCTCTACAGCTCATTTAGTGAGAGATATAATGGTGTGAGCGACTGTTAGCAGACCATTCTGGAAAAGAAACTGTAAATCTTTTATCCTCTTCCAGACCTGACTTTAATTTGCTGCTTAGCTTGAGTTATAAATCTGAAATGGCATTTATAAGTGGCCGTGCTGGCACATGGCAAATAATGTGTTCATCTTTGGTTACATGATTTTCAGATTCAATATTGCCAACGCAGTGTTGAATAGAAACGGCTGCTAGAGCAAAAGCACTTAATTTCACGCTGATGTAATGATTGTTACAACGAATCGATGAACACCACCATAAAAAGGAAGGAGTCAATGAAAGTCGAAAGTGTTAAATAAGGATGTCTCAACCCTCTCTCATCTGAAATCCCGATTTGAGATCTCCCATGACCTAGTCAGCCTATCAAAAGAAAAGGGGTCATTAAAGGAGTCAACTTGGTGCTCATGGGAAATACTAACTTTGTGAAGACAGTCTCATCTTGTCTACTGAGAGACTTTGATGGCGTTGCATCATGGGATATATAGATTCTAATGTTTTTTAGTCTTGATTCCATACGAGGTCAACGGTCAAAGATATATTGGCCTCTACCACATGTATGTTTGGACCATCTTTCCATTTCAATTCGACAGTTCACCTTTCGACTGAAGTGTTTGGAGAGCAAGAGAGTGTTCACGCAGGAAAAGTGGCAAAATAAAGTGTGCTCAAAGAAGTCAGAATGTAGAGAACTAAATTAAATCATGTTTCTTTTAAATTTATAAGCAAATGCAGCGGCGGCTCACAGCCGGAAACAAAATCAAACTAATTGTAGTAAAATCGCTCCAGGAACACAACAAAGGAAACAATAAAACAATTAAAGCATCACAAAAAAATGGTTAAAATGTAGATTTGTTTTTTGGTATACTAACTGCAAAGACCTGTTGTAGAACATAAGGGATTTGATATTGTAAAACAAAACGTCAAAGTCATTTCCAGGTATTAGCAGAGCTTTGTAAGCGGTGTTTCTTCAACAGAACTAATCGCACCTCCACCAGAATCAGAGCGTTCTTGCTCCGCTTCACCCTTTGGAACCGAGATACAACGTCCATCTCGATGTTTTTTTACGGATGCAGTGATACTGTCCAACCTAAACCAAAGCTAACGTCATGGAGCCGCTGAGGAAAGCGGGGAGGATGGCAGTAACACGCTAAGGATGAAACGATCTAGTGTCACCGTAACCGCACACTTTACCGCTGGATGTAGTTTACCACATGTTCCAGAAGATGCTATTTTTGTACTAGAGCTGGATGCTCATTGCCTATAACAGGAGGATTTGTTTGAAGAGAAGTCTATATCATATATATATATAAAATATATATAATTTGTGAATAGGGGCAGCTTGTTATGTCACATGATTCAGATCATGCTGCCCATTTTTTCTCTTTGCAGTGCTGGAAAATGTAAACCTCCAGACTCATCTCTTCTATTTGTTACTAATAATGCATTAATAAAAGACAACGGAAGTAAATTCATCAGTTCTTTTAATTATAAATTATTACAACTGTGTGGTAAAAAAAATAGCAGAAATAAATAGCAGATAGTCAGCCTTGTATCACCAGATCCCTCCAGAAACTCCAGGGAGACGACAGCACATCAGTCCACAAACAACAACTAACAGTAAACTCCACTTGGATAAATGGTCCACATGTGTAAACCATGACCTGAGTGAGTCAGTGAACAATGAGCTCACTCGCTCACTCGACACATGAACGAGTGAGTGAGTGTGTGTCTGTGCGAGCAACGGCCATGCCGTACGGCGAGTGCGACGTAGCATTTGGTGACGTGATAGATGAGCGAGTGAAGAGGAACGAGGAAGTGAACGACTTATTGATTGATCCAATGAGTAAGAGGGTGAGCGAGAGGCTGGGTTTGTTACCGTAACCTTCAGTGGCGACAGACACTTTGCGGCGAGAAGTGTGTGTGTGTGAGTGTGTGTGTGTGTCTTAGAGAGAGAGAGAGCGAGGGAGGGGGAAAGAGAGAGAGAGAGAGAGAGAGAGAAAGGCACCTCCAGAGGTTTGCATCGATCACTGGATCACACCGGGACACTGAGGAGGTTCAGTCGTGCTGCGGCCGACAAGCAGAAAAGAAGTCATGCCACACAAACACTGCACAGCACCTGGACACACACACACACACACACACACACACACACACACACACACACACACACACACACACACCAATGTGTGCACTCATGGATTCACCTTCCACACCCCGCCAACGCTGCATACACACACCAAAAAGATATATATAAACAATGCCTCTTTTGTATGCTCAAACCCTCTCTCACACAAGCACACACACACACACACACACACACACACACACACACACACACACACACACACACACACCACAGTAGATTAGTGTTTCTGCTGCTGGCCCAGTGTGGGACAGGACACCGACTGGGCCCTCCTCAGATGCAGCTAAATCTCAGAGTCGACGGCTTGTCATCCCTTCTTATAAAGCGACTGCTCTGCGATGTAGAGCGATGAGCCCTCAGGTGTTATTGCAGCTCATTACCGCTCACTTCTTTTGCAGACTTAAACCACAGTTTCCGCTTTCAAGCAATCCGACTTCTCAGGACAGCAACTCCTAGAGAGGTCAGCCTAAAGCTCTACTAACGTAGGAGGGGTTGAGCGGGTAAAAGGGTTAGATGTGGTTTGTGGGAATGAGGTGAAATGTGTGTGTGTTTCAGGGTCACTCCAAGGTTATTTCTGGTTTCCCTGGTGGGCAAACACCTGATGTAAGGGAAAAGAGCATCACTCCCAAGGTAGGACCACTAACTAGGAGTTGCTAGGAGACCATGATTGGTGTATGTGTGCATGCTTGTCTATGTCTGTCTCTCTCTCTCTCTCTCTCTCTCTCTCTCTCTCTTTGTGTGTGTGTGTGCGTCTCTATCATTTTCTGGAGGACCCATCTGGTTGTTTAAAGAACATCATATGTTCATAGTGACAGGTGTTCTGTAGTCTGGGAGGCAAACAAAAGGTTTACTGACCAAAAGAGGGAAAAGAGGCCAGAAAATGTGGGAAATGAAACCAATCTAGACTTTTAAAATATAAACCTAAAAGAAAAAGAAATTGTGATATGATGTCGAAAAACTAAAGTAGAGAGGGATTTATCTTGAAAGAGAGCTCCACCAATTTACACATTTTAACATTGTTGAACTAACAATTTACAATAAAAAAATAAATAAAATTGGTACCTTTATTACCCAAAATCCTACTCAATCGGTGGTTGCAGGGTGCACTCTTCAGACACGGCCTTATGTGACATCACTTGAGGCATTTCTTTTATATCAGATGATGCGTGGTTCCCTTTGCAGCCACAAACAATTTTATACACTTTTTTTTTCTACAAATGCTGTCGTACTCCCAAAGAGCCGTACACAGGCTTTGATGTGGAAAACCGGTGGAATTCCCCTTTAACTATATCTTCTCATGGATACCTCAGGAGTCTATCGAGACATCAGCCTGTGTGTGTGTGTGTGTGTGTGTGTGTGTGTGTGTGTGTGTGTGTGTGTGTGTGTTTGTGATTACAGGCTGGCCATCTGGTCAAAGCATTTCATGATGGATAGATGAATTATTTCTGATCATGCGCAACTTGTTTGGTGGCCTTCCCAAAGTTCCAAACTGATTTATGTGAGAGCGTGACTCCCGCACAAGTTGACTTTTGCGTCATCCTTTTTCGGGCAAATAGAGAGCGAGATGGGAGGGGAGGGGAGGGGGAGGCTCGTCCTGAACCTTGTCCAAACTCTGCAGGCTGCCACGATGAAGGGTATATTTTTTATCAAGGTCTGCCAGCCAGGCTACTCTGACAGTTCTCTCCGCTGCCAAAACACAAACACGGAGAATGCGAGAGCGAAACAGAGGGAGAGTATGGAGAAAGATGGAGAGCGATAAAAAAAAGCAAGAAGTCTCGTTATCTGATTTCTTAGTTTTCTTCTTCTTTTTTCCCCCTCCTCACTGACACTCTGCGTTTGACACAACTGTTCCAGATTTGGTGAGCGGCACTCCGGGGAGCCGAATGATTCACGGAGCACATTTCTATATCATGTTCGATAAATCACAGAAATTACATAATGTTCCCACGCAGGCCAATTCACAATTAAGCCCGATTTCAAGAAGGATGTCTAATTTTTTACGCCGCCACTTTGAACACACAGCATGGTCACTAACGTCGTTGCAGGAAATGAATACAGCAATGCCCTGTTGTGCGACATAGTGCGGTGTGTACAGGTCTATTAGCCAGGACAGGCTGCTCTATTGTTATTGATGCTCTTATTCAGTTAGACATAATTGAATTCCAAAAACACAAAATCACTCATTCATCATGTTGAGGGTTGACATTTCTATTAGGTTACTGATGCACATTCAAGTGAATTTAGCAAAATTTTATGAAAAGCATAACCAGATGTAGAAAACGTGTAGTTGGCTAAATATGATCATGTTTTTTTTTTTTTGCGTTTGAAGCACAGAGGAGTTAATCACAAAATGCAACCAGCTTCTCTGCCTACACATGTAATAATCCGCATCCATTTGTGACATAAATGTTCGGAGCTTAATCATAACGAGTCACGTTCCAGCACGGCTGACGCCATCTGACCGTTCGCTGAATCAGTGATGACCCTCTGCTTTAAAATCACTCAGACCAAGCAAGAAGAACAGCAAGAATTTTTGAAAACCTTTAAAAGCCTAATGCTGAAAGTGATATATATATATATATATATATATATATATATATATATATATATATATATATATATATATATATATATATATTTTAACTTTTTTCTCAACCAAATTCCACATAGTTGGTGTTTCATCTTTGATTCTGGCTGCTTTCCCCTTTGCCTTCGCGCAGCGTCAATTGAAGGCCTGTGTTATTCTCTATCAAGAGCCTGTTATAGCAGCGAATGCCATATTTGTGATGCTCTATTGATCCCTGAGGGGGGAATTTGTCTTTCAGTCCGGTCCTGTTAACAGTGCAGTGGAGAGAGAGAGAGAGAGAGAGAGAGAGAGAGAGAGAGAGAGAGAGAGAGAGAGAGAGAGAGGGGTGTGTCCTCTCCTCTAAAAATGCCTCAGCAGTACAACAAAAAAGGGTTACGGCTCATCTCAAAGATGCGAAAAGAGAAGGAAGGCCCTGCAAGGACAAACTATCGATCCTCTCCTGGGTGTGCTGCCAGTGTTCTATACAGAGGTCCATAATTTCCACTGAATCATACATCTCTTTCTTCCTCTCCCCCCCCCCCCCCCCCCCCCCCCCTTGTCCTTTGGCCTCTTCCGTTGCCCTAAAATGTGACCAGAGGTGTGAATAATGTGAGCCCAGGCCATTCACCTCTGAAGTGTGAATTACAGCTCCCTGGCTCATGAACTGATTATACACATCTGTTCCGGTATTTTCATCACAAAGGTGTTAGTTACTTCAGTGGTTTCCAAAATTAGGCGCAGGGACCTTTAGGGTCCTTGAGGACGTTGCAGCAGGTCCCTGGCAGAAGGAGGGATTGCTCATACTCACACAGTTATGTCATTTCCTGTTAGCCGTCATAGAGAGAGGGTTCTGGTAACTGGTTCAGTATCTACAATGGTTCCCACCACCATTGTCAACCAGCTACACCTGGAAAAAACTCAAATTTGTACATTTTCTTTAGTGATTTAGTATTTCACTTCCCTAAAGTTGAGGTACTCACAAGAGACAGATGAAAAGGTGACTTATCAGGCTGTAAAAGCTTGAAGGCGTCAAGCTCGTGTGGGCTTAAAAGTGTGCTTTGGGACACCCGTAACCTCACGGTGATACCACGGTGTACTGACACATCCTGGAGTACACTTCTATGTCACTACAGCGTGGTGAGAAGTTAAACCACTGGAGGTCACAACAACGAACTAAAGATGTTCAAAGAAAGTTGGGTTTAAAATAATAATAAAAAGAACAACAACAAAAAAGGTCACAATCGAAGCACTGAGGCCATGATATTCTGGTCTAAACTGTAGTGGGTCAAGCTACAACCTACATTTCCCATAATGCTATTCATTATTTGTATTTCATTAGACCCTCTCTCGTAAATGCTCACTTTGTTTGAACCCAACAACTATTTCTAAAGAAGAGTTTCTATTACAAATCCGATGACATCATCGGGGTCATTTTTTTCATTCTTTTGAAAACTCCCCTCCAGAGCTACAGAAGATACCATTGTACATATTTTCCAGACTTCGTAGTACCACAGAGTTACCCCAAACCCTGCATTGATTTGCAAGCCCACGGACTATTGAAGCATGGAGATCAACAACAACTGCAGAACACAGCTGAGGGGGATTAACATGAGTAACGTGGCGTCCTCTGCATGAGGAGCTAAAGGCCCTGCTCCAATTTTTAGCACCACGGTCAGCGCACCACTCTGCTGCAGGATGGGACCGTTACACAGCATTGTACCTGACATGTCCACATTTGGAACTCAGATCCTCTGGTAAGCATGTACAATAACTCTACATAGACAGGAACTATTATGTACAGGCTGAAGAAATCACAGCCAAAGTTAATATATATTTGATGTTATGGGGAATGTGGAATTTTACAGCACCATTACAGGAGATTAAAAATAAAAAAATCTCATAAGTTTTATTTTTATGCAGGGACAGCTGGGAGTTCACCTTCCACGTGAACAGAGTGCACAGTGTGTAGTTTTTTTTTTTTTACACATCTGGACGGATTAAGGGTGAGAGTACAGTAACAGCGGGCCCCTGTTTTCCCATTGGTCCTTGAAGCCGAGCAGGGTGCAGAGTGCACCGGGTCCTGGTGGGGGACAGTTCGGAGCAGCAACGGAGTGGGGAAGTTGCACCGCCCCAGTTCAGGCAGCAGGGCTAGAGCAGATAAAAGCTCAGATAGTGATTGAAAGTGATGGTAAAGGGATTTAGCCTGGGCATTAACACAGAGAGAGAGAGAGAGAGAGGAGAGAGAGAGAGAGAGAGAGAGAGAGAGAGAGAGAGAGAGGGAGGAGGAAGAGGAGGAGGAGGAGGAGGAGAAGGAGGGAGGGTGATATTTTCCATAAAGCCTTTTTTTCTCGCTTTCTTTCTGCCCTTGAGCATCCCGGGTAAACCCAAGCTTGTAAAGTGCGAAGAGGAGGAGGAGAGGGGGCTAGAAGGGAGGGCACGAGCCTTTCCTCAAAGTCAATATTTTATACTTTTGATACTCCTTGACGCTGGATTTCACTCCTCTTTTCCCAGCCGTTTTCCAGATCTAGGACGGCGATCTACAGTGCGCAGCCATCCACTGTGTGTGTGAGAGAGAGAGAGACAAAAGTATCCGGGAGAAGGCAGAAACAAACAGCGAGACGGGGCAGCCAGATAACGGGAGTACAGCGAGGACCGAGCGGGGGACGAGTTCAGCGGACCATCGGGGAAAGAGAGGGGGGGTGGGTGGGGGGTGGGGGGGGGGGAATCCTTTTTGTGTGCATGTTCCATGATGCCACGCAAAGTGATGACCGGGCTCGCGGATGCATGTTAGAAGTAAGTGTTTCATCTGAAAAAAAAAAAATTAAAAGAATCATCTCGCAACACGATGCATTTTGCCCAAAAAGCGCTTTGAAGTCTGCACCGAGAAGCTGCGGTGAGTTACAGCACAGTACCCGGGACCGCTCCAGGTGGATGGGAGTAAGGGAAAGGAGGACTTTCGTGCTTGATTCGCATCATTTCAGACCAACGCGTTTCATCTCGGAATGTGCAACACACACATGCGATGCTGCGCGGCGGTGATGGTGTGTGTGTGTGTGTGTGTGTGTGTGTGTGTGTGTGTGTGTGTGTGTGTGTGTGTGTGTGTGTGTGTGTGTGTGTGTGTGTGTGAGTGTGAGGGGGGCACTACTGTAGAAACTGACACACCCCTACAACGCACGGTCCCGTGCCGGGAAGGCGACTTCACTTGTCACCTGAAGTAAGTCCGAGTCCGCCGGGTTGTGTGGGAACAGGCTGCAGGCACCATGGCTGCTGTCGGTGCGGGGTGACAGCTCGGATTATGCTCAACGAGGGCGCGCTGCAAAAAAACAAAAAAGTGTCAACCATATGTATTCATGTATTCAGTTTAATATCGAATTACAATGAAAAGAAAGGGAATAAATCCGGCGAGAACTACTTCCTGTGCAGTTTGGACGGCGTGACGTGTGCCATTCGATTAACGCGTAAGTGAGCAGGCCAATGATCGATAAACTCAAGAAAATGAAGATGAGTTTTGCGTGTAACTCCTTTTTTTGCATACTATTCTCGTATTTTAAGAAAATATGAGGTATAGGCAATGCGATTTCTTCAGATTGATATTTCTTGCAGTGCCATTCTTTTTAAAACACACATCTGTAGCCTACTCTCTCTACGCAGCATTGGAGAGATATTACAACTCTTGTGCGTAAAAACACGTGCTGCCGCTGCCGGTGCGTGCCAATGTTACCCAAAGAAAGCGACGCGTTCACTGCGTTTCATTTTACAACTTTTCATATTACATATCTCCGTCGGTTAGAGGCGGGTTTACCAAACTTGCCCTGCTTGAAACCAACTTGCTGCTCCACACATCCGCTTAAAGCTTCTCGACAGACGGATGTGGTGTTTTCAAATTCCCAAGCTTAATTACCGCAAACGACTAGGCCTACGTAATAATTAAGGAGTTAATTAAACAACAAAATGAGAACACAACCCACCCAAATGTAGCCAATATTTCAAAGACTTGCATTACACTTTTATTCACATGACAGAGGAATACCATGCAGGATGCATCTCATCTCAAACTGTGCTCAGAAAAAAAAAGGATATCCTTGCATTTACAGTGAGATTGAGGATGTGCTGAATGCATGAGGATGCTTTACATGAATGAGGATGCTTCACACTAACTCCCTCCTTCTCTCACATTTGTCCTCATTTCGCCCCAGGACAATCAGAGGAGCTCGGCCAGTGCAAAGCGTCCAATGGATGTACCTGAAGACGCAGCAACTACTGCTTCGTCCTCTCCGACCGGCTCCACCGTTTTCCTGCAGGACAGCGCTCTCTGAGACATGGACCCGCGTTGACGTCGCCCACCCAACTCCCTGCAACACTATGGTTAAAGTGAATGCCGAGATTCATCTCTGTAACATTATCCGCCTCTCCACCCACCACTCATCTTCCCCAGGAAGTCAGCCGTCAAAACAAGACAGCGTCTCTCTCTCGGCTCCGTGGAGCCCGTCAGTATCTGTGAAGAGACACTGAGCCAAAGTTTTTCGACACAGTGTCCTCTTGTCATTCGGGGGCCTTTATAAGCCTGGAGGCGAGCTGTGTCAATCTATACCTGCACCTCTGCATTCACAGTCCAGCGGTATGGCGGTCGGGATGTCCACCACTTGCTTATGATTACCGCTCCATGCGCCTCACCTCTCCTCTGACCTCCGTGGCCCCCTCACCTTGTGCCGGACCCCGCTCCAAACACACCCCCCCCAGCCGGCCATGCTCCTCCAGGCCGTGTTTCTGCTGCTGCTGCACTGCTTGGCCTCCACTCTGGGCCAGTACGAACTGTGCAAGTCCCTGGTGAGCACGGATGAGGGCTCGGTGTGGGAGCAGTACGCGTGCCAGCCGAAAACCGCGTCCATGAGAGACCACATGCGGATCAAGGTGGATCCGCCCGGAATCACTTGCGGAAACCCGCCCGAGAGGTTCTGCACTTTGGTGAGTTCACGTCGGTGTCTCGTACGGCACATTTGACACCTTTTATAAAATAACTTCAAAGTGCATTTAAATATACATACATATATATATATATATATATATATATATATATATATATATATATATATATATATATATATATATATATATGTATATATATATATATATATATATATATGTATATTTTCAAAGAGCTTGAACAGAGCAAACACGTGCTTCACACCGTTAAATAGAGTTTTGAGTCAGTTTTAAGAAGCATACACGTGGAAAAACTAGAAAACTATTATTTTGGAAATCAACAAGGTCACGGGGTTATGCAATTAAGCTGAATAGTGGCAACAGTGAAAAGTAATGACAGAGATTCACACAGCGTAATTCACAGTGTCAGGGCTATAGGGAGCTAAAAGGTATGACATAAGTGCAATGACTTGGCATGACTCGACCTCCCTCAGAGAGCTACGGAGGTGTTGTTTACATTAGTATGGACTTGGCAGCCTGGGATCCGGTTTGATTAGGAGACCTCACATTTCCTCTGGTAAAATGCATATAGTGGGACCTTTTCAGTTCCAAGGACACTGAAGGGTGAGCTTGGGGAAAACTCGTTAAAATGTCTGCTCCAGCGATATTTAACACACTTTAGCCTGCAGGCTAGTTCTCATCCCAGCTAATGCAAGTGTAATAATTTGAAATGCGGGTTATAAAATCATTGTAATATTAAGAAGACTGCAATTAAGCTCTCCTCCCACCCCCCCACCGCCGCCTCTTCAGAGCAAAGTGTGAGAGACTGCAAGTTCATCCTCCTGATAATCACCCCGCTGCCACCGACTGTCCGCTCGCTGAGTTGGCCGGTATTGAAGGTGCCAGACTTGTCTAAACAGCCATGAGTCAAGAACTCACACGTGTTTCTGAAGAGTGTTTAAGCTCGTCTACATCACATCATGTCATGCTGTAAATGAGGTATTTGTATCCGGTATGACTGGAGATTTGTTACCTTAGAGCGGATTTAACAAACATCCCTCCGCCCCCAGTTTTCCTCCCTTCCTTCCTGCCTTGCAGGGAGACTATTAACAGTACTTGGGGTCATTTGACAGGAGCAGGAAAGGATATCGTGCTCCTTGGATACCTAATGGTTAATGATTTGTTTAATGTAGAGGTAGCGGAAACCTTGTCTTGAGAAAACGTCTCCGATGACTTTCTCCCGAGACGGGAGACGAACAGAGGCCAGGGGGAGAAGGGGGAGAAGGGAAGAGGGATGCTCGCTGCCATGGCGTATTGACGTCTGCCCCCTAATTGCCCTGGCCTGGAAACTTCTATAACTATGTTTCTGAGTGAGCAATGATGAAATATTGATGGGTTCCTTAATGGGCTTCCTTACAAGGGTTGGCCAGCGTCGCTCCATTCCAAGGATCCAGAGTGCCCGGCTAGGCCGACGAGAGAGAAAGAGGGACACAGGGCGGGACGGGAAGGAGTTTGGCCTTAGTCAGCACTTTCACGTCAGACGGGGGGACGTTACAGCGGAAAGTTCTGGTTCTTCTCAGGTCATCTGCGACTGTGGGGATTGAACCAGGACCCCTGCTGCACCGGCTGGGGATTTAGAGAGAATGAAGACGCTGTGAGATGAAAGTTTACTTAAGAAATGAGGGATGTCAGACTCAAATGCCGACATAATTAGAGAGCTGAGTAGGTTTAACACTGTCACTAGATCATTATTGGACAAATCGTTGCTACGTAGGGAAAATAAATTACTTTTCTGGCATGTAATTGCAATTTTTTAATAGACAATCTATGTATTTGGGGTTAGGACTTACTGTGTATTACCCGAGGACACTTCAGCAGGCAATCAAGGTTATAGAATAGAATAGAATACTTTAATGTCATTGTCAAAAACAACGAAAAACAGTTTAGCAGCTCTTACAGTAAAGACAAACATTAAAAACAACCATAGAAACATTCACAACACAAGTAGAAAGATAAATAAGTGGATCATCATAAAGGGCACGTGCCATTGAATATTGTTCAGTAGTCAGTGTTAGTGTCCTCAGGTTTTTTTTGGGGGGGGTTCTATAAATTTGACAGCCTGTGGATAAAAGCTGTTATTACACCTCCTCCGTCTTTCCTTTGGACAAACTGACGGAGTATTAGTTGAGGTTTATTGGTATACAGGTAATTTCTATTTATTTGAGCAGACTTTTTTTTCCTCTTGCCCCAGGATTTGGCAGCTTTACAGAAAAGCCGGTTTCTTATCTAATTGGTGTACTTTTACATTCACTCATTCAGCACCCCCACCAGTCAAGGGAATGTCGGGGCACTAAAAAAAAAAAAAAAAAAGACTGCATCACCCGATGCGCAGAGCTGCTCATCCTTAATAAGGCTTGAGACATACTGCGGAAGATGCTAAATAATATTTCCCCCTGCTCCTATCACTCTTTGAGTGCTACAGTGTGCTCCAAAAAACTATGGGAAAATTCACTTTTGGGGGGTTTTGATGTTGAGGCATTCTGTAGCTTCCTCTGCTTGCATAAGTTTACAGTAGTTTTTGGTCCCTCCATCTCCACAAGGATGCTTTTTTTCTTCTCCCCACTCTATGTATCTCTCTTGTTCCCTGGGAATGCAGCATCCTTCCTCCTCAGCCAAAAGGCCAGCATGTTGGCTTCTTCCAACATGACGGGCTTCCAGCACTTTGACAAAGATGCTACTGTCACTCGTGCCGCGTTAGGAGCTTCAGTAGTCTCTTTGTAGTTCCCCTGTACGATAGCTCGAGTCTCGGCTTGCAGTTGAGGATGATGGAGTAAGGATGTATGAGGGGGGGTGAGGCAGTGCGTTGCAGAGGGGGATAGCTAATGATGAGGGAGAGGTGAGGAAGATCCAAGCTTAGCTAAGCACAAAGATGAAATCAGACCACAGTTCCACACAGTAGTACACACAATGTCGATATATAAAAAAAAAAATGCTGCATTCAAAAAGCTCTCGTCGTACAGTTGTTTGTTATTTCGCTTTTCTGGTTTTGAACCGAAACCTTCAATCAACCGCCTCCCCTGGGGTCCCGGAGAACAGAGAGCAGCCGAATGCAAATGGGATGTGTGTGCATGTGTACGGGAATGTACAGTGTGCCGCGAAGCTGGCGGGGACCAGCAGGGGTGTGTGTGCGTGAAACGTGTGCACGAGTTGGCCGACTGCGCACGGTAGTATGTCTAAGAAAGACCACAAAAAAAAACATAAAAAAAAAAAAAACACACACACACACCTTCCTGTTCCACAACACATTTGCCCGTTTTAGAAGGTAGAAATCTGCCAGCTCTAAAAATAGACATGAGAAGGGAGAGAAGCTGCGCAGCAGCGGAAGGGGAGCATGCAGGAAGGGGAGGAAGATGGCAGCTGGTAGCGTGGATCAGTGCTTCCCAGACTGGGCCTATGGCCATGCTTCATACTTGCTGCCCAGTGTAGCCCCGCCATCCCCGGCTGGCCTGCCCTGCCCAGCAGTGGGGCCACTGAGTCCACGCGAACGGGCCGCCCACACCCCACGACGGGCCATCCCCGATGCACCTCCCTAGGGTAAAAGCCAGCCCAGGTGGCCAGTGTCCTAATAATACACCCTCGGAGGGGAAGTCGGGCGCAGCGGGAGCAGGTTTGACAGTGCAGGGCATAATTAACGGAGGGAACAGAGAGAAAGACACAGACAGCTCGCGAGAGAGTGACTGTACGAACAAGGGAGGTGGGGGAGGGTGTGGTGATGTAATGGCATGGCTCGCTTTCCCATTAGGACACAGTTAAAAGTGATCAGAGCGTGTTTAGATGTGTTGGCAGAACGGGAGGATAGTTATAAGTGAGATTTATCCCTGACTGAGGTGATACTAAGAGGGATTGGCCGCAGGGGCTTAGACAGCCTGAGGTGGACTTAGCAATCAGGATCTCAGGACCGACGGCTGTTTGGAGAGGAGAGGCCATACGTGTAGTGTAGTGTTTGGACACGTGTGAGAAATAGATGTGTGTGATTATTCAAAGGGACGTTTGTACCTGGGTGTTATTATCATATTTGTGTCCCGGTGTGACTATTCTTCATGATAAAATTTCACTTACCACCTCCTCTGTAGACGTTTGGGAAATACAGGCGAGTGAGCGTGAGCCTCTTAGCTTTCCAACAAAACTTCAGTGCAGCAGAATCCGTCTCAAAAATACAGACAGAAAGAAGTCTCCTGGAAATGCCTGGAGACAAGTATTTGAGAAGATTTCTGTTGATTTTAAATGTTTGAAGAGCTGTAGGAGACTCGCACTATTTGCCACTCTAGTACACGTTCCTCACATTTCCACAAGTAGAAATGTGGGATATATCAAGAACAACCTTATCTAAAAGGAGAAACCTTCCAATCAGACTCATAGGCGGATGTTTGAGATGATTTCTGTTGATCTAAAACGTTCTGGAAATCTATAGCAGACCCGTGCGCTGATTGGTGCGATTGGCATTGTTCGTCCTGGAGTCCACCGTTCCCAAAAACCTGTACGATCGAGTGAGTGAGTGAAATGTCGTTATACCAATATATTACGATAACAACAACTACCAGAATGCCAATTTAGCATCTCTAACACAGCACCTCAATAAAAGATGAAGCCCATAACATTACCGCGACTGCTTCACGGTAACGACGCCGCTTTAAATAACACGCCAAAAACCCAAAATGCATCACAGTGACATGTAGAAATGACGTGCTATTTATATGCACTCCCATGAGACCGGGTTGGTTTACAGGTCTCGGGAAGTACGACTGCATAATTTCTGAAATAAAGTCGAATGAATCCTTTTGTGGCTGCAGAGGGGCGCTGCGAGAAGTCTGATAAATTACCTCAAGTGGTGTCACATGAGTCGGCGTCGGTTGGGTCTGAAGGCTAAAAATAAAGGAAGTGAGGATCGTCGCTGCTTTAGGCTATCGGCTCAAGGCCACATTACCATAAAACACCCTCATCTCTGATTAAACGGTTGGTGGCCGTGTTGCATTGTGGGTAATATGGACACCATGTTTTGAGTGTAATATCTCTGGTTCTGCTGCTCAATGTTGACCCTCTTTTAAATATTACCCCTCATGAGTCATGAGAAGCGTATTGCTAAATCTGAGGCGTGCTCTTTAAGAAACACAAAAGGTTTAATATAAAGATCTCTGATGCACAATCCACGTCATTTCATCTCTTAAAACCCATTTCCAGCCAGTCTGCCTCCCTTTATCTACATTTCCTGCTTTGTGATTGGTTTAGATTTAAAAACAGACATCAATAAAATATAATAGCTTTTACCTGAATTCACCTCATCAGTGCACTCAAAAGAAAAGACAAAAAAGCAACTCTCTCTGATATTTTGTTCTTTTGCTGCACTGCATCGGCTGTGAGCATCACCTAATTCTCAGATAAGTTCCTAATATAACTCGTCCTGGTCCGACTGTGGCGATCTGAGCGGGATGAGCTTTGCTGCTGTTTTGGAGCAGCATGGTGTCCCCGCTCTGTCCTTCTTCTCTCCTCCTCCAGCACAGTCACACATGCCTACAGCAAACATTTACTTTTGCATGCACACACACACACACACACGCAGACATAAACAACACCCACCCACGCAAACACACACCTAAGACACATTTACACTGCCGTTAGACATTTAACAGCAAGCGAATAATCACCATTTCAAGTAATCAAAGTAAAAGGATTTTGAGCACATACACACTCATGGATGTGTACATTTTTAAGGGCAACACACAGACACAACACCTTCTCTCAGGGTAACAAGAGCCCGGTATGATGGAAACACCTAAAACAAAATAAAAGATTAACGTCATCAGTGAAAAAGCAATATCCCTTTCTCTTTGCCTCTGTGGCCTTTTTAATGGGAGGGTCATTTCATTCGATGTTTCTCCAAAACAAAATAAATTGTGTTCTCTGAGCGTGTCCCTACTTTTATTCCCCTTGCTAGCAATATAACTTAGAAACTCCTATAAGTGGAGGCAGGAATAAAGAGGAGAGAGAGGAGAGGGCAAGGTGACAGAAAATATTTTGGGGACAGAAATTGTCATAAAAGCGATGGAAGAGACGAGGAAGGGCACTCAGAGCACTATTCTCTTCATGCTTTATTTCCGTGGAAATACATAACAGCAGCTTTCATTACTGTACGCAATCGGTAATCTTTTATGACAGCCGTTGTGTTCAAACACGGAAACGACTCTCTTCTAAACGGATGTTTTCCTTCCTTTCGAGGAGGCCAGAGAGCTCCCTCACAATCAGTCCTTGTGGCCGATGCCAACGTGAGCACCTGAGGAGTTATTAATGTGTGTTTAGATATTGTTAATCCGCGAGTCAAAACAAAGGAGTCACTCATCGGCGAGGCATCGCGGCGGCTGTTGTCGTGGAGACAGAATCCCACGGAGGATAATTGCTGTAGGGGCTTAGCGGTGCGGGCCACCTGCCGCAGCAGTTGGCCGGGATCGGCGGGTGTGTGTGTGTGTGTGTGTGGGTGTGTATCCCGGTATAGTGGGCCGGGGTAGAGTGGGATAAGGAGGACAGGCCACACAAAGGGCTTAAACATAACCTCAAGCGTAAATCCGTCATGGGGGATGAAATCTTTCAGCCTATATTACAGTACATATCACCTCTACTGTAGATAATCCTAATGGGCCCGGAGAGGTGAGCGCACACTGATGAACAGCAACAAGCAGCTTTTTGACCCGATGCTCAAATCCCAAAAAGAAACAAGACATAATATATATATATATATATATATATATATATATATATATATATATATATATAGCATTGATCTTTGCTTCCCGTCTAGTTTTGGGAATTCGCCTGCAAACAAACACACTTTCTCAGAAGCACGAACGCGAGCACGCTCAAGCAGCTAGCGCATAGGGAGTGTGTGTCGTATCTGGGACAGTGTGACAGTGCGATCATTTTCAATAGGATTTGTAGGTCGAGGGTCATCTCCAGAACAACAGCCTACTAATCCAGTCCCGTGTGTGTAAACGTGTGTCTGGACTGAGGTCAGGGGATGCACTAATGGAGGGAACCAAAGCAGCGAGGCCGCTGCGGTACGGAGTAGCTTTCAAGCTAACAGCAGCACGCAAACGTACTCATCGTCTAATTCTTTCTTTCTTTTTTCCGGTTGCAGTTGTTTATGAGCATCGTAGATTATCATCCTGAATGCGTTCCTGCCAACAGTGATCTCTATCCGAGTCGGTGCAATGGAGATAATTGGGTTATCAGATAGAGGACAATGCTACGACATCGCTGCAGCGAGGAGAGAGATAGATTATCTGCCGGTTTCGGTGCAGAGATCCTGTATTTTCACGTGCATTATGATCCTGTACAGTGTACAGTGTCTTCCGTGCTGTACAGCTTCCCTCAGCACCGGCTCAGCGTTTGCTTATGTTTGGAGTTTTCCCACTCTGCACTGTCACCATAAATCAGATGATTTACAATCTCAGCCTCCCAGGATTGTAACTTTTGCTTTTGTTATTAGACCGCTAGAGTGGCTCTGACTGACTGCTCACTTTCCCCTCGGTGCAGTCCGACGATGTTATTCAAAAGGCGGAACTGTCTGCTGCTTCTTGGCAAGAAAGAGACAAGCGAGAGAGCAAAACGTCTGAAAAAGAAGCGGCGACACGCGATCCGCACGCGCACGGTGCGTCGATATTATGCAGTATTGCTTTCACGTTAGAGCTTACATCATACGGGAGAAACTGCAGTTCAAAGTGATACTCCATCCAAAATCTTTTGAGTATTGAACAATCAGCCTTTGTAGGCTTGAAAGGTTGCTGGAGAAAGTCGGGTCAGCTTGTTACGATGGAAAAGCATTAAAAACATCCACTGAAACCTCTGAAACTTCTTCATAAGCCACTCTCCATATGTCACAAACACTCACATCTCCTCCAAAATGGATATAAATACACAACTTGAGTCTCGATCCTCCTTTCCAAAAACCTTTATTAATCAAGGATGAAAGCACAAACTATACACAGCAAACTTTAACGCCTTTAAGGGGTGACTCTTTGATACTCAAGAGATTGATTTTTGGGGAAATATCACTAAACAGTCATTATGCAATCTAATTCTGCCGAAAGCAGATGCAGCATTACGTTATATTTATGCTCCATCAATTTATGTAATTCTCAGTGTAACTTCAGGATCTTCAGTCATAAGCCATAATTTGATAAATGTCTAAGTAGGTGAGTGAATCTTATGCATCCCTCTAATCGGAGTAAGCACAGATCTGCGTGAAACATTTCTTTCTTTATTGCCAGGATTTTTGTCCATTAAGACGCGTCTTTCTGTGAATCTTCCTCGAGTTTAATGTTTTTTTTTTTATGGTTTAGAAATCTCCAGACGTAGGGAAAGAAAAGGCACATTAATCAAGTGTATTATCATCAGGGTCTGTATTTATCTTCAATTCTTGGGAATCAAGAGAAAGATAAAAGGGACTATGTGCTTTTAAAATAAAAGGCTTTTCATCAAACCTAGGTCATTAAAAAGCTGTTAAATTCAAGAGCGCTCCAGAGGTCTTTCAAATCGGTTAACATAGCTAAGTGGCTGTAACTGAGACACACACCTTCTGTTTAGAAAAGATCTTACAAAATATAATTGGTCATGATGAGTAAGATGTTAACTGAAGCAACATGTATAATTCAGAATTCACTTTTAATGCATCTTAACCGTCTTTGTTTCCATTTATACACTATACTCTATCAATAGTTCACAAAAATATTAGATAGTTGTTAATCGCTACTGGGGATATTAAAGATTTTACATGAATAAAAATATGTTTTTGCTGAATAATATCACTATAATGCCGACTAAAATGCAAGGGGCAGGTGTAACGTAAATCCTTGTCTCCGATTGGCTGTTCCTGCTCTGAGCGTGATCAATCATGTGATCACTCGCGGGCTGCTCTTAAAGGTTACCATTACTCTTCGCTGTTAGGAGGAGTGCGTTGTTTAGGAACAGTCTTATTATTCACTTTTTTTACACCCAATTGTTTCGAGCATTCTTGAGTGTAATTCTCGACAAAGTCACTGACATACCGAACGGGATTTGTTTTAATTCATTACATCTATTGAAGTAAATCTTTTCTTTCTGCACCAAACAGAATTTGGAGATGAGCTGGTCTTAAACAGTGCAATGAGAAGCAGGAATAAAACTGAAATAAATAATGAAAGGAACTAAACAGAGAAGAAAGAGGAAGAAGAGGTGGAGGTGGAAGAAAAAAGGAGGATATTTTAAGACGTACTCTGCACTCCATCAAGAGCTTGTTAAGAATGCAGTGAAAAAGAATATTGGATTCCCAATAAATAAAAGAAGAAGGATAACATATGAAAATGTAACCAGTTAGTGTGGGAAAACAGGAGAGGGGATTTGAAGCACAGCAGAGTGGAAACTTCACAGGCATCCGCAGCTAATTCTTAACCTAAATAAAATGTACATATTGTATTTAGAGGAGAAAACAGTGACAGATTTTCAAACTGCGTCATCTTTGCCATGACTCAGTTGAACTGCGTCAAACTGTGCAATGGCAAAGATGGAAATGACAGTTTTGGGGCTTTGATTTGAAATAAGCCAGTGGCTGTGTGTTATAAAGTGAATAGTTGGACGAAGAATACAAATAGTGATTCCTTTGATGAATGACTGATTAAAAATCAGAGAAATTAATAACTACTTATCAGCGTAATTGGTACATCCTGAGGGCGGGACGAGCCTTCTGAATGTGATCAATCTAAAAAACAATCTAAACAGCGTCAGGACTGGGTTTTTTTAAAACAAATTAAGCACCAGGAGAGATGACTGTGAGGATCTCTGGGATTTCTTTGTGTAAATATGTAACTCCTGCGGTGATGTGGATGCCAGACAACTGGCTTACAACATCAGTTTGACTGAAATGTCTGGAAACGTCTCAATATGACGAGCCAGCGACGGTGTGGGAAACTTATCTAAGAGGAAGGATGTTCAATTTCACAAAGTGTGGGGACAACGCTCAACAAAGGTCACGGGAGGTAGACATGTTTTGCAACATGGAAATACGCTAATCTGAATAAGCCAATAATGAAATTAGTCCTGAGATCTCCTGACGGGGAGTGAGAGGCAATTATCTCACTCTGCCACTAGAAAGAGGTTCTGTGTGAGGAGTGCGAACAATCCTGTTGACTTCCGAGTTCTGTAAAGGGGCTTAAAAGTCTTGGCATCACTAGAAGAGGAGGATCAATTCTCTGGAGTTAAAAGTGCAGCAGCACTCTGCTGTCTATGCAAAGACAGTGACGATGCACGATCCTCTTGACCTTCACACTTCCTGTTGTGGTGTTTGCCAAGTTTACTTTTAAGCTCTCGGTCCCTCGGTGCCTTGGCGGGGAGTTGAAGGCACTCCTCATTTAGATACACGGCATCCTTTGTGGGAACAAAAATATGGACGTTTTTTGGGGGGAGACAAAGTACTGACTATGCTCATTGCTCGCATATAGGGTAAAGATCTATACTTATATTGGGTCGAGAAATTGGGATACAAATACAAAGACATCTTGTTTTCTCACAAATTGAGAGGCTGCAAAGTCAGTTTGAAGCTTGATTACCAAATGGGCAAAGCAAGCAGCCATGGACCGCAAAGGACCCATGTTTACTTTGTGCCTATTATTTTGGAGTAATTGAATTAATTTAACAAAAAATGTCGCTGTATTTTAACTGGTAGAGCAGTTAAGCGGTCCTTAATGCTTCATGTCGTCCCCTCTCCCGCCCCCCATTACTGACTAGCACTATCCAATAAAGGCATAAAAAAACAGAATTATTTGGTAGGGGAATATGCACCATCAAAGGACATAAATTACAACGAGCTAACAACATGCAAAACTGAGGACGGTTAATATTCCGGCATTGTAGCACTTTCCGGTTTCTGGAGTTGTGGGCAAAATGTAATTAAACTGCCCTGTGTAGTCTTCTGTGTGCTCTGTTAATGATGGGTACTTAACAGCAACAGGGCGCATACACAATGCACAAAGAGTCGAGGCAACTGGGAGTTCCCAAAGCTTAACTTTGTCCAACGGCCTCCTAAAAAGTGAATATACATCATATTACAATAGGATATTAATCCTCAAACCCTGACTGTATTACTGCTCCGTCATCCTCTCTTTTAGGAGAACCCATACCTGTGCAGTGATGAGTGCGACGCCTCCAACCCGGACTTGGCCCACCCGCCTCAGCTGATGCAGGACAAAGAGCGCAACAGCCTGCTCACCTACTGGCAGACCGTCACATGGAGGCGGCACCCAGAGCCCCTGCTGGCCAACATCTCCATGTCCTGGAACAAGACCCTGGAGCTCACAGACGACGTCCTGATCACCTTTGAGTACGGCCGTCCCACTATCATGGTGCTGGATAAGTCCATGGACCACGGACGCTCATGGCAGCCGTACCAGTACTACGCCGACGACTGCATGGACGCCTTCAACATTCCAGCCAAGCGCGTGCAAGACCTCTCGCCCGCCAACATCACGCGGGTCATCTGCACCGAGCAGTTCTCGCGCTGGGTCGGCTCCAAGAACGACAAGAACGTGAAGTTCGAGGTGCGGGCGCGCTTTTCTGTGTTCGCAGGACAGCGGCTACAGAACATGGACAGCCTGTACACTCGCATGGAAAGTATGAAGGGACTGAGGGACTTCTTCACCTTCACCAACCTGAGGATGAGGCTCCTCAGGCCCGCCCTCGGAGGCACCTATGTCCAGAGAGACAACCTGCTGAAGTACTTCTATGCCATCTCCAACATCGAGGTACCGGCAAGGTGAGGGTCAATGCTGTTTTGATGATTTTTCATTTTTGTTGACATTTTCATACATATATTAGGAGATTATTCAATTGCAAAGGTGATTATGGTGTGTAGCTGCATTCTTGCATCACCCACATCTTCCCTAAAGGCCCCTTTACACTGAAAACCGTTTGAGTCGATCCAAAACATCCATATCATATGATCCTTGCTCGTATACTTTTTCCCCCCATTTACATCGCATTCTTGACACGCCCCGAATTGATCTCATGCAGTCCGACACAGATTGCGACTAAAATCGCATTAGACACATTTCGCACAGTGTGACATGCAATAAACATACACTGACAGTGTCAGGAGAACGTTGCACACCTTTCGGGTCCAAAAGTGAAAGCGATTTCACGGGGACTATTTCTCCAGCAGGAAGTAGATTCAATGAAAACTATTTACAGTTTTCAAAGTGTCAATTTTCAGAGCTTTTAGAGCCACTAACAGGATTTCCGCTTCTACAATGGAATTGCATATGTATATATATATATATATATATATATATATATATGTATATATATATATATATATATATATATATATATTTATACACAGTATATATATATGTTGCCTAAAGTAATGCTCATTTAAACATGAAAGACAATTTGCAAAGCAGTATTCACGTGTATTCATCTACTGAAATGACACCACCCAATACTTATCAATAACAAAATACAGCAGATCACACATATGAATCCTCACCCAACCTGCATATTGTTGAATGTCTTTTCTCACACACACATGACGTACAAAAGGAAAGCCACCTGGTGCTGAACAACCCGTCTGGTCCGACACTCACGCAAACACACTGGCACACAGCCTCTCTGATCTGAGGGCGTTAAAAGCGACCCTATCTCTCTCTCAACATGAATCCCGGTCCGCCTGTCACCGGCCCGAGAGGACAATGATTAATGACAGAAACATATGGCCTCGGTGGTCTAACGTAAACCGCCATCCACATTCTGCCAGCGGAGCCCGGGAAGCCTTACATGGCAACTTTGTGACAGTGAAGGATGCTCGGGGCCGTCACGCGCCTGCTTAGCATCAACAAGCCATCTCTCCTACCTTTAAGAATTATCATTCCAATCAATACGGGAGGCTGACATTTGAATGGTATTTAACATCCGTGTTGGGATGGCCTGGAACGGAAGGAAGGAATGTGTGTGTGTATATGTGTGTGTGTGTGTGATGGGGATGGTGGGTGAAAAGGGGGAAAAGTGAAAATGGGCGACTTTTTGAGGGGCGTTTGCTGATGTGGGCGTCTTGTTTGTATGTGTGTGTGTGTGAAGTCGAGGTATGGGGGTTGTTTGATGAAGTCCTGAGTGGATGCTGACACAGCACACACACACACACACACACACACACACACACACACACACACACACACACACATATCCCTCTCGCACTGTGAAACGGGCATGCAGGTATTGATCACAGCCACTTTTCAGGCTCAGCACAGAATCAGAGAGGAGGGGGTTCATCGCCACGCCAGAACCTCCACTGCAACTATCACATTTAATAATCAACCATGCCTGAATAGAAATATGTGTGCTTATTTCTTTATTTAGCAGTCCACAAGTGCGCCACATCTAAGAATGTATCATCCATCTCTAATTCCCTGCTGTGCCGCTTTGCTTGAAACTCTCCCCCTTACATACACTGTTAAGCTCCCAAAAATTCCTCTTCATTTTTTTTTTTACACTTCCAGAGAGAACTTTCTTGATTCCTCTCCTCATCCAGAGAGCAGAGCTAATGGCTGGTGGCAGCTGAAGATAGTGTCAGTAGGTGCTGGATCTGGTAACAGAGGATCCAAATTTAGCCCCGTGGAGATGACTGAGGCCAGTCCGTCTTCCGCCCCGGCCACCCACACCTCCCGTAACATAATCACTAATCAATAAGTTATTCTGGGCAGCCAGCAGGAGTATTAGGTGATAGTGGTGGGGGGTCTTCAACAGTACAGTACAATCAAGAGTGTCTGACGCTTACGGCTGGGAAATTGATTTTAGGGAGCGAGACGATTAGTCAATGTTCCCTGGACAAAAGGCTAAGCTATTTCATCTCATCTCATCTGGCCTTAGTAACATATTGGGATTTCCAATGCTTAAAATTTGAATAATGAATATTCCGCTCCGCTGGTGCTCCGGCGGGGACGGCACGCTGAAATGGGTTTTATATGATCAAGACCGAATGGCAGTGTACCGCAGGTCGCCACGGTAATGAGATATGCTGGTGTTATCGATGGAGAGAGGGTTGTAGTCACTTCCTGGCCGTATTGTATGTCCCCGGGCCTCGAGCGGCGGCTCTCTTGCCGAACCCGGTTAAAAGTAATTATTATTAGTTTACTCTTCTTAATGACCTGCGTTGAGCCTGGATAGAGACAGCGTCCTTTTCTCATCAACCAGTGTAAGATGTTACCTCTGTGAGACGCGTCTCTTTTCTCCGACGCTGCATTGTCGCTGGGCTGTAAAGAGCTGGCGCAGGTATGTGAGGAGGCAGGCGCTCAGGGCTAAATAGTGCTGCTTTATCAATAAAAACGTAACCCGATAGGCCATTAAGTGCGAACGCAGGGCCGCTCAGTTTGATAGGAGGGAGGTTGTAAATTTAGATTTGTGGACGCGATGGAAACACTCAGCAAACTGGTTCTTGAGAGAGTTGCGGGAGGACATTCAGAGCGGAGGGCAGCCAAAGGTCAAACGGAGGGGAAGGAGGCAAAGTCAGATTGGATAGAGTCGATGGAATGGTATTATACGATTCAGCGTCACTCACTTTGTGCTGCAAAGTTCTCCCGGGGTTAACTGTAATGAGCTACAGTACCGGCTACAATATCACCTCCAAGCCAAGGTGTTTGGGGTCCTGAAAGCCTTTGGCTCAATGCTCATATTACAGGCTATATTCAACCCTCAGATGTGGCCATTTCCATATCACGGACAGATGGGCCACGGGAAAGCCATCTCTCCAACAATCAAAGATAGAGTAGCAAAGCCTCAACTCTATCATCATTTACATCAGTGAAATCCTATTCACCGGGAAGCTCGACTCATAAGCGGAGCTCTCAGATTCCCCCTCATTCATTGGACCTCCATCTCTCCATCCCTGTTCCCTCTGTCCCATCTGTCAGCCGCCCCGCTGGACTGCGGAGTGGGCTATAGGCCCGCCGTAGTCTGCATTATGGATTAGTCATGGGGTCATGGATTGGGCCATTTTAATGAAATAAGCAGCAGGTCGTACGATGGGTCTTTATAATGGAATAAAGGAAAGGCTGTAAGCTCAGGAAGAGCCAACTAAGTGGATTAGGGCCAAGATGGGGAGAAGGAGATGGAGCAGAGTGAGGGGGAAGACAAAGTCTGCATCGTTTTTCTCCCCTGGCTGGTAATCGCTGCAGCATCAGGCCTTCTTCTCCCCGACGGCTCAATTTGATTTGATTGGCTGACGGAGTAAAAATGACATTTAAGTATGCGGAGTGTCTCTTACTCAGAGCAAGGAATGTATTATTATTATTAGCAGCACATGTACATTATATACTGTTGATGTCACCGACAATGATCATTTCTCAATTGACATTCGCATTAGAGCGATAATAAAAAGTACGTTAGATCTTGTCACGTTTTATTAGAAAAGCCACTGTTAGCGATTGAGGCGATCAATATTTTTCAAATATCAGTGTGAGTATATTGATTTTTTTGAAAATTGTTTTTTTCCTAATTGGCTTAAACTACTGAACAAACTGTGGAGGTGGAAAGAAAATCGGTTTCCCAGCCGAGCCACGGTCGGAATAAAAATGTATCAGGGTAACAACGAAGTAGTAGAGCCAGTGTGGATTCATTTCTCAGCAAACTGACGGGAAGTTATGTGATTAATAGTGTCACTTTTTTGCTGAAGTTCTGTTGCAATTTCTAACAAGAATTTCATCACAATCCAATCTTTTTTTTGCCAATCCAACATTATTTAAAGTGGTGGACCAGATGACATCACCGCTGCAGCCGTTAGCCTGCTAAAAAGTGTATTACAAATATTAACGCCTCCATTAATACTAATGCTACAAGCAACACACAGCAACACAGTGATTTAGTTTACTTTCCCACCAAATTACATTTGATAGGCCCGTCTTGTCTAAAGGCCTTACCTTTTATCAACAACTAATTGTTTTCCAGTAGTGAAAATGAGTTAAGGGCAGATCTGCCAGAAAAGGAGCCACAAAAATACTAATGACACTCAGAGTGTTTTTACATGGTCGTGTTGTTTCATGCCTGCTCGACTCATTAATCTGTTCCTCTCAGTGCCATCCCGGCCCACCTGCTGGCAGAGCTAATGTGCTGAGAGGTTTAAGCTCTCCATCAGACTGGCACCGAAAACTTTACTGCTGTTCAGAAGCATGTTGCAGAGAACGGACAGTCAAAGCGGATTTTTAGCCCTTCTTTTTTTTAATATTTCAGTAGGTGTTCTTATTTGTCTGTTTGTATCATGACAGCCAGAGCAGCAGAAATCCTTTGTAAGATTTAAACAAACACAATGTGCAACTCTAGTCATGAGTATTATGTTTTTAATAAAAATTAAAAAGATTTATTTCAGCATTTAGCAAAAAAGTTCGGTATCACTTAATGACTAAATGCTATTTAGCATTAGTAAAGCATGAGTAAACACTTAACTCATCATTTATAAAGCATTGTTCCAACATGAACACTCATTAGTAACTCAGTATTATGCAATTCATAAACAGTTATAAACTAATTAGTTACTAGTGAGTGTTAATGTTGAAACAATGCTTTATAAATGATGAATTAAGTGTTTACTCATGCTTTACTATTGCTAAATAGTGTGTAGATATTATTAAGTGTTAACAAAAGTTAATTTGTAAAAGAAAATTGAAAGCAAAAGGTATTCAAATATTCAAGACAGCCTTTCCGTACGTCTCTGGAATCTTTCCGTTCAGCCGACGTTGCACATTTCCGTGTGATCTGTAGGTCCCGTTTCCACCTGGTATTAACATGTGATCATACCTGCACATTCCATCTGGATAATGACCTCTGAAGGGCTTCTGCACACCTGGGATAAATAAGTGTTATCTTTATCTCAATTCTGCCTGCATTGTGATTAGATCTAATTATGTAAATTATTAAGGCTCAGCTGGCGGACTCGCCCACAAATATGTCTCAGGTCAAGTCAAGCCATGCAACGGACATTAATTTTTTAGATGACTTTTGGCGAGGGACTACTAAAGCTGCTGCTGCTCATGCAGCTTCTACTGGGTTTGTTTAACTCACCAGGAAGACAGTTGTTTCTATTTTTGGAATGTGTAACGTGAGAATTTACTTTTCAGTGAATACATCACCGTGCGGTTGGGCCACACATTTTTAACACATCTATCATCATTTTTCATTACACTGCTCGTGTGTTTCGCATGTAAAATATCTAGAAATCATAATAATATAAGCTTGAAAACAATTTTTTTCTGATTTTCAAAGTGACCAGAAGACGCCAGTCAGGCCACATTTACACCTGATATTAACATGTTAGCTGTATCTGGATACATTATGTGGGTTATGACCCAGAAGCCTTGGCATTTAGAAATTATACTAATAAAAGTGATCAGTTTCTCGATTCTGCCCATATTGTGATCGGCTATGATTGAATACTGATGAAAATCCAGATGTGGTCTGGCCAATCCGATAGCAGCAGATTACAACCTGTCCTGAGTGCATTTACACTTTGCATTGAAATGTGTTTTTTTTTTTAGATAGGATCTCCAGAAACAGATGTAAACCGGATAAAAGGGTAACTTATACATGCCCCATGTGGAGCCCCATCTGGATCCGTTTTATTGAGATTAAATAAAACCATAACCTGCTCTGCAAATATCTTGATTGTGAACCAGAGACAGTGGTTCCCAACGTGGGGGTCAGGACCTCAACGAACCGTAAGAAAACAACTCTACGAGGTTACAAGACGATTAGAAGGGAAATCTATTTTACACATCGTCCTAAAATCCTGTCACTGAATATTACAAGCTGTTGTTTGTGTTTTGCCGCTGAGCCTTTAAACGCATTAATCAGTTACTCCAGCTGGACTTCAAGGATCTTAAACACGCTCACCAACGCAGCAGCCCCCTGCTCTATTTTCAACTCGGTTTGAATCCCCACTTAAGAGTTGCATTGTGGGTATGTCGGCGCCAGGCTTTGACAAGGTAGAAGAAGAATATCTGATTTTCATACTTGAAAAAAGAAAATGTCCATTGTGTGAGTAGTCAAATAAAATAGGGCAGAAAAAAAAAATAATCAGAGCAGTTGCTACAAGAAACTAAACACTCAAATAATCATGTGCTAAAAAACTATAACTATAATTCAAATTGTAACAGCAGCGTGCTCATTTAAAGTTTGAAATGGGAAACCTTCAGTAACCCCGATCCATACTTTTGCAGTCACGCCGCCTCCTGAAGGATGGACTAATTAGACTCTGAGTTGTGGCCGGTTTCAAAGGTTTATTGTGGTTCTGGAAGCATTAATCTGTGTGGCCTGGAGGCTTGTCCATCATCTCCACCGGAGAACAAGGAAGAACAGATGCCTCTCCTCTGCTCCCTTTATGGAGCCTCCAGTCTTTTTGTGTGCTTGGTTATCCATGTAGGGTGACTTTGACTTTGGAGACTGTCACCACTATTTTTTTTTTTTTAAACTACACCAAAGTTTTCTTGCGTGTCCTTTACCCGAGTGAAGGTGAGAGGATGGAAGGTATAAGCCTGGATCAGGGGGAGAGGGAGAGGAAGAAAAGAGGGAGGCAGATGATGGATTAACTCCTAGTTTCATGGGACTAGCTGGGGTGTGTGATTTTGTGATGAATGATGTGAGGTGTGATGCTCTGTAAATATTATTCTCCAGTTCACACAGCCGCCACAGAGCAGAGTAACAGTCTCCGTCTTTTCCACCCTCGGTTGAAAACTTCCCCCGTCTATTCTGTTTCAAGAGAAAACCGCTTTGCACTTGAATACTGCCAGCTTCTCCCTCATGAATGAAATGTACGCTGCACACTTGATGTGTGATGATGTGTGTGTGTGTGTGTGTGTGTGTGTGTGTTCTCGCCAAAGACAGGAAACCTTCATGCGTGGTCCCTCCCACCCCGTTCAGACTCCTCCCCTCCGAGCTCCTCTTCCTCCAAGGCAGCCGAGGCTCGGAAACAGATCACTTTTTAAATCATTCATGAGCACTCCCCAGAAAAGAAAGGCATGCAGAAAGCTGAGGGACCGCAATGAGGAATGTGTCATTGTTCCTCTCATATGCCATGATTTATGACACAATGGTTGTAACTGATTTCATAATCACAGTTTATTTCCCTTCAGAAGGGAAGGAAAGTTAAAGTCAGCAATTTCGCCTGTTTTCCTTTCATTCCTCGTCTTTTGTTTCACAGATGAATGTCTCTTTTTTCATCCCCTCCCTCTTCGATATATATTTCTATTTTCTCCCTCCACCTTCCCGCCCCTCGTCTTAGTCATCCCATAAATATCCTTTTAAATTCACAAATACAATAAGGAATTCTCCGCACCGGCGCCTGCACTGTGCCTTGCCCAGCATCTGGTGAAAGGGGAATCTCTTGATACCGCGAGTGCGCTTTAAAGCTGAAAAGCATGCTGGGAATTGTAAGTGGGAGAACATGAGGTAGAGGGAGGGTGTCCTTGGAAAGATGGTTTGTTCTCAGTCAGCCACATTAATTAGCATAGCATTATTACGGGCATGGCGTGCCTTTAAACTGTCGCTGTCATTACGAGCATGCGGATACACAGCTCCTCCATGTGAGGGACGGAAAACAAGCCCGAGTGTTTGCCAGCTCACACTGTGATCAGTTTCTGATGTCATAGACGTCATTTTTACCAGTGTCGCCCCATCCTGTCTGCAAGTTTTCAGTCCGGCGAAACAAGACAGCAGGTGATGGTGAACATTGTTCAGTCTGGAACCGCACGACAGAATAAGTTGGGAATAAAAAAGTTATTGAATAACCTACAAGTATAGAGATAAGTACTACGAGTGAATATGCTATTGCTCGTTCCAGAGCTGTCGATGACGTCATTGGTGGAGTTTGCTCAGTTGTCGTTGAACTTCTCATCAATGCTGTTGTAAAGAAAGTTGAGCTGTTAAGCCGTTTCATCTGCTGAAGAAGACCATGTGGTATGGTCAAAAGCTCTGTCATCAGCGGGCAGGTGGAGCTTGGGTGTTAGCGACCGTTTCCAGGGTCAAGAATGAAATGTCAAGGTCATACTGGGATATCTGTAGTTTCTGTGGATCTACTTGCTGAACGTTTTCTCAATTAATCATGATTTGCTCCTAATCAGCTGCTAAGTTGCAGTGAACCAATAAGCAGTCAATACTTCCTCATTATGCACGTTAAAGGCACTATTTTGCGTTCGCTTAAGTAAAAGTGGTCCAGTATACTCAGGGAACATGCATCATTATTCATGGTAATCTCAGTCGAGCTACTTTGTATAGTTTATTGTGTTTCTTGATTAATCAGCAATCTGATACTAAATCTCAAATTTAAAAAAATCAATAAAGTTGAATGCAGTGTATCAGATGTATACCTTCCACAGCAGATTGTAGTTGGCAGGAAACTACAAGTAAATTCAAAATATGCATACAATTGGATTAAATAACATAATAATACTGGAATCAGGGTGAGAAAGCTACTGTTTTGTGTTTAATTAACAACTGAAACGATTCGTCAATGAATCCATTAGTCGATCTACAACTGTTGTAAAATGAGAAAAACAATTTCCAATTTTATAGATAATGAAAATAATCAGTTGTAGTTGCGAGTCATTCCATAACTACACACCAGAGGTCAATTACGTAATAATGCCGGACTTTTGCTTCACACGAGTATCATTATGTGTTCAGTTCGGATAGGAATCCAATTTCTAAACCACCACAAGTAATTAATGGATACAGAGATTATTAAGCAAAATTTCACAATTACTGAATAAAGCTCAGCAGTTTTTTTTTTTTTGCTCCAGCTCAGAGCACAAGTAAACACCGTCCTCTCTGGGTTTTATGCATAAAGACCCCCAAGTTTTCTCACTAATTGTCTTGCTAACTGCACGGGTGTGTTTTGAGGGTCTCCTTCCCCTCCTCTGTTCCTCACTCCTCACCTCCTCTCCTCCTCTGCCCCGCGGCTCGGGCAGCTCTCTCCTCTCGATGACTAATGATGTTCTTTCAGTCTCAAGGTTTTAGCGGGATAATTATATTAACCCCTGTCCTCTGGCTGATCCCAGCACGGCTCGTCTTCCCCGGGCATCCTCCCCTCCACGGTCTCACCGGAATTAGACTAGTAATATACACATTGGCTGTATGGGAACGTGCACCGCGGGTGTGTTTTCTATCTGTCTGCAAGTGTGTGCGTGCACGTTTTAGTGACTTTTAGGGTAAATTAAATGAGAGGACATGCAGCGAAGAAAAAGGGCAAAAGTATATAAAGTATGTTATTGTATTTGTGTGGAAAAAAACTGTGTGAAGGACTGGGGATTATGGGTTTGAGTGTGTTGTTGGGCGTATTTACAACAACATGCATTTACACATTAGCGGTTCAACAGTGTGTTTCTACAGTTCGTGTGGCGGGCATTCGGTCTCAGAGAGAAGGCCTTGAGAGTATTCTGTTCTCCACTTCCAAAGTTTTTCTTTCTGATACACACACACACACACACACACACACACACACACACACACACACACACACACACACACACACACACAAAACAGACATGAAGATCCTACAAAGATCCTTATCGCCCCAGGAGGTCCGAGGACTCTGCGGGGGCCTGCACAACAGGAAGAACCTCCCACCAAACCCCATGTCGTCCCAGAGTTTCTGTCTCATCATCACATTTCCATTCCCCCCAACTCCCTTTACTTCTTCTTTCTCATTCATATCTTAAATAAGATGAGGATGTATAATAACCCCCACCCCCCTCCCACACACACACACACACACACACACACACACACACCACCCCCACCCAACTTCCTCTCTCCCCAGGTGTTACTCATTGCTGGAGTGTTCATTAAAACACATTCAGCAGCAGTAAGGACTCTGCAGGGAGGCTACGCGCTAATATGCAGCACTGCTACGCAGTGATCTCAGGACCATCCGGGCCGGACGGAGCGAGAGCGATCTTTCTTTAGTGGAAGACACCTTAAGATGCAGTGACATGGCTGCTCCAGGAAGAGCGGCGTCAGCCATTCTGCATCATTCATGCTGCATCATGCTGCATGAATATTACAATGCCGGCGTGCAGAGTCTTAAATTACCACCCGCCAGGTGCCAAATGCCAGTAAAATATGTCTTGTGTGGTTGAATTAATAAGGGTCGCCCAACACAGTGGTCAGTGAGAGTGTGTGTATTCATGGGTGATAACATTCAGTTTTTGTTATTTATAGGACAATAACTTTTTATTAGTGTCACGCAGAGACAAGCAGAGAAAACTAGGTGAAATTGCTGACGTGGGGCTTTCACATAGTATTTCATTTACGTCTGCATACTAAGCAGACGTATACTTCATTACTGGAATATTTATATTTGGTGCAAGAAATAACGGCAGTCCAATATTTTTGACTAACAATCAAACAGAAAATGATATTTAAATTGTGGATTTTATTCAGTAGAATACAAATTGGACCAATAAAAAGCAGTTGCTTCCCAAAAGACTAAACAAGAAAAAAAACGAAAAAAAACGTTACCCGTATTTTTGTTTGCATTTCTCCAGTAAAAGAAAAGTTTGACTTTCAGCCGTTTCGGTATCAATATTTTGAGCGATGATCAGTAGTTATGGGAACTTGAGTACTTTTTCTCCCCATACGCTTTAGATCTCACAGTTAGTTCTGATGGACACATTTTAATGATTTAGGGGTTGTTCAGATCAAAAGAAGCTCTGCTAAAAAACATTCGGGTTAAACTGGCGGCGGCTTGTTTATTCGGGTACAGACGAGGCGATGAAACACGATCCAGGAAGTTCAGTTTTGAGTGTGTCCAAAACATTGCACACTCATAATACACTGAGACGCTAGGAAATTGTCGTCACGGCAATCATTGTAACTTTTTTTTGCGACAGTCAAAAAGTAAATAGAGGAAATATCTTTCTCCGTGTGAGCGCGCATGTATTTCATTGGCCGACGTCTTCCTGCATGATGTAACTGTGCGGCAAATTGAGCAGGTTCAACATTTTTGCTGGACGACCTTGCATTTTGTTGTTGTTGTTGCAGTGAATGAACGGCCTGCGTTTCTCATCCAGTGCTGAAGTTGGTCTGAACAGGCCCGAAAAAGAAGGGAAAAAAAGTGACAACAGTAGCAAGTCATTCTCCATGATGATACGCTCCAGTGTCCATAGCTGCTATGATAGAAATGTTCAGTCTGGAATCATTTGTACTGCACATTGCCACTGTTCACGAATGTGCAATGAGTATTTTTTAAAGATAGGTCAAATAAACTGTACACTAAATCAGGCAAGAAAGGCACATACATCAACATACACTCCAGAGTCAGTGTGGTTACTAATATTAATAAAAGGGACCCTGCATCTGAATCAATTCATATCATTGAGACGCTTTTAAAAAAAAAGGGTTTACCCACTGTTGAAGTGAACAAGAAAGTTATTTACAAATTGTGTCCTATCATCTTACACAAAGTCTTACTGGAAACAGCCAGGGTGACAAAATCCTTTGAAAGCTACATATTAATTACCCCTGCAGTTTGAAAGACCAGCAAAAACAGCACATTTTAAACAGCTGGTATGTAACCCACACCTGAACTGTTCCAGTATCTCTCTCTCTCTCTCTCTCTCACACACACACACACACACACACACACACAGCCTTTGCTGTGCTCATGAGAACGGTCCTCTGAGGTCCGGACTGGAGAACAGGATGTGCCCGGGCTCCATTATTTAGTTATTTGGTGCTGTGCATACAGTACATACTTCAGAGAGCGAGTAGCTCAAAGTGGACCCAACTCTGCCAACTGCCCAACTGCTCTTTACACGACTCAAACCGACCAATCAGAGCGAGGCTCTCAGGACGGTGCACGCACGCAATAGTCAGTTACTGTAGTCTGTGTAAATAATTTACTCGTACGCTTAGTCTCACACACTCTCTCACTCTCTCTCTCACCATCCATCCCTCTATCTAGTCCATCACAAACTAAAAGACTTAACTCAGAGCAAACTGTGCTAATATAATGAATCATCCCACGTACACACCAGGGAGGTCACACATCCCCATACACTGCATAGTAGACACACACACACACACACACACACACGCACACAGGGTGTGGATTGCAAAGACAATCAAGGTCATTCCTGCATTTTGAATAATTTAAGATGTATTTTTGCTGGACAATTTCACTCAGCTTTTCCCTGCAGAGGCCCAAAAACACCCAGTGGCCGTTCAACATTGAACATAGATATAGGGAGAGCCTGTATCTATGTGCTTGTGCGTGTTGAGGAGACGCCACACATACACTCTTGATACCCATGCTTCAGTATCAAGGGTGTTCCCCGTTAGATGGCTTTTGTGATGCACCCCACAAAAATAGTTTTTGTTTTAAAAACCAGAGAAACTAGAAAAAGATGGAGGGAGATTTAACATGACAGGCAGGAAATGTGTGAAAAACATTTGTAGTCTTTTTGCAGTCCGCATCTTTCATTAGACACTGACGGATAATGAGCTTGAGTGGGATGATTTGTTGCGATGACAAAAAAAAAGCCACAAGTTTGGTTATTAATGAATGAGGGGTGACGGGTTAATAGAAACGTGTGAAATAATTATTGTGGTTATGAACACGAGGCACAGCGTAATCCCTGCTCACCACATGATTGCAGGGGAGGTCAATTATAGATTACCTGTTTAGTCTGGAGGGAGAGAGAAGGAGCAAGCATGTGAGAGTAAGGATGGATTGTGGGGGGGGAGGGGGGTTGAGGGAGGAGAAGGAGCGTTTGAAGAGACTCACGCTGCTCTCCTGCTACGGGAGGTTGCACTCGAGGAAAATCGATCCTCTCCCTTCAGAGAAAGAAATTTATGAAGCTGGAACATAAACGCAGTCATGTCCAATTAGCTGCTCGGGATTTACGAGGCAAGGCGAGGGAGGAAGTGGGAGGGGACGTGGTGATAAAGACCTCGGCAGAAGCCAATAAGGCGTGCAGCTGATCAATGATCCGAGCTTCACGCAACACCCACTCTCCGCCCGGCCGCTCGCCGTCGTGCTCGGGATGCACGATGTTTGGGGGCGGGGGGCGGCCTTCCCGCAGGCCGCGCCTTCCACCAATCAGATTTGAATTTATGGACATACTTTAAAGATCACCTCCAGGCATGTTTTATGTCTGATATGGTTCATCCTATAAAGAAGTTCAACTGCCTAGTTAAAATGACATCTTAGACTTAAAGCATTTGAATGTCCCCAAAGGGGCAATTTGTGGCACAGCCCAGTGAACCATAAATAATAAAGACACAATTAAAACAACAGAGACAACAACAAAAGTCCATGATCATGATCTTTCAATAAATAAGACCAATCCCCATCTACTCCTTCTCCCTCAATGAAGAATACAGAAGCAATGAATATGTAAATATTGTTCTTTTCTCTTCAAATACTGGGCCCAAGATGTATTCTCATTTCCTATTTCAATCACCGCCTTTGCATTTGCACGCACACCTCCGTGCCATCAGTCAGCCCTGGTTTGGATGTTGAGTCTCTCACAAAAGCGCCGACCCTCATTGCCCATTAGGCTCTCACTCCGCTGTAGCTCCGGCAGGCTGTGTAGCCTGGTTGTGGTATCAGGGGAGGGAGTTGTTGCACATAGCGAGTGGGCCTTCTCAGTGACGGCTGATCGAACACAGAGTGGAAGGAGGAGGGAGCTATCCTGCTGGGTCAGAGCCGCATCGATGCGGTCTGTCATCACAGGTTAGAGCACGTCAACGCGGACCCTCCTCCTGCTCCTCCTCCGAGTCTCACCGCTGTGGTCGGGGAGGCAGGCGGACTGTCAGGGCTTTGACACGACTCCCCCGCTGCACTGACTGCTCAGCCCCCCGCATCGTCTATACACACCTCACCCTCCCTCCCCTGTTCTCTCCTCCACCTACTCCTCTACAACACAAGTCCACAACCCAATTTACTCAATGCACTCCTCAGTTACGGGCAGAAGTGAAGAAGAAGAAAAAAACATTTAAAAAGGAGTCAGGGCAGCATAGACAGACAGACAGAAATAGATGGAGGGGGGAAAAAATGGATGAACAAAGAGGAGGTTGCGTGAAGAAAAACTGGAGGACTGGAACGGTTGCAGTAGATGGAATTTGGGAGCAAAAGTTAAAAAAAAAAAAAAGAAGAAAAATAATAGTGGGAGGAGAGTGCAAAACCGAAAGTAAGAAAGCGGGAGTGATAGCAATGTCCCCGGAGAGAAATAGAGGAATAGGCATCGACTACAGTAAAGAGACAGATAAAGCCCCATTAACTGCTGCTTCCAGCTGCTTTCTCAGGCTCTGCCACCACATGACTCCCCCTTGATGTTTGTTTATCTTTCTTATTATTTATTCTCCTAATTGCTGCGTCTCTGCTGTCTAAAACAGGCAGTCCTCGCATCATTAAATAAACAGCGCTGACATGACTTCAGAGAGACAGACTGCGGGGAGAACGGACAGAGAAGCACACGGGCACAGAAAGGCCGACAACTAATCGGTCCATTAGGTAATAAGTACAGATCATTGAGAAAAAAAACATAGTGTGAGCATGTAGACATGGATCATACAAGACACATGCACCAGTTATTTCTCTGATTGCATTTAACCTGCTAAATGGTTTTGTTCTTTTTTGGAGGAAACGTAATTGCCGTCTGAATTATTTTCAGTGGCAACATTTTTTATCTTTGTACCACGCAGACACTGCAGGGAAGCGGTAAGGGGAACATAGTCCAGTACTTTGTGCTCATGCTTAGGTGTAGGTTTCAAAAACACTTTGATAGGGAAAGATAATGATTTAGGTTAAATATAGAAAAAGAAACGTAGACATATCCCATCTACAGTCATGGTTTTTGAGTCGCAATTTTTGAAAAGCTTAACCGAGACCACAGTCTCTCTAACCTAAACACAACCATACACATGCTTCTTATGTAGCCGAGGAAGTGAATACTGTAATGCAAGAGCGAGATGGAAGTGAACGTTCTGCAGAGACATTCAGTTTAAAATGTTATCAATATTTCTTTTGATATTTTCATGAAAAGCGTTCTGTTGATGAAAAAAAAAAGTTAATTCCGCGTAACATTTCTTTTCAAGCATACCCTTTTGCAATTAGTTGTATTGTTTGGATGCTAATCTAAAGCATTTATGGAGTAACAACATATTTATGTTGGACCATTTTAGTTGAGGTAACACCAAAACACTAAAACTAAATATTGATTCCCTTTTAATCAGGAATGACTCATTAATAAACTGGTTAGTGAGCGGAACGATACTTATTAGTAGTGAACAGTCTTTACAGCAAATAAGTCAAGTAACTCATTTACTATATAGTCTTTGATTTCTTTTTCGTATTCACATTTTTGGCCTTTCATTTCTGGCTGGCTTTTTTCCTTTTTTTGGCATTCATTTTTAGTCCATGCCACCCCAATATAACAAATATGTAGCTCTTTGTGACAGTATGTCTGTTTCAATAGTAAAACCGTGTTTTGATCTTACGCCACAATGGTTGAAGGTTTGGTTAGGTTTAAGCATAAAAACAACGTGGTTGGTGTTGTGGAAAGATCCTGTGTTGGGTTGGTGAAGGCATTAAAATAAATCAACGCTGGATGTCTGCAGGAAATGAGGAGCAAACTGCGGTCTCCAGAGTTTAAGCATGACGCTTTGTTGACCCATCCATCCACCGCGACCTCCTTCCTCTGCAGACTTTGTGGCTCTACAGTAACATCACCCGACTTCCTCCTTTGCTCCCAATGGACAAGACTCATAATTCCAACGGCTGCTGGAGGCTTTGTCCTTTAAAACGTAAAATATAAGTTGTTTTTGCCCATCTGCTGAAACAAATGATACGCTTATTTTTCTCGAGACGGACAGTCTCCAACAGACTGATAAACAGAAGTATTGACCCGTAATTACACCTGCTAATTAAACCACCACCTTGTGTGTGTGGTTTCTAATGCAGACTGGAATACATTTGAATCACTTACTTCCTTCTGCTCCTAAACTCCCTTTCTTACCCAGCTTTCTCTTCTTGTCCTTCTTTGTCTTTTCCTCCCCTCACCTTCTCTAATTTCATCCCTCTCTCTCTCTCTCTGAGTAAATAGACAGGGTTGGGATGGATCCAGCTGTCCTGTCTTAACTTCCTCCAGCTCAGAGCTGCTTCTCCTACTTTGATGACTTTGCAGTGAAGGCAGACATCTTGCACATTAACATATGATTGTGTCCATGTATTATTTGTATGTTGAGGGACCAAAGAGGGGAGGAGGGATCGGGAGAAATCCCAGTGCAAGCTGTCATCCGAGAGAGAGAGAGCTAAAGAGACTCGGCACATAAAAAGTTGGAGTGTCACATCATTCATGTGGAAGGAGTGCAAGGCGAGAAGTACTCCTGGCCTTCCTTGACTGTACTATGTGGCAGGAGTCAGAAAAGCAGGTCAAGGGGACGCTTCCGTGATATATTGACATAGCAGAGGTTTTGGTTATTGTTAGGACTCCAGTCGCATTTCGTGAAGGTGCATTTATGAATCCAGACTCATCTGCCCATGCACGCTTTAACCTCTATACGTCGACTGTCCAGCTAACTGACAAGCGGGAGGACATTTCCTCGAGTAGGCTGCAGTCATTAGGCCTGCAAAGACACAAACTGCACAGCAGCGTATACCTCGAAAATCACTTTGTTGTCCAGTATTGATTTTAAACTACAACTTCTAGATCCTGCACTCAGCGGCGCTTCCTCTTTTAAGAAGAGACGGATGAGATTTATCACCGAAAATGCAGGAGATGAGAAGCGGTGATATGTTCGGCGCTGTCAGTCACTCAATCCAGACATTAGTCACCGCGCCTCTGCCTCTCAGATCTGTTGGCTGTCATCGCCGCTCTCGGTTAAATGCTTCACGATCACTGGAGGCAGAAACAGGAGCGCGCGCGCACACACACACACACACCTGTCCCACTTCACACACACTCGCTCTCTCTCCATTTCCTCCATGAAAAAGAGATGTTCAATTTCCCTCTCCGCTAAGTGGACAGCTCGTGTCCTTCAAGGCATGCAGGAAACAAGGCCTTGTCGACGGATGGATTTTCCCCGGCACGTCCTGTCAGCTCGTCCAGGTGATCAGAGAGAAACATGGGTAATTTATAGGACTGCAAGCAACAATGTGATGTGAGGCAACGCGCCATGATCGACTGCCTCCATTTTGTTTCCCTGTGAAGTTTCCTGTGCGTTTCTAAGTTTCAGTCATCGTTATTCTGTATGTAAAGTTAACTAGGATCGAGGTTGGTAGGCCGACAGCATAAACCACAGAAAAAAAGAAGAAAAAAACTGATGAGAAAGCGCAGATTAGTGTGAGGAAGGAAGATTGAAGCAGTCATCCTGCCAGAATACAGGGGCCATTCTTTGAATATTTGATGCAGACGGATAGCTGTTCACTCCTCTGGAACAAACTGGATTGGAGTCCAGTCGCTCATCTGGAAAAGGCTGTAATTTAAAGTCGTAGCTGCCCAATGTCCTTAAGATCCTCATTTCCTTCCCAGCCGAGCTTCAACCTCTGGATCAGCCCACCTGGACCCTGCCCTCTGCCGAGGTCGCTCTGTGCACATTACGGTCATGCGAGCACACACACACTCAGACACTTGCATTTCACAGGCAGTAATTGTAAACAACAATTTGCTCCAAAATGGCGGGCTTGGAGAGAGAGTGGGGAAATACATTACCAACAATCTTGGACCGACCTGCTCGATGTTTCCCTGTGCTGCAGATTTATTCAGAAAAAGGAGACGCAAGAAGCGATAGTTTTATTCTGTATGAAAATTCAATTTAATACACTTCCACACAAAATCACACCAAAACGACATACATATTGGGTCTTTATTGGGTCTTTTTTTTTTTTTACGACGTGATAACATTCAATTAGGGCTGCAACTAGTTATTTGAATGATCAATTAAATGATTATTTGTTAATTACTCCATAAATTGCTTCTTAGGTAAATGAAAAGTGACCACATTTCCTTTTTTATCCAATTAACAAAACTCAAAGATATCTGGTTTATTATCCTCACACTTGAGAAGCTGATCCCTAAGAATCTTTGGGGTCTTTGCTTGAAAAATAATCACTTTCTTGAATCGACTACTTTTTATTTATCTATCCTGTATTTTACCCGAAAGGTCTGATTGAGATACAACATGTCTTCTGACAGGAAGTGCTGTTCAAGATGTGCAGCAAGTAAACCTGTCTTCTTTTTTCTCTCTCTGTCAGATGTGCAGTGTAATTTACGGTGGCTGCTCAGTAAACAACAGACTACGTAGAACCTTACGTACCTTAATCCTATGATCTTGATCTTGTTTAATCTTGTTCTACTATAATGTAATTCCCCCACAATAGATTTGTGTTCCATGTCTGCATCAGACATTTAACGCTCACTATTTGCACTACTCATTACTAACATCATTAACACTCACCACCAGCGTGTGATTACAACTTTCGCTTTCTCATGTCATCTCATCTGTGAAATCTCCTTCTTTTTTCTTTTTTTTTAAAGGTGTAAGTGTAACCTCCACGCCTCCCAGTGCCTGCTGCAGGATGGGAACCTCCAGTGCCAGTGTGAACACAACACCACGGGCCAGGACTGTCAGCGCTGCAAGAAAGGCTTCAAAGCCAAGTCCTGGAAGGCTGGTTCCTACCTGCCAGCACCCAATGGAACCCCCAACACCTGTACGTACCTAACACATGCTCATCTGTTCATCAACTCACCAATCTGACACACAGCTAGATACAATACTGCTGACTCTACATTTGCCTTGGCTTTTACTATTAATTGATCAAAGTTGCAACACTTAAATATGTTTCCCGAGAAGAAGATTTAAGATGATTTATTCTGCATTTAAAAGAAAAGTTCGATGAGAAGATTGATATTACTAAGCTTAGTTTAACATAAAGACTAGAAACACGGGGGGGAAAATTTGCCTGCGTCTGTCGGGAGGGAACTAAATTCTCTAACAAGCACCTGCAAAGCTCAGCAAGTAACATATTACAACTCATTTGAAATAGTCAAGCACATAACCCCGGGTAAAACGTGAATTGACGTCTTTGCACTTTGTTTTTTGTACAGATTATACAAATGAGACAAAACATATTAATTCATGAGCTTTTGTTGTCATCAGGAAGAGCCTGTCTTGATGCTAAGCTAAGCTAACTCACGGTAGACTCTTATTCACCCTACAAACATGAGATGTGAAAGCATGTCTCTTCTAACTCTATCTCTTGGTATGAAAGAGAGACGCCGTGCTTGCTAGTTGCTCCATTAGCTGATGTTGAAGTCTTAGCTCAACTTATTTTATGTTACCTTAGTGCTCCGTCAGCAGTTATTGGCAGTAGTTTAGCCCCGCTAATGCTTATGCTAATGCTAGCTTTGAGTCCCATTAGTTGATTGTGGGTCACTGATAGCTCCTGCACAGAAAACATTTGAAATATTGCCCAGTGCCTGTTAGAGAGCAAATAATGGGAATAAAGTCTACTTTGGCCTCTCACAATGACGATAATATGGTTTGAATTGTTATTTATTTTGTTTATTTTCTTATATTGTTCTATTTTAGTCCGATTTTTGCTGCTATAATAATCCCAGTTTCTCCTGTGGCTCAAAGCCATTCATTTCAATCTTTCTAATCATAGACGATGGCTCATAAGATTACATTTTCTATTTCAAAATGAATATTCATGCAGTGATTTCCAGCACACTTGACTGATGGATTTATGGATGTTGTCATCTCCGAGGTTCTGAATGAAAGAGAGGATCAAGGGTAGAAGTTGAAAAGAAAGGAGAAGTTCAGAGAAGACGATGTAGAGATGGAGATCTCTGAAATGTCGTTTTCCTCAATGCAGAGAGCAGATCAGTTCTGTGTGACAACGTGGGAGTGCGTGGGGGGAAATCCTCTTGGAGAGTGTAGCCAGCTACAGTAGCTATGATATAAAAATATATCTAGGGCAGCCCCTCCCTAGTTTTCTCCTTTCAAACAAACACAGACACACACTCACATACACCTGTTCCTGCACACACTGCATAGAATGGATCTATTGTCAGCCCTTTTTTTTATTTTTATAAATCATGCTGTTGCTTCCAACCCAGTTTTAATGCTGACACACAACTTCAGAAGCCATCACCGCCCTTTTAAACTCCTGAATCCCATTAGTGGAATTTAAAAATTCAAACTTGCTCGGTCGAAATCGTACACAAAATGGCCATGGCTCACGAAACAGTTTGGTCTCCACAGACTGCATTATGCATGCCAAGCTACCCCAACTATAAATACAATTTTGGGAAACATGCAAGAAAAAAGGTTTTGATTCAAGCCATGCAAAGTGGCAGAGCTCTCCTGAAACATACATATGTGATGAGGACCTCTGAATGTGAGCATTTTGGGGGAAGAGTAACGGGGCAAATTAGGGCGGCTGGGGGAGGCGGTGCAAGCCCAGTAATTACTCCCGGACATTGAGAGGTGGTCTACAACAAACCGTTATTTTGCAGAACAGCTCTTAAGCTCTCTCTGCCACCTGAGTCTGATGAATGATCCAGAGTCAAGTCTTTAGGCAAATTGAATGCATAAATAAACAAATTCTCATCTCCTCTCCCTCTTCTTATTCTCTTTCAGGTACAATTGCTGGTTCCCCCTCCGGTTCTAGTAAGTAATAATGCAACGCAGAGGAGGTGGAATTCCACTCTCTTTCTCTCTCTCTCTCTCTCTCTCTCTCTCTCTTTCTCTTCCTGCATTGTCTCTCCCCCTTTTTGTTGCATTGTTTTTCGAAATGTAAGTTTTAACCCCATACCTCGCTTTCAGCACGTCTCCTAAACTCTCCCTCTCTCCTGTGATGTTCAGCTGGCGCTACACTCAGTCATTTCTCTTTTCCTGCATCTCCTCTCACAGTGCTGCAGCTTGGGCCCTGTGTGCTTCATTATTAATAGGCCTCTCTGTCGCCATGTCCTTTCATCACAGCACATCACACTAACCTGCACAGGAGGAATTCTTCCACAGTTCTGCTTTTCTTATTTAGACTAAAGCTGCTGCGGATGGATTGAAGAAAGAGAAGGGGTGGGGGGGGCTGAGAGAGAAAAGACAGACAGAGAAAATGCTGGAGAAGGATGTGGGCATATAGTGTTGTAATGCAGTGTGATTCCGGGTGAGGAGCTCCGGGAGGCAGGAATAAAAGGGAATTTGATTAGGGATTCTCTCTTTGGAGAGGCTCTCAGCCTCCGAGCTGTTAGACAGAAACGATCGGCAAAGTGGCAACATCAACCCTGACAGCACTGGGCTGTTCTCCACATGGCCGGACAGTAAAAGGCTGATGCATGGATAGACTGAGCAATTGGACTGCACTGCAGAAGTCTCCTTTTAAAAGGTCTCCTCTCACAATTAGATACAAAATAATGGCTATGATTTATCAAAGAGACAAATGATGCTTGCTAATGGGCTGATAATGAGTTTAGTGGTTCAGTTTCAGGTTCCCAGAGATTCAGTTTCTGTTTGTTAATACCCCATTTCTACCTGTGTTGCTGAGCATTTACTGCCACTGAAGGTGAAGATGAGACAGAGGGTGAAGCTAAAGCTGAAGCGGAGGGTGTAAAACTGAAGGAGAAGTTGAAGCTGAAGGTGAAACAGAGCGTGTACCTGAAGGTGAATGAATCAAAGAGTGCCACAACAGTCTCAGAAGCTGAATGGTCCCCGGCTATTACCCATGAGCCCTTTGGAGCCCCTCGGGAAGGTGCGGAAAAGTGCATTAGCCGTAGCCAGAGGTACTTGACAGTTAGTAGCTACTATACTTTGTAGATAAACACATGCCACCCTGCACACACTGCAGAAAGATCTGCCATTGCAAAGACGTCATTTGAATGGAGGCCAATTGGTTTCAGGACATTTCGAGAATAAGGCAACATTTTCCTCTTATCCGTCTTCCTTCCAGATAGTTTGACAATGAAGGAAATGCCTTTGTTCGCTTTGCTACTGAGAGTTTGATAAGAAGATTGATACCACTCAGCCTGTCTGTGGGTCCGATATGAAGCGACAGCCTGCAGCGGTTTAGTTTAGCTTCGCAGAAACAACAGAGACTTCTCATTTGACGGGCAGATACCTCGAAAACCAGAAAGCGTATTTTCTAAAATACAAAAAGTTGTATATTTTGTTTGCGCCGGTGTATTTGTACAGTGCAGTATTGTTACTTTAACTTAAGTAAAGGATCTGAATACGTATTCCACCACTGGCCACAGCTGTTCACATGATACAGCAGGCATGCTCACTTGTGACAAAGCAAATGTGTGTGTCTGTGCGTATAGACGCTGACATGCAGTGTGTTTGTGTCTGTGTGTCTATCATACATAATTCACCCTGCAACCTACTGGAGGTCTTCAGCTGTACATTTCCCTGGTCGTCTATATCTTCTGACCTTAATGCCAGACTTGTCCCGTCTTGGGAGCGTGGGTGTCAAACTGTATGGACATCTAGACTTTATTTGTTCTGACTGACTGATTTCAAGCAGCCCGGGATGGACGTGAACATATTCTGTCAGCCGCTTGAATGTACAGTAAAGTGGACCTCGAAGCCCAGCTCGCCCTCGTCATGCTAAATTTAAACCTGCCATCTTGGTCGGCAGCGGAACTCTTATGTTCCTCCAGAAAAGCACTTAGGACGTGGGAGGAGCTGGGATTTCGGCATCGCTGTGATGTCGTCAGACTTTCTTCTTCTTCTTTTTTTGTCAGAAGGAAATCCATTAGGAGCGTTTGTTGAACAGCACAGCACTTTTGTTGCATGGCTGACATCGGTGGGGAAGTCAAAGAATTCACTGATGAGCTGTGAGTTAGAAGGGTCTGACAGAAGCTTTGACGTTGTACAAAGTTACAGTCCTTTGAAGCTTTTTAAAGCTCGCTGAAGGACACGGAACATCACATGTACTTTTATTTTACATTCACAGGCATAATGTGATTGTTTGAGCTATATTTTACCTCGATAACAGGGCTAATATGTAAAGATTATTTCGATTTTTTTTTTTGAAAATCATCATAAATTGTAAATAAGAAAAAAATAGCATTTGAGGAGCTAATACGTGGGTTTTTTTGTGCCATTTTTGCATATTAATATGTATTATTTATTTTCTTATTTAATTTAATCCACCTAAATAATTGGCATTCAAATATATATAAGATATATTTAAATCAATTCACTTTCTTCTAAATTATGAATACACTAAATATATATAAACAAAAACAAATTAACATCATTTCCAATATATTACATTTTAAACTAAAATACTCAGTTGTCCTTTTGGGACATCAGAGAGGAAGATTGTACCATTGTATTCGTGTCTCTTTTATCCCAGGTTTAGAGAAGTGTATTTGGCTTGAACCTGACCCTGATGTGAGCAAAGCCTTGTTTTCTGTGTGTGTGTTTGTGTGTGTGTGTGTGTGTGTGTGTGTGTGTGTGTGTGTGTGTGTGTGTGTGTGTGTGTGTGTGTGTGTGTGTGTGTGTGTGTGTGTGTGTGTGTCTTTGTACATGTGGAGTTCTGGCGCGCATATGGTGCAGTTCAGTGAAACCCATAAATCATCTTCATCCCCTCCTTTTCCTCACGGGGATCTGAGGTCTTAGGTTCTCTTCTCTCAAAGCGGCCGCCATTGCTGTTTGTACACGCACACACACACACACACACACACACACACACACACACACACACACACACACACACACACACACACGCACACACACACACACACACAGCCACACACACGTTTTATCGTATTGTGAGGCTGAAGGACTTGTGACGTTAAAAACTAGATCAGATAACAACTTCTGTACTTAGTTATCGTCTCTGGTTCTCAACTGCATTTAAACACGCATTCAAAGCTTATACTTTAAAATAGTAATAACAACAATATGTGTTGAGAAAACTATTTAGTAAAGCCGTTAAAGCAGCCTGGGAGTTCATTTTCAAAATGTTCCTCTACATAAAAGTTTGTTATATGAATCATATGTTCAGTATTATTACTTTTCCCAGGAATTTGAAAACGCAAATCCCAATTTAGGTATGTATTGTGGGATTTTACAGTAAAGTCAAATAATACGACAGACTGTAGTCTGTGCTGCGAACGCATCCTTGTGCACATTACAGCAGGACTTATGGGTTGGACAGCATGTCATAGTCGTTGCCCCCTTTGTCATGTCCCTGTCCCAGTTAAGTCACTGAGCATGCTCAGATGAGGATTAGCGATCTATTGGCAAGAGAGTCTGATCCACGGAGCCCGCAGCCCATTGGTCCGCTGACAGATGGGCGTTGGGCGAAGGGGGAGGGGAGGTCAGACAAACCAAATCCTAAAGCCCGGTCAGCCACCATGACCCCGCATGACTTCATCGTCCCAGAGCTGTAGAATAGCCTAAATAAAGGACTAGCAGACAAGTGTATGCACACTCACAGGCTCTAGAGATGTACTGCACTCCATCAGACGCTCTCCTGTCTGTCCACCATCCTCTTCTCAATCCCGTCTATTGAAATCCTTGCATTTTTATAAAGATTGAACTTGCCCTTAGATTGAGAGGGATTGGATCATGTCTGGAAGATCATGTGACATATTACAAAGATACATGCTCTCACTCCGACTGCCACCATTAGGTGTTCTGGGGAGAAAAAACGTTAACTGATCCTGAATCACAATGGCTTCATTAGTGCGAAGCTAAATCAATGTCCAGCACTCCGGTAATAAATGATGAGAATGCTGAGACTGACAAGTGGCATTAAACATTATTGTTATCATTTATCTGGCTAGATTAATACAAGTGACAAATGATCTCATTATATGCAAATGCATTTGTGCGGAAGACACCTACAAATGTGTCCGAGCAGGTGAGCAGGGACTGGACACTGCTTGCCGAAATGTGTGTGTGTGTGTGTGTGCGTGCCAGAGTGTGTGTCGTGGAGTCCATCTGTACAGACAGACAGGCACATGTCCCAGGATGATGTAATGAATCGGCTTAGATTATTGATGCATTGCGTGAGAGAGTGATGGCGCTGTTGTATGGCTGAAAATGACACTAAGACCTTGGCCTTGCTGCAAACATTTTTTTCTCACTTTGTACTTTTACACGCAGAGTCCATTGCCTCCAGCGGCTCCGTTTCTCGGGTTGGAAACGTACATTTCATCTCTCTAAACTCTCATCATTCTGATCCAGGTGGAGGTAGGGACTCACACACTAGGTAGTATGAGACTAGTCATGATTGTAGTGCGGTAAAAGTGAACTCATGCTTTCATGAATGATGATGAGCATTCAAATCCCCTACTAGCCTGAAATGAAAGTCTTCCAGATCCCTCTTTATTGTGCCAGATTAATGCCTTCTCTATATACGTTTTTCCACTGTCTAGTTTACATACTTTATTATGGTGGGAAACACGCTGTTCTCCAGGCAACAGAATGATTTAAACAAAAAATGTATGTAGTCATTTGGATGTGGAAAGAGAAAAAAAAAGGTGTCATAACACCGCCGGTGTGTTGCACACTTTGATTTACTTGGTCTTGTTCACATCATATTTTTTTCAGTAACAATTGGGGATCAGTGACCAAAATAAATCAAATTAGAGCTCAGATCCAAAGTCTTTACTATCAAGTACTATCATACCAGTAAATGGAGTATTTCTAGGATATTTATATTCTATTTACAACAAACATACAACATACCATGTATCAACAAAACGGTGCAGCCAACAAGTCTGAAAAATCTACCATCACAATTATACTCTCTCAGTAACTTGAATAAACTTGTGGCCACTAAATAATTTAAGATTCACATTAGTGGAAAATAGCATGCTGATCAGTCAGGACATCGCAACAGCTTAAACACAGCAACTTGTACCAGTAGTTTAATGTATTCATATTCTGTCATAGTTAATATATTGTACCGCCACAGTACTGTATTTATAGCTCAGGAGTTAATTAGTTACTGTTGTGAAGGTGAGAGATTAACATTCTATTATATTTCATCTCTCAGATTTGGAGATGACAAAACTGAGTGTGTGCAAACACATATGCACACATCCGTACACAACACTGGAAGTGTAAAACAGAGTAATACACTTTGACAAACACTGTATGTTTTCATTTTACAGCCATATTAACAATAGTCACACCTTTTAACAGTCACTGTGTTTTGCACACACACACAAAAAAAGACAATTTCCAGCACTGAAAGGGTTGTGGAACAGCTTTTGAGTTTAGCCTATCTCAGCAGTGTGAAATCACACCATCATTGTGTGTTCTCACTTCTGTGTGTGTTTGAACGTGCCCGTGTGTGTGTGTGTATGTGCACGTTTGAAGAGGAAAAAGGGAAAGCTAGGCTTTCTTTGGATAAACAATCTGATGCTGCATCTCTAATGCTAATGCCTGAGCCTACTCATTCCTCATTGCATTTCCATTCTCTGTCCTCATGCAACTGATGCAACAGGCCCGAGAGCTCCACCAGCACAAACCAGAGCTACAGACAGCTCAGCCCCAGTAACAGACAGTGTGTCACACACCCGACATTTGTCTGAGCCTCCACTGGCGCCCGTCGGAGAATCTGACACACTTCCTGCTACGGCAGAGGTTCGCCTTCCTTCAGAGCAGCACCGAGTTTCGGAGTCCGCGCACCATTCGGTTGTTAATCATCCTCATCACCGCCATCCAATCACAATAGGGTCCGTCCTGTCTCATCTTCACGGCCATACAGGCCTGCACGACACTGAGGAAATGCACTCAGAGCCAAGGCCTAGTGAGAGAGGAGGTAAGCACCCATAGCTCTAGTTGACAGTAGATATAGAGCAGAGTACAGGCTGCCAGAAAATAGAATAATCTCATTTACAATCAGGAGATAATTTTGCTTTCCAGCCAACGTGAGTTGTTTTTTCCGGTGTGGAACCTTTCTGAAATGGACAATTTTCACGAGGTGAAAGTCCCTAACGTGCTCGCATACACAAGCTTCCATAATCCTATGTTCAGCATTACATCGCATGTCAGAAACGCTTATTCAATTTAGGTAGTGGCAGTGAAATCTTGTTAACATGGGTGAGTGAGTGAATGAGTGAGTGAGTGAGTGTTGGAGCGCTGGCGGTGGAAGGTTTGCGAAAAGTCTGAGTTCAGTTGACATTGTCTTTGCCTCATTCAGAGACATTGAGAAGATTGCGGAGCATCAGCTGCAGAATCAGAGTGACGGAAAGATATGAAGAGGTAGCAGGAGAGAGAGAGAGAAATAATCAGGACTAAGCCCAAAACATCCCCCTTGACATTAACCTCAATTTACTGCAGGAGATAGCAAAATCCTATGTCATGGAGCGGCATTATTCTATTGAGTGTCAAGATATAAATACAACAATCACAGATTCCTTCTGTCAGTCAGTGTTGAGCCAGCAGGAACCCTAAATACTCGGTGTACCATTCAGACGGTCCGGGCTGAGCTGACTGAGATTAATGCCAACAACACTCCTACCTCCAAGGCAGCATAGGTTACTAAGAGTAAATGCATTTATGCTCCCAAAAGAGGTTTTTTTTTTCATTTTGCGTGTATGCACGTGTGTGTGCAGCTGTGACAGATGTGTGAGAGAGCAGGTCCAGTGGGGCCCAGAGTCGGACATGAGCAGAGGTAGGCAGGGGTTACTTTGACGAGATGTAGTGATGGCATGATGCCAGTTGTGTGATATGGTCCAGGGTGCTGTGAGAACAGCTGTTGGCGTCCTGTCTCACTGGAGCCCCAGGGATGGGAAGGGATGAAGGGGAGCGAGTGGGCGGGAGATAGCCTGAAGGGGGGACGCTCCGCAGGGGAGCAGAATGCTTGCAGGATACCCCCCTCTGAAGAAGAACAACTGGAGATGTACATCGCCTGTACAAAAAAACCCTCAAGGGGAAACACAGATGGATGCATGAAGCATTGTATTCTCTTGTGGTCTGTTGATCATTAGTCCCTAAATGACGTACATGGTGTGGTCGCTTCATTTGATTGGTTATTTATGTGAGGAGGACTGTGGTGATTTAACGGATTGTGCCTGTGTTGCAGTAAATGGAAAGGTAAAGGGAAGAGAGAGCTTAATCCTTTAACTGAACTAGTTTCACATTTCTATTCTTTCATTTGTAGCCCTAAAATCTTGAAGCAAAGGATCCTGGGAACGGCATAAAGCCCTCTGGGAAAGTGAAACACAGAGAAAAAGAGAAAACTTGAGCGAGAGACAATTAAAAATGCAGTAAAAATGGGATGTGTGTTCTAGGTTGTCTCTCGTATTGATTTGAGATATTGTGTGAGTGCACCACAGAGAACATTAAATCTCAACATAAGGAGCTGCACCCATGAGAAGATGTTACTGTATATAGCATTCTACAAATATTCATATCAAATACAGGAGCAGAAATAAGAACAGAACAGATCTTGTTCTATTATGAAAGGAAACAAACGAAGAGTTAGATGGACTAGTCAGAAAATGTCATGGCATTCAGATAAAGGGAAGTGCATGTCATTTTTTTCAAAACCAGAATGAAAGTGTAGGGATGAAGGAGTTTCTCAAGCCTCTCTGACTCTCAAAGCTTTTTCCCAAGCCCTGGGCTGAGGTCCCCGATGGGGCAATCCACTATCTGACACAGAGAGAAAGAAAGAAAGAGAAAAGGAAAACAAGGTCTCGAAGGAAGACGAGAAGGGAGAGAAAGGCAGACGATGTCAGTAATCTTTACCCACTGCAGTATCAGCCTCATTATACAGCTTGTATTGTTCAGTTTGCTTAGGAAAGAACATGTAATAATACCTCATGCAATGTCTTGTTGTCTCAATAATGATTGTGGTGTGTCAGTATCCCATAAAACAACATCCTCATCCGAGCACAGGGAGGAAGGGAAGGAGGAGAAAGAAAGAAAAACTGAAATGACAGGTATTACTCTATTATATGTAGTAGTGGCAATATTATTGTAGATTTATATACTGTAGTTTACTTTTGGCGCGGTAAATACACTTTTATCATGAGTTAAATTTGACAGCTCACAGTGAACAACAACTAGGGCCCTAAAAATTGCAAACGGCAAATTCATCTCTTCACTGACATGGTAGTCTGTCACTCAACATCAGCGATAGAGCTGAATCATAATTTTGGCACCAATAGTGGTGTCATATTATTTATCCGGCTGACAGGATGAAATGCAAAATGGATAAAGAATGTATTTCTTGTTCAAGGTCTGTTGCTGAGTAAAGAGCATAAAAAATGTGTAACACTGGATGTTTTTGCTTGTTATGTCACTGACTATTGTTGCGTGTCAGTCCCCCCCAAGTCTGAGGAACACATACATAAGACCCATGGCCATGAAACAACCTCATCTGAGCACGGGGAAGAAAAAAAAGGTGAAAGGAAAAGTATCTCTTTTCTGTGTAGTGGTAGCAATGTTCTTATAGTGTTATAGATTGTAGTGTAACTGAATTGATGGAAATGTGCAGTAGATAAACGTAAACCATGAGTTAAATTAGGCAGCTCACAGCAAAACATGGTCACCTAAAAGATTTTGAACAGTAGAAATATAGCTTTTTGCATGTAGGTTTCATAACAATTGTGGTTTGAATGAAATAAGAAAAGAAAGGTATCTCTTTTATGTTCGAAGTTATCTTTGCGTGCAGAAAACACACAGTTGTTAAATCTTTACCGCAAGTTAACTCAACCACTAGAAACAACAGAAAATAGAGCAAAATGTGCCTCTTGAGTGCCATGATAGCCATTTGGTGAACTTTAAATATTAGATAGACCTGTATACCTTACATGAACATCTACATGTATTATGGAGTGACTGAAGCAGAACAGCAAGAAGAGGAAAAGACAGGAGTAATATGTTTCCAAAATGAATGTGGTTTATTGGCCATTTAGGCAAAGATGTTTTACTTGTTATTTCAATAATTGCGGTGTTTCAGTTTCCCACACATCTGAGGGACACGTACAAGAGACTCATGGCCATGTTCAAGAGACTCATGGCCATGCACAAGAAACTCATGGCCATGCACAAGAAACTCATGGCAATGCACAAGAGACTCATGGCCACGTACAAGAGACGAAAGGCCACGCACAAGAGACTCATGGCCACGTACAAGAGACGAAAGGCCACGCACAAGAGACTCATGGCCACGCACAAGAGACTAGTGGCCAGGTAAGAGAGACCCATGGCCACGCACAAGAGACTAAAGGCCACGCACAAGAGACTCATGGCCACGCACAAGAGACTCATGGCCACGCACAAGAGACTCATGGCCACGCACAAGAGACTCATGGCCAGGTAAGAGAGACCCATGGCCATGCACACGAGACTCGTGGCCACATACAAGAGACTCATGGCCACATACAAGAGACTCATGGCCACATACAAGAGACTCATGGCAACGTACAAGAGACTAAAGGCCACGTACAAGAGACTCAAGGCCACGCACAAGAGACTCATGGCCAGGTAAGAGAGACCCATGGCCATGCACACGAGACTCATGGCCACTTACAAGAGACTCATGGTCACGCACAAGAGACTCATGGCCAGGTAAGAGAGACGCATGGTCTCGCACAAGAGACTCATGGCCAGTTACATGAGACGCATGGCCACGTTCAAGAGACCCATGGCCATGCACAAGAGATTCACGGCAAGGTACAAGAGACTTATGGCCACGTACAAGAGACTCATGGCCACGCACAAGAAACTCATGGCCAAGTACAAGAGACTCATGGCCACGTACAAGAGACTCATGGCCAAGTACAAGAGACTCATGGCCACGCACAAGAGACTCTTGGCCACGCACAAGAGATTCTTGGCCACGCACAAGAGACTCACGGCCACGCACAAGAGACTCACGGCCACGCACAAGAGACTCATGGTCAGGTAAGAGAGACCCATGGCCACGTACAAGAGACCCATGGCCATGTACAAGAGACCCATGGTCACGCACAAGAGACTCCTGGCCACATACAAGAGACTCATGGCCAGGTAAGAGAGACCCATGGCCACGTTCAAGAGACCCATGGTCACGCACAAGAGACTCCTGGCCACATACAAGAGACGCATGGCCAGGTAAGAGAGACCCATGGCCACGTTCAAGAAGCTCATGGCCACGTACAAGAGACCCATGGCCACGTTCAAGAGGCTCATGGCCACGTACAAGAGACCCATGGCCACACACAAGAGACTCCTGGCCACATACAAGAGACTCATGGCCACATGCAAGAGAATCATGGCCATGTTCAAGAGACTCATGGCCACGTACAAGAGAATCATGAACACGTGCAAGAGAATCATGGCCACAAAACAAGAACCTCATCTGGACACGGTGAAGAAAGGGAAGCACAGGAGCATAAGACCAGAAAAGCTGAAACAACAGGTATTTTTGTATGTAGTGGTAGCAAGTATACTGTAGTTTGCTTGTAGTGATAGTACTATGCAGTAAATAGGCTAAACTTTGACCAGAAGTTAGGCTACTGTTTTGAATCTTAATCTTAATAGCATTATAGTGTAATTGTTAAGGTTTCTGAACAAAGGAAACATACAATTTCCCTCATGAGATGGTCTTGGTTGTTATGTCAATTACCTCCTACAAGTCTGAGGAATACATACATGAAACTCATGTCCACGAAACCACCTAATTTGAACACGATGAAGGTATATTTTTGTATGAACTGCAGTGGTTGTAACTAACTAGTAAATTGTAGAAGTGAAAATGTAGAGTAGATAAACTTGCACCAAAAAAAACAAAAACAACAATCAAAATGTGTCTATGCAATGACATGATAATCAGTTATACTGCTAAATTATTAAATAAGTATTTTAAAAGATAGATATGATTTATTGGTTTAGAAGAAAAGAAGAAAGCATTACAAATGTACCGTTTGATGTGTTTTTGCTTCTTATTTTAATCCCAATTGTGGTGTTTCAGTTTCCCACACATCTGAAGGATACGAACACGAGACTCATGGCCATATACGAGATACTCATGGTCACAAACAAGAGACTCATGGCCACGTTCAAGAGACTCATGGCCATGTACAAGAGACTCATGGCCCTGTACAAGAGACGCATGGCCCTGTACAAGAGACGCATGGCCACGTACAAGAGACGCATGGACACGTTCAAGAGACTCATGGCCACGTACAAGAGACTCATTTCCAAGTACAAGAGACTCATGGCCCTGTACAAGAGGCTCATGGCCACGTTCAAGTGACTCATGGCCGGGTACAAGAGACTCATGGCCAGGTAAGAGAGACTCATGGCCAAGTTCAAGAGACTCATGGCCAGGTAAGAGAGAGTCATGGCCACAAACAAGAGACTCATGGCCACGAACAAAAGACTCATGGCCACAAACAAGAGACTCATGGCCACGAACAAAAGACTCACGGCCACGAACAAGTGACTCATGGCCACGCACAAGTGACTCACAGCCATGTACAAGAGACTCATGGCCACGTTCAAGAGACTCATGGCCATGTTCAAGAGACTCATGGCCATGTTCAAGAGGCTCATGGCCATGTACAAGAGACTCATGGCCACGTACAAGAGACGTATGGCCACAAAACAACCATTTCATCTGGGCATGGGAAGAAAAGGGAGGACAAGCATAAAGGTATATCCTTTTACTGTTGTTGACCCGGAGTAGTATACTATAAATATGCAGTGGGTACAAGCTAAATTTGGCCAATCCAAGTGATTAAATGGGCCACTGAACAGCAGAATAGGATTTAAATATCATGTATTTGTGTCTATTCTGCAACACAGTAGTATGTTGGTAAACATAGATACATATCACAGCTTAATTTGGCAAGATATTTCATCTCAGACTCAAGATCAGAGCAAGCAAATAAAAGGACAGGAGAAAAAACACAAATATGCATTGCTTATTTAGGTTGCTGAAAAAAAGAGCTTATAAAATCTTCCTTATATGATGCTTTTGCTTGCTATGTTTACGATAATTGTGGTGTGACAGTTTCCCACATGTCTGAGGGACACGGACATGAGACTGATGGCCACAAAACAACAACCTCATCTGGTCACCGGGAAGGTATCTTTCATATGTAGTGGTAGCAATAGTCTTGTAGTTTTATATACCGCAGTGTATTTGTAGTGAAGGAAATGTGCAGTAAACAAACTTTTGCCACAATTTCACCACAAGCATAAATAAAGAGTGGTATCTCTTTTATATCTAGTGGTGGCAATGTTCCTGTAGATTATTTGTGGTGCAGCAAATATGCATAAACTCTCGTCTTGAATTAAACGTGATAGCTCACAGTGAAAACAGAAACTGGGAACAACAAATGTATCTAAATGTATCTCTAGCTTCGTGATACCCTGTCAGTCAACATACGCTATGAGGCAAAATCTTTATTTGGTACCAACTGTAGCAGGAAGGAAGATGAATTTGACATTGAAAATGCTCTTGAAAGACACAATGTTCTTTCTGCATTCAAAATAATTAGTTTTAAATATCCTGAAGTCTGTTAAGCTGAGTATAGATTGTAAGGGCAATTGTTTGATACTTTTAAAAGAAAAGAGAACATTGTATTCTGCTAAATACCCATAAGAATACTTAATCCTTTTGTCAATTACTTTATGTGTGAATAGGATCTATATTATCAACAGTTTCTCACAAATCAGTGGATGTTGTTGTCTTTTCAGTAGTCGTCGTTCTTTCTAGTTAGGTAAAACAGCCTGAGATAATCTGCACCACATCAATATAGATTGATTTGCAAGTTGTTGCTCCTTTGTAGTGCACCACAAACCTGAGTGGGAAAGAGGGAGGCATGAGACCCAGAAACACACTTCTGGGAGAGAAGATGACGACAGAGAAGAGAGAGAAAGAGAAAGTGCGAAAAGGAAAGGTAGAATTGTTTTTGAGATGGCACATTGATTCATAACTGTTTGCCAATTTGGGATCCAACATTTATCCTGATGAGATTAATAGGTGACACAATATTGCATTTATAGCTCCATTAAATGTGGTGATTTTAATCATTTGAGCCCAAAGTTAATCATGATTTTCTTGGTTTAATCTACAAACTGACATTTTTATGAATAGTAGTCACTTTAGGCTGTAAAGTTTAATAGGTCTCTATGATTTTCCACAAAAAAAAAGATATAAATAAGAGTATCTTCAAGACAAACCGTGCCAAACATTTCTTATGAGTTTTTTATTTCAGTTTGAAGAGTTTGAAGTTTGCCCATCTGTCATGGAAGTGTAGATGTTAAAACTGATTTTTTTTGTAGTCCATGTCGTGGTAAAAGTTTGAGAGTTCATCCATGACATTGGAAACACGAGGTTGGCGAAGCAAATCGAAGGAAAGCCCCAGAACAGCTACTTTTCTCACCACAAAAGTTTGTGTTGGGGAGTTTCCAACGTCAGGACATTAACTTACAAGTCAATCTTTTTGGAGCATTTTGAAAATGTGTTCTTTTCAACACAACAGTAGTTCCTTGTATCCAAACTCTAATAAAATCTTCAGGATGACTTTTGGGTTCGGTGCTTCCAGTTAAGAAACACTGCACTAGGTGAAGATTATATCAGCTTTATAGAACAAAGCAACCCCCTCCTTTGAAGTAGAATCTAGTGGGAATCCCATCCACCTAATCCATAGGACCTCTCTGTAGTACTGATGCCCACCTATACCTGCCCCGGCTGTGTGAAGGTATAGTGCTGTAGCACCGTAGATGATGTGGAGATAACTCTTAAACAAAGATTCCTTCATCCCTCAAGGGCTCCTGAAACTCTTGATCTCAGGAGAGCCCCAGGCCAGACAGTTGTATGGGATCATATACGATGATTTCAGAGGTAAGAGACCTTGTCTGAAAATACAGACCGGGAGACTCGCGCTCGGTTAAATCCTCTGGTTCTTTGGTTCAGATCAGCGATTGTAAACTCTCATTTTACTTAAGTGTGGATGCTGTTTTTCAAGCAGCAACCTGTGGGAAATTCCTTTCATTGCATGCCTTGTGTTTTTCATCTTGCTCACTCTCTTCCCTATGCAACTCCCTCTTGGTTGAAATTTTTTGCTTTTTGTGCATGATCAAGGTAAGTGTTTCAACTTTAAATTCATATAAAACCATCAAACATTCGCAGTCATTGACATTGTTGACCTGTTTATTGATTTTAAAGAGGATGCTTGTTATCAAAATGTGCCATTATTCCTTCAACTTCAAAGACTCATTGATGCAGGCAGCTCTCTTACTTTCTCTCAATTTAACCATCTTTCACCACGAACAAGTCACAATTGATAAACAGAAATTAAGCAGCATCTTGACTCCTAACGTGCTTTGTGGAACAATGTCCCATTGCATCTCTAGTCTGTGGAGTAATTGGCCATTTATATTTAATTAGGATGTTCTTCCTCCACCGCTAGCATGCTTTCCTCAGTGCTGAGAGAGGCACTTTATGGCGCTGCAGTCGCTGGTTTCCTTTTAAACCAGCTCATTAATATTTCAGCTGGCATCATCAACCAAACAATAATAAAATAATAATGTGACGGCTGATTAAACAGCTAAACTCCGACTTTTTAATGTGCATTTAAATGTGTATTTGCATAAACATGCCTGGTAAACGCCTCTTTAGAGGACAGTGATGCCTTGCAGCACACTATTGCAGGCAACTTCTAAAGCTTAATAAAACCTTAATTAGGTACCAGCCTCAGCCAAGATAATCATAGTGAGAATGTAGAGCAACACTTGCTGCAGCCCTCTGCACAATGCAGATCCTACAGTAAATTATATCAGGCTTTCATTTCTCCCTCTGTGGGAAAATTATACAAACGGTCTTACACTATTTTCTGCAGCGTCTTTTTTTACTTTAGTTTTAGGTTGTGAAATATGGATAAAGTCTTAATTTACCAAGCGTATGAGCATGAAGAGTAAAACCTGCAATCAAATCCTCTCAGATAATTCATGAATTTCAAAGAGAAAATTTAATGAAGAGCTCCGATTGTGCAGCGCCTTGTGGAAGCGAGTTTAGGACTGTGGAAATGAAGAACAAACAGTGAAAGAGAGGAGAGGCAGTGGAGGTTTTCTATCAGGTTAAGTGGTGTCATACTGATTCCATGGTGTCAGGTGCAGTCTGAAAACACCTAGTGTACTGTATCACTCACCTCAAACTCCCTTGGTTGTGATTCTGTAGCTTATAATCTACTCATCGGATAATGCAATTAAATTCCCAGACACATTTAACACACCTGTACTCAGACGCCTGCACACATATACACAAACAAGCACGTACACACACGCACACACACAGGATCGTGGAATTCCCATCAGTAATCAGTGCAGCCCAGTGAAGCAGACTCAGCAAACCTGTGAGTGTAGTAATGGAGAGGGAGTGGTCTGTCTTTATTGAACCAATATAGAGTCAGAAAGACGAGTCATAAAACACACTCAGAGTCATTCATTTGTGCACAGACGTCTAAAACCAAAGCCGGCAGACACATCTGTTAATGCAAGTCATTTATCACTTCCAACGGTTACGGAAGAATCCCATGAGCATGCTTACAAAATATGCGACCCCAGGAAAGTATTGACTTTGACATCATGAGCATGTATAATCATCTTCCTCCAGGAAAGAAACTTAAAACATGTCTCCTCCTTTCAGACTGTGAGTGCTACGGCCACTCCAACCGCTGCAGCTACATCGACTACCTGAACATCGTCACATGCGTCAGCTGCAAGCACAACACCAGGGGCCAGAACTGCCAACACTGCAGACTGGGATACTTCCGCAACGCCTCTGCCGAACTGGATGATGAGAGCGTCTGCATCGGTCAGTCCGCAGGGGGGAGGAAGGAGTGTGTGTGTGTGTGTGTGTGTGTGTGTGTGTGTGTGTGTGCGCGTGTGTGTGTGTGTGATTGACAGAGAAGGTGTTGTTGCTTTAAAATACAAAACCTACTTAATAGAAGTGAAGATTACCACAACAGCGTACTCTGTTAGGGACTTTTCCATAGATGCAAACAGTACATTTTTTTTTAAATATTATCAAAGATATTTTCAACCATACAGCTGTTTTCCAGAAACTTTTATGAAACACATTTTTTTGCGTTGGCTCTGTAACAGATGTAAAGATACACTTACTATGGGATTAAAGATATGTCAGATTCAAGATGAGTGTCAGCTGAGAAGTGAAAAAAAACGTCACTTTTTTTGGTTCACTCTCACCTTTCTCGGCGGCATAGTTTCCAGACTCAGCAGGCAGCTGTTTTCAGGAATGAAGCTCTAAAAACCCACTGTACACCATCTGGTCAGCAGCAGACAGCAGACAGACACGGTTAGCGGTGGGATGGTGGACATAGTGGTGCATGAAGCAGCTAAAAAACTGATGTTTCATGTTGGTGGAGACTAAACTAGAGATCAGTGGAAAGAAACATGATTCGCTAATTTTGAGAGCAACTTTTTAAAGGTGATAATAGTTCAGTGTGGTGTTTACACTTTATTGCACTGCAAGTTCGTGGCCCAAAAATGTATAACCCATCCCAGCATTTAGAGAGTTTATGCTCACTTCCCTGCAGCATTGTCCTTCATCTGGAGGTGCTGTACTGTGTAGAAATGGTTTACAAATCCAACATTGTTCGACGAATACTGATGCCAACGCCTGCAAGCACCCTTCAAGCTGAAAGTCAACATTTAAAACCTCATTTTGAATCCAATGAGCTCAGGAGCAAAGCCCAAAAATAAAACTAACAATAAAACATGTATCACTGTACTGCAAACAAATACATCTATTACATCTTTGCAGACAGTGATATACACGTTCACTCTTTTTAAGTCTCAGTCTTATTAAGGCCATGTCCTAATAGATGGTCAGTTTGTGCGCATGGCTGTGGAGAGACACTCTGGTGCAGGTGTAATCCATCTGCAGGTGGACTGCAGGGGGTTGTGAGTGTAAACTTGTGGCGGTTTGGTCGCAATCAGGCCTTGGAGTCAGCACAAATAAGGCCCCATTAGCTCTTCTGCCAGCACACTGGCAACAGAAATCAGTTCACACCCGGCATCTAGAAACAACGGCCTCCTCAAGCATTAATACGTTTGCACAGACATTTTAGCACAGCTACGCATTCCCTCAGTGGCGCACATACAATTCCAATATTAATGCACATGACCCACAAACACACGGCTACCAACCGCATGGCGTTTGGTTGCGTAATGGGTTTCATTTCTATGAATATTTTATAATTTATTATAAATGAGTTAATTTGATCGTGGGTTTAGCTTAAGCTACTGGCTTACATCAGATCATGAGAGAAACTCTGGTCAACCGACTGACAGATGCAAAGCAAATACGCAGCTGTGCAGTTTTTTTTATCATCTCTGATCTGCAACCACTGATCGGGACGTCAGTCAGCTTCTATAAATATATGCATTTGTAATGATAACCACTTATTATGGAATTTATGCGAGGGGGGTAAAAGGACAACTCCGCTGTCATCTTGTGTTAACGCGATGGTTGGTAATCTTCTTCAAAAACATTTTTTTAAACTTTCTGGGACAACAATCAATAAATCAACTGCTCTGTGAAAATAAAAAATACATATTTGTGGCTGCCACAGATTTGTAATAAGACCATCAAATCAGTTCAGTCTATAGAAAATAATGTTTATGTTTATTATGAAATGTTTACTTTCATAATAAACATTTGCAGGGAGGTGTGACAACTTTCTTGCTCGATTTAGAAACTTCTGGAGCTCAGGCTGCCAGCTGCTTTCATTGGAAAACAGTTGGCAACACTGACCTGGGTTTTTCTATTGGATAATTTATTCAAATATAGCGTTCTATAGCTAGTTTCCCATGATTACTAACCCTGGCTTAAAATCTGTCTCAGACATATTTGACATAAATCTCAATAAGTAGTTTGCATTGCAGTACAAGTTGCTGTGATTGGTCGGGAGGAGAGCTCATGGTGTTTCTGAAAGTAAATATTAGTTTGTGGGGATTTATAGGCCATTTGAATCATGCGAATTTCAACTAACAAAACCTAAATTTGTTTTATTATTATTATTACAAAGCCGTCCGCATCTCCCTCACCTGTTCAAAATGCCACAATGTACACGCATTCCACCTGGCTTTGAAATGAGATATTCTGTGATAAAAAATAACTTGCAGTCCCATTGAGATATTATTAGTTTCCCAAACTGATACTGATACAATCTGATGTAGGACATCTGTCTTCCCAGTATGGCAGGCTTTGTGATAGGTGCTGCTTTTAAGAAGCCAACACCAATTTTGAACCTCTTAGAATCCTTGGGACAGTTTGTTCACGGTCTGTGGGACGTGTTTTATTACATCACAGTAGTTTTTAGTCCCGACACCATTACATGTACCACATTATCTGTGAGTTTTATAGAAAAACACATATTTTTCACCAAGTGGTGCATGGTGGGCAAAACATGAATAATTATGTCTGGAAAGAGCTTACATTTCAGGTCTGAATCTCTGCAGCATCTTGGGCTCAAACTCCACCTTTCACAGTACTGCAGCTCTGAAAAGCATCAATACCGAAAACAGATCCGTGGTCTGAATACAAATGCGCACATATCTGGCTGAACTTCTTTCAACTCTTGGTCAAATCCCTATTCTAAATGCCTCCATCTCTTTGTTTTTCTCTCTCTCCAGAGTGTAACTGCAACCAGATGGGCTCGGTTCATGACCGATGTAACGGCACAGGCTACTGCCAGTGCAAAGACGGTGCCACGGGGGCCAAGTGTGACGACTGCCTGCCAGGATACTACTGGAAACAAGGCTGCTACTGTGAGTATAAGGAGGCAGATTCTTCTGCGGATTCATATCTGACAAATCCAGCCATGAACAAATGTTGTATGTTTCCAGGACCTTTGCGGGTGCACCGTGCCGCTGACTCTATGTAGCCCAGTGATTGTCAACCACTGTGCCGCGGCACACCAGTGTGCCGTGACAGATCGTCAGGTGTGCCGTGAGAAAATTTCCAATTTCACTTAATTGGTCCAAAAAAATATTATTTAGCTGCCGCAAATAATTTTCCATTGTTGAGCGTCTGAGCCTGCAATATAGTGGCTGGCCTAGTAGTTTCCTATAGAACAGGTCTGCACCTTGTTCTGCTATTAAACAAACTAAACGGCCGTATGTTATTGATCGTACACGACAGCTTGTAATTTCTGGGTCGCGTCTACAACTCTTTCCGCCCCGATGCGATGCACACAGGAGAGCACACAGTGGACAGAGAGAGCGGCGAAAAATATGTCGCGTGCTTTTCACAATGGGATTTGCTGCTTTAAGCTATCACTATTTTAAGCTATGAGCTCTCATGTTTAAAGCCCAACAGTTAAGGTATTTGTAGGTCAAGACAAACATCCAACAGGCTGCAGCCTGGCGCTCCATCATTGACGTTTCTGACGTTTCTGAGGCTCTGGAAATATTCTTCCAAAAGCCCGAAAAACACACTCAAGTGACAAAGCCTGCTCACTTTGTGGTCATCATTAAAATAAATGAACACTATGTTTCCTTTAAGTCAGTATTTATCAAACTGGGGCGTATTACAGGTGGGGCGCAAGAGGAAATGCTGATTTTACCGTATGCCGTTAATAGGTCACATGCGCATGTACGACTCGCCGATTCTTGTCATTTCGCCAAAAGCCGATCTTTATGAGATCTCCGTGAGGTTGTCTTTTCTGCTGTTGCGTCGCTCAACATGGAGCATGAATTGAGAACGGCTGTATCAAATCTACCTCGTTTTAAAAAGAGTTGTAGAGGAAAGCAGCTCACTGCAGCCACTATTAATGATACAACGTTATGCTCACACATCTGCACTCATTCTGTTTTGCAAAAAAACAGCTTGTTGTTTTCCACAATAAGCTATTTAGTTGTAACTAAATATTAGTTATTTTTTGCACGGATGTAACTTTATTTTCATTTTTCTAACAAAGTGATAACACATTTGTTTTTGTCTGATGGAGCAATCTGGTTTAATTGAAAGTGATTTCAATGTTCTATTATTTATAAAAGCACAGATGGAGTCACTAGTACTGTGAAGTATTACTTTGTAGTACTGTGAGGTGCCACGATGTAGTATATCCGTCAGTCGCCCCCCCCTAAAGCTGTAAACCTAGGGGAAACACTGAATACTGTGACGTTCTGTAACTTTTTGGGTTGTTGGTGTGCCGCGGGATTTTTTTATTGTAGAAAATGTGCCGCGGCTCAAAAAAGGTTGAAAAACACTGATGTAGCCTGTGCATCTCCCGACGTGCTCTTTACTCCGGGGGGGAATAGATCATGTAGCTCATTAGCAGCATCAGCTACTCCTTTAAGTGATGACCCTGTCACTCCTTAACCCCATTACAGGGAATCACCTTCCTCCACCAGCTACCATAGTAAAGGGGCCTCAGTATCACACACACACACACACACACACACACACACACACACACACACACTATACCTCCACAGACATACATGTATTTTGACTGTGAGTTTATTTACTACAATGTGGGACACATTACTCCACGTTCTAGTTGGCGTCTTACTCCAAATACTCCGATGCTACCGAGCCAATTATCGTCGGTGTAATAAAACACGTTAGCTCGTGTAATTATTTCCTGTCATGGAAGGCTGATCCTCCCCTTTATTTTCTCTCAGTACATTTGTAGGCCAAGTGTCTTTCGCTGTACAACTACCTCTGTGGTTTTCCTAATGCCTTTTATAGTGCTTTAACGATGCCATTTGTTCCTCCAATCATTACTTAACAAATATCACAAATGCAGTGGGTTTTTCCGCTGTGTTTGAGACAGTGATTCTAACTTGACCAAGAGAAAGTGCAGGCGCTAGTAAAACGAAAAGGAACTGCACAAAAAAAAAGACGGCAGGTGTTACCTGTTGTTGTCCCCGAGGCAAAGACTGGAGAATTTATCTTTCCTTTCCTTCCTTCTGCTTTCTTTTCTACTTTGTTCCTTCTGCCCTGAATTCTTCTCCTCTACCCCTGTGTCTCTGTTTCCCATCATGCTTTTTCTAACATTGCTCTTCCTTATCTTCCCTCACCTGTCTTTCTCTTTACCATACATCTTTTTTTCTTCTCTATGCCTTTTTTTTTACTCCCCCTCTATCCTCGTACTGCCTCTCCATCTGTCACTTTGCCGTGCCCTCTTTACTCCCAACTCCTCTCTCTCTCATTCTCCTCTCCTCTGTGATTCCTTCCCTCTCCCTCTTTTCTTCCACTTCTCCCTCTGCTGCGCTTTCTGTCTGCCTTCGTCTCCGCTCACAGCCAACGTTTGCGACGAGGAGATGCTCCTGTGCCAGAACGGAGGAACATGCTACCAGAGCCAGAAGTGCATCTGTCCTCCCGAGTTTAAAGGGGCACTGTGCCAACAATCCCGCTGCGAGTCGGGCAAGGATTGCAACGCCGCCTCTTCCCTGCACCTTACCACGGCCACCCTGCTGCTCTGCACTCTGCTAGCCCACCTGCTGGCCACGTTAACTACACACTGAGCCACAAAAAACCCCCTCAGACTAAGGAGAGTGTGTGTATATGTGTGTGTACGCGAGGCGAGGGGTTGACCCAGAATGGGTAGGGCCGCCCCAGTCGTGGACCCACACACCCTAGCACTCGCAAAAGCACACACACACTCACTCACACGACACTAACTAGCTCCAGTCTTCTTACAAACACACATGTATACACACACGCACACACACACACACGCCTCACAGGACTGTTATGATACTGGGTGTGTGCTCAGGTGTGAGAAGGACGTACAGCGAAGAAAGGGGAGTGGCCTCCGAGAAAAAAGATGCAGACGAAGGGGGGTGGAAGAAAAAAAAATAATCATACCAACCACTGTTCCCTTTATTCCTGAGCTGGAGCAATGTGCATCAAACCAAAAAGCATAAACAAAACACTTAAGTCACCAATGTTTCACTTCAAAAGGGAATGGCTGTACCTACAAGGACCTTTTTTCTTTTTTCTTTTTCTTGGTCGAGTTAAGGATCTCACCTCCGTTTGACTGACGGCCAACATGCGTGTGTGTGTGTATGTGTGTGCGTGTGTGTGTGTGCGTGTGTGTGTGGTCAGACTCGTGAGAGTACGCAACACGACGGACGGGTCAGGAGGCGAGATGTGCGTTCGATCCTTCAGCTGAGGCCTACATAGTATATTAACCAGGTTTCATTTCTTCTCAAAAGATGATACTTGATTTTACATTTATTCTATTCCTGCTGCATTTTTATTTTAAAATTATATCTTCAGTCATTGTATCTAATGTGCCCACTGACAGTCGCTGAGATTATACATATTATATAATATCCAGGGGGTTACAAATAATAAAAATTTAGTCACTATTATGGTTGTTATAGGAATGAGTGATTGTTGCCACACTTAGCGAGATTTAATCTTCACACAGTATTCAGGAAGCAGAATTTAACAGAATTTAACTTGTCAGATGTTTAAAAGAGAGAGAAATGATATCGACCACGTATCAATATTATATGACATTATTTGAGTATTTTTTGTAGAAATTATTTTTGTTTGGAGTTACAATAAATCATAAAAAAATTACATTTACAACTATTCCAAATGAGCATTTTATTACACTGAGTGTAAACCTTGCAGTAAATATGACTGTTATTTGCCTTGTTGTTTGTAAGTTTGTCATTCAATCAAGTATCTGAGTTTACATGCTGTTCACATCTTTTTTTTTTCCAGTGGGGTGAAAACAATGATAGAAAAAAATCATCCATTTGAACCATTTAATTCACATTTGACATGGTATTGAATGCTCTTAATTACAGGCTATCCCAGCAGTCTGTCTGACAATCACAAAGAACTGCTTTATGTCCAGAGAATATAAATAATTTTATTCTGATAAAAGTTGCAAAGAACTTTTTATATCTGAAAAAAAGTGATGCGCTAATTACAAATATTTTCCATTGCACAAACGCCGGCGATGAACCGATTCCCGACGGCCCCCGAGAGAAAGAACGACTGACCCTGAGGACGGATTTTCACACCTTCACTCTCCTCCAGGCTGTTCCAGTGACAGCTTGTGTTTAGCAAAAATGCCTTCAATTTCTATTTTTCTTATTTGCAAAACTACACCATAATTTCACTGAGGAGTGTTCAATTGCTGAGTCAGCCCAGGTACACAGTGGATAAAGAGATGTGAATGCTGCATTACACCAGGATACAGTGTACATCAAAGATAAAAGCGAGACTATAAGCCTGTGAGAAATGACAAGACAGGGATTCTTGTATTACTTCTCTATTTTCTGAGCTGGTGGTTCCTGTATTAGCGATTCTGTGTGTAGGGCTCATCCCCTTTGAGTCTGAATGGTGTCAAGAATTGAGGCTTGGGAGGGAATAGTTTATGAATGTAGAACATTGGGAAGTGATGTAAAGGAACCCATTTCATTGTGGATCAAAGAGCAGGAAGTGCTCGTTGACAGACAATAAGTGTATTGCAGTATACTGTGTGCATTAATGCCTGACTGACTGTATTACGAGGTTTAGATACAGCACACGCAGCCGGATCGGAGGCTCTCTGCGGCGTCTGGTCGCTGCCGAAGACCCCGCCGGAGTCTTTCTGGGGAACCTGCCCGATTTCACCTGAGATTAATAACTATATAGAAATAGCCAATCTTCTCACTAATGGTTTTGTTTACTTGTGAAGGTCATGGAGAGGTATCAGTGTTTAATTAATAAACGGGTTAAAGTTCCTCACAGTAACTTTAAGTACAACCCAGTGGAAATAAATTCAAGTATGTCATCAGACATCAGTATTTAAATTAGTAAAATGTACTTAAAGTACTTAAAGTACCAAAAGTAAAAGTACTCATTGTAAAGAATGTCCTCTATCAGAATATTATATATAATGTGTTATTATGATTAATATGTTAGCACCATGTTGCAGCTTCTAATGGTAGAGGTGCTTTGTTAAACACATTTATATATGGCCAGCTAGCTTAAATTGTAATAACGCATAATAAGTTGGTATTTACATTTTGTATTACTAATCTGCAAAGCAACTCGTAACTACAGCTGACAAATAAAAGTGTGGTAACAAGGACAATACTTTCCTCAGGAATGTAGTGTAAGCGGCGACAGGCGGGGGAGGATGAAATGTCTTTTGACTTTTCGACTCCAAACGGCCCCCGTGTTTAACAAAATAGGAATATTTCATTCACACATCGTTAATTAAGATAAAACCTGCAGTTATATTTTTTTTCCATGAATTCAATCTGACAAATGAGATTGGAGGTGCCAAATGATGCCTCTGTTCAAGACAAAACGGTGAATAATGTCATCATTAGAGTTTTATTAGGGTAATAAATGAATATTCAGATGAACCTACCTACCTAATTAGATTAAAATGGAGCAACGCCTCTGCTTTGCTGCTTTGAGATGAACCCGGAGACATATAAAGAATTAATGAGAGTAAACTCTCTGAACAACAGAAAGTTGCTCTTTTTTTATTTCACCTCTAAAGAGCTGAATAATGAGTGTAAAAGATCCATTTTCGATGTGTTCTGGTTACACGGTTATGTTGATTAACACATGGAGCGAGACGTCACTGCTGAGACAGAAACAAGTACATACCATGAACATAACACTTATGTGATCTATGGCGACTAGCACCTGCCAACCACACGTGTGTGTGTGTGTGTGTGTGTGTGTGTGTGTGTGTGTGTGTGTGTGTGTGTGTGTGATTTTGGTGAAAAATGGCTCTATTTGTCCCTGTCATCTCTGTACTGTTTTCCCAGCTGGACCACTGCCTTGTGTTTGGAGTATTTTAGGCTGTGGGTTTCACTTTGGTCCTCGAGGCTTCCACGTCTCGACTGCATTAAAATTCCCCTTGTTTGGAGGATACACATGCCAGTCACCTTCCCCCGTGCTGTGCACCCATGGGCCTCCCCGTCAGTGGCTTGGTTGCAGCCCGACCATTTACTTGTACGTGACCTGATTTCTCTTCTGGGGTCATGTGTTTCTCTGGGGTTTGACTGATCTCACGTTTCATCATCTTTCTGTAAAAAGATGAAGGTTTAAGTACGGTGAGCTCGTGCTAGACGGATCCCTCTGGAAGAGGCTTGACGCAGCACCTCGTGGGTTTTTTTCTTCGGCGGTAACATGGATGCAATTTGGCTCAAAGACCATTGTGTGTTTCACAACTGAAGCCGCTGCCTGTTTGTGCACCGACATCCCCGAATACTTTGTGTCAAGAACTCAGATCAGGCACACTCGCCCGTCTGCTTTGGGATGTGGCCAATTATGCTCAATATGATACCAGTATTGGGAGAGGAAATATACAAGAGGAGACAGAAAAAGCAAAATACTTCTGTGAAGATACAATACATTTTAAGTTTCTCCCAAAAACTTTTGGAGAATTCTAATAATAAGTATCCTGGCTCATTGATCATGCAAAGAATAGCTTATCAATACTGATGAAATGGAGGAACTATATTTTCATCTGCCTGAAAATAGACCTTTCTGAAGGAATCGGTGCTGAGAAGTGGATAGCGTATGAACTTATACTGTCAGCTGTCACTCTGGAGAAAATGCTTTAAGCACAGTCAAAAAAAATCTTTATTTTACCCATGTACTCTTTTCCATTTCTGAACAGGAGACAACAAGAACTATAACAACAATACTCTGAAATAGATTCACCCCCAGCATCCCACTTGTTTGTTTGTAATCACAAGGAAACATGCCGGGTGCAGAGATATGGAAGGTGAAGTGAGTGCAACTGGAGGAACTGAAACTGTGTTTACATATCAAATTTTAAAACTCAACCTCTTACCACCAAGCGGTGTTGTACCCGTGAAAAATCGCTGAATAAAACTGCATTAATATGCATGAATAATTCATGTATCACCATGCCATCACCTAGTATGCGGATGCAACAGTTGGCCTTAAAGGTTCAACTTCGACACACACGCGCACAGACACACACACACACACACACACACACACACACACACACACACACACACACACACACACACACAGAAAGACACAGACAGAGATGCTCCTCCCAAGGACTTACAATAACAAATGTGTTATTTACAAATGGAAATTGAACCCATATTATGATTAAATTCCATATGCATTATGCAACTTTATGCCTCAAGTCAGCAGATTTTCGTCCCACTCTGGGCCCCGTTAGTTGGTCAAGTTCCCGTCATTCATCGTGATGAGGTGTCTACCTGAGACGTCTAGCCTGAGGCTGAGCCAAGGAAATCTGTAAAGACACCCAGAGGCGTTGCCAGATTTCTTTTTATTTATTTAAGGCCGCCGGCACACGCTTCCATAAAGAACAAAAAAAAGTGTGGGGAGGGCAGCATCTTTGTCAAGAATACCAATAACAGCAGATGAAGAAACTTGATCGAACAGTAGAATATACTCTGCAGTGGAAAAAGTTTACTTGATTGAAAAAATGAGCATCGCCGCAGTACATCTAGCAACAGAAATACAGGGGAAATCAGGCCAACCGAAGGAAGGAAGGATTGAAAATGTCAAAATATGAAAACTCAAACACAGAGTCTGGAGACAGACACAGACTGGGCTTTTTTTAAAAGACATTGTTGCGCCTCTGCCAGCTCATTGGTCCCGCAGCTCCGTCCCCACCGAACATGTGGACACCAGAATATGCTCTTTATGTGCGCTCTGCTGCTCTCTTATTATTGCAAGTTTTATTGTGCATTTCAGACTCCAGACTGCAGTGTGGTTCAATACTCTTCACCCGATCCGATACCAGTGTTTTGATCAATCAGCTGCATGCGAGACTGGGAGCATTCTTTTGTAACATCAGGCAAAACAAAAATTTGTCAAATAAATACATACATTAACTGAATTGTTATGTATTAGAATAACACTTTGTCACCTACAGCTATTTGAGTAAGTATCGGACCGATATCAATATCAGTGTCTCGTCCATAATCCTCCTTCTTCTTTCTCTCTTTATCACCCCCATGTGCTTTCTCTCCCTCCTTCTATCCTTCTTTTCTTTTTCCTCTTTTAGTTCAATCAGTTAAGTTAATCTATTTACATTAGTATTGGAAATGGCAGTTCACCAAAGCCGGACAGCAGCCGACCCATTTATTCAACCCTGATTGAGAGGAGGGTCGACTGACCCATTCAAAGAGAAAGATGATTCATTTGTTCACAAAATATTAAAATTGGTCAGAAATTCATCAACTCCTGTCTACCTATCGCCCGGCTGGCTACTGTTGATTCAGGAGATGAAAAATAGGACTTAATATTTCTACTTCAAAATTATTTTGGGAGTTAGTTTCTACAACTCAGGACATCATCATCATCATCATTATTATATTTCTGCCTGTTAACAGATGGCGCGTCTTGCTGCTGCTGCTGCATTGCCTTATTTCTCACACTGTCCTTTTTCCAACGAGAGCACTTCTGAAGCATCAGTGTGCCCCATCTCAAACACGTTGGTTTAAAGATGGCTGCCGCTGTGCAGTACGTAACGATCAGAACGCCTCAAAAAGCTTCCGCTTCGGGCAAAGAAAATTGAAATCTTTGTCAAATTCACTAAGCTGTCAGGCTCGGAGCACCAGTGGGGCCGACATCAGAGCTCTAAATGCCAGTTGTACAACTTAGTGCTGGGGATGTCTGCCCTCTCCGCTGCTCCTGCAGACATGCAGAGCAGTGAAGACGTGAGATCAGATGTGAGATCAGATGTCTATATCTATCGCTTGGAGCTCATAAACCCGATGCGTCACAATGTTTAAACATTTGTTGGTGGAAACATCTGCAATGACTTTTTCAGTTTTTACGCTTTCATCGGGTCCCAGTCAGATTTCTTTGCATTTTTAAAGACTACTGTCACAGATGGAGTTCGTGTGCCGTGAGGAGGATGTTTTTTTCCCCTCGTCTTTACTTGATGTTTTTGTATATTCTGCAGCGCTTTTTAGGACGTCAGCATGCTTTCAGGAGGCACATTTAGTTTGTTTCCGAGTCGTACCTTTGTCTGGAAATTTCAGCAGACAAAGCAGACATGAAGGCAGCATCTCTACCTAAATCAGACATTTTTGCATTGTAATACAGTATGAGAGCAGAGTCTATGCACCTTCAAATGCTTTTTCACAGCAGCACTTTCGTTCACAGTCATTTGACAGGACTCACACACATGAAACGTTCATCAAATGAGTTTGAGATGCATGGAGGGGATAAATATCACACTCTACAGGTATCAGTGTGCTCAACGAATTGTCTAAAAACATCTGAAACTCCCCCCGCGCCTATTTCGTAGCTTTTCCCCCCAAAATCTGAAAATCCAGCGTTCACGTCAACTTCACGCAGCGATCGGACAGGTGTGAACTCCTCTCTCAAGCTCTTTCTTTTTCACTTCACGCAGCTACCCGCTTCTTTTAATGTGTTCGACAAGTGCAACGCCATGAACTCCCCCGTGGAGACGCTGCGCCATTATTCCCGTTTGTAGGATTCATCACATCTCACTCCGCTCCTTTCAACATAGTCGGAGCACACTTTCACACAAGATGGACAACCATGCACATTGATTTACATCGGAATGACGTCTATGATCTTGAGATCTGTAAATGAATCAAATTTATTTAAAAAAAAAAGATGTATCCAGGTGTGAGGATCCAGACTCAGTGTCCTAAAGTTATACTAAAGTGCTTGAATCAGTGTCCAATCTTTAGCGCCATCCAATTGGTTTTGCATACAAAAATGTGTAAACTTTAACTTTAACCTTGTGTTAAAACAATGGAAGAGAGTTGCGTCCAGTTTAAGAAACAGATCTATGAGTTATTTCAGGAGGCAACTGTTTATAAGTCTCCCACAAAGTTATGAAGGCTGCAATTATTTTATCTTTATTTTTTGAACAAATATACTACAACACGTTTACTCTGATGCAAGTACAGACCATTATTGAATACTACAAAGTACAATAAAAGTCTGCACAGATGAACACATACATGTTGACAATACAAGCATCAATGCATGGATCAAATACATGACTTACCCACTGGTATCTACAGTGCATCTTCAGCATGCTGAAAGCCTACAGTGTATTCTAACTAATTACTCTTGCAGCACAGATTAAATACAAATCCAGACCCTGAACATACCAAAGGACCACCAACGCATCAGACATTCACACATCTAGCTCACTCACTGTCATGCTTTTATAGTTTAGTTTTTTAGCAGTAACTTCCAGGAAGTATACAACTTACCAGCTGCATGTGTGTGTATGTGAATGAACAGATTCTTGTTCTAGTGCTTTCAACTGCATGGTGCCAGAGGGGCTTCAGTGACTGGAGGCTCAGACTCCCAGTTAAGATATTGACAAAGCTCCTCTTCATTAGCCTCGAGGACTCCGACTTCAAACAGCTCACCTCTCAGTAACACGTAGATGCAGAGACAGCAAGCAGCACAACGTTGAGGATATATATTCCATTCCCCTTATGATATTTCCACTGACAAGCCTCAAATGAAACACTGTTTGCAAATGATTGTGTGACTGCATTATGAATTGTTTACATCATTTAATATACACGACCTAATTGTTATTGTTTTGGCAAACAAATACAAATCTGCAGTTTATGCGAAAGGATGTTGTAAAAAATAAACAAACATAACACACAGAACACTAAAAACAAAGAAATATATATGTTCAATATGTAATAATAATGCATTGGCAATTGCAGTAAAGCTGCCCTACTGTATAGGACATGTATTATAAACTGGGCTGTGGTAAAATGTATGAATCAATATACATCATTATCAACAAACATATGTAAATAATGGGTAAAAGTTCGGATGTTGTTTGGAACTCTGCAGTGTGGTGACAAGATAAATCCTCCAAATTCCGTGTATAAATATCGGTCGTTGTGTGGAAAGACAGTTGCATATTTTTGCATGCTCATCTTTGATACACCTGGTGTGTGTTTTTTGGCAATGATATGCCAGAACCACAGGTGACACCGGTGCATTCATCTGCAGGTTGGTGACTTTTATTCAAAACTTTAGCCATGAGGACACCAGGGAGCTGACCGTCATTCCTCACAGTCATAGCACACAGCAGAGTCCACGTACCTCCAGATGGCTTTGTCTGAACCTCATTTGGGTGTAAAGTAGTAGCTGTCAGGAAGACAAGCTGAAAGAAAACACTTGAGCCGGAGAAGCAACTGAAGTTTTTTTTTAAAGAACTACCTTAGCAGAGAGTATTCGTATGAAATTGTCCCAAATACATGGCACCACAATGACAGGAATTTGGGTAAACACAGTGACAGTTATTCAATTCAAGCAGCAGGAGGGAATTCACAAACCTACTTCTCTTATTTCAGCCTGTCCAACCGAACTGATTAAAAATGAGATCTGAGAGAAACACACCACTCAGCAATATGGAGGTCAAGAGAAATTGGAGCAAGAGAGATAGTCTATTAAAAAAAAAAACAGACACAAAAGAACACTTGGCAACGCAAGTGACATGAGGGAAGGAAGCTGGGTTCATCAACAAAGGAGCAGGAACATTTAAGAAATGTATGACTGCAGAGTAAACACCATCTCCAGCAGTGACATACCTGGAGTTTAAGTTACCTGAAGACAGAGAGTTTTGCTTGGAAGCCGGCGCAGCTCAGTGTCAACATCCTGTTCAAAAGAAACTGACACAAAAACTCAGAAACAGTCTTCTATTTGAGGAATGGATACAAAAAGGCAGTAAAAGGAAGTTGCATGCTTATTATATACAGTAATATACAGTGTGTGGCTACATTGTTCGGATTTTAAAGGAATAATTCACCCACAAAATGACCGTTTGCATTTAAATTACCTCGTTTTCTTGTATGCAAAAAGTTGTATGCATCCACATTTAAAAAAGCAGAGTCCTGACAAATTAAATGAAATGGGGCGGCCACTTTTAACAACAGCAAAACTATACTATAATCACACAACTCATCCGTCCGGCCGTATGCTTGCTATTTAAAACACGTTTCCTCACACCTGCCCAGGCGCGCGGGATTCAAGAAATCAAGGTAACACAGGGTAATTGGTATAAATATGCTCATTTTGAGGGTAAAGTATTATTTTAATAGTGTCAGCAACCTTGTTGTAAGTAAGAGGATGTAGAGCAATCATGATTGACTTCTATGTGTACTCTCAGGTTTTGTTTCTGTCACTCAATTTCTTCTTTTTGCGGGAGGTTTTATATTTAGCAGCTCTTGCACCGTTTCTCCCCGAACAGATTAAACTTTACCTCCTTTGCCATATCTTGAATATTCTGGGGAGTTTCTCTATTTTTTTTTTGTTTTCAAAAATCCTCTCTAGGTTGCTCTCTTTTCGTACCCTCTGTCATGTATGAAGTATATTTCCACCTTTCTTACGGCCTTTGTCTCGCTCAAACACACGCCCTCTCGCTGCTATTCTATTCCTGCATTTCCGTCACGGATGGCAGACTATTGTGTCAGCTGCTGTCACACGTCTCAACGTTCAAGTGGAGGCTTCAGTTATGTATTTACTGTATACTGATGGGGGGTGAAAAACAATTTTCAGAAGTAGGGAAACAATAGTATACCTTCCCGAAAGGTTGTCAGTTTTCAGAACACTCACAACTGTGCAGTGATCCCATCAGCTGTTCAAATTAGACATTAAAAATCATCCGCTTCTCTAAAAGGCTTTACAGTCTACAGACATGAGCAGGAATATGGGATTAGATTAGAAAACTGTATTAATACCCAGCTAAACACGTTTGTCACCAAAAAAAAAAATTAGATCAATAAGAAAACAAGACTATGAGTCGATGATAAATAATATTCCCAAATCATTAAGATTCATCCTCTGGCACCATGAATGTCACAACAATTTAATTGCAATCCAGCCAATATTTGTTTAGATATTTCAGTCTGAAAATGTGTATATATATATAGCCGTGCCCGTGCTGTAACTTAAAGTAAACAAGCTATGTCCTTATTGTAATAAGTACCATTTACTTTTGCTGTATTATATTTGGCTTTTAGGAGGTCATATGACCATTCCAATACTAAAGATGCCTAAAGACTGACAGGACAAGGAACAGCGGGAGCTTTCAAATCTCTGATTGATTCAAGAACTTTTCGATGTTGCTAAAGAGATGCGAAGCCTTGGGGAGATCAGCTATGAGCCTCTTTTAGATGTATCGTCTAGCTTTAATGAGATCTGCCAAAAGCACTTTATCACAAGAAAGAGACAGAGATGAAGTCAATAAGGTCAATTTAGAAAGAGCAAGAAAGTGAGCCTGTTCTGAATCTCCCCGCAGACCCCGTGAACAGAAACTCAGAATTTACGATGCAGAATGCAATTATCTGTTGCTCAAAAGGTTAAGGGCATCTTTGCATTTTGCACACATTCCAATTTTTGATATTTACACTAAGAGAACCTCAGAAAATGGGCGCAGTCAAAACAATTATTTTTCCTGCAGTCAAAATTCCTTTATAAGTTCTATAAACGTTCATCTAGAACCCAAAAAAAAAGGAATCTTTTGTTTTTTTTAGGTATACGAGGAAGTGAGCCAGATACCTAAAGAGTGCATCGGTCATATTTGTACAGAGGAAAACCTGACGAAGGTGTTTGGTGAGGGTGTCAGAAGCGGAAGCAGAGGAGAACAGTATTTCTTGTGTAATGTGTGTGTCCTGTCAGCAGGCAGCCTCTGGGGCGCCTAAGTGTACCATCTGTGACCAGGTCTGCCATGCCATCATACCCTCTCCCACTGCCACTGATGATGAGGCCGTGAGGAAGCACATGTCTTCTGCCTTCACTGCCGGGGAGCATGCGGAGAGCAGCCAACAGGAAGCAGGCTCCTTGTTTGTTTTTCTTGACATAGTTCTGAAATCATAATTATGAAGGAAAAACCTGTTATTTACCACAAATACGACACATTCTGACTGAGTAAAGCTAACATATCCTGCCTGCGAGCAGCTTAAGCACAAGCCAGGCAAAACACATCTCCGTACTGGATGTGCGGAGATGAAATTGTTATTGATCCTCTCTTGTAAATCTGTTTAACACAGCAGACAAGTGTGTTCCCCAAATTGAAAAGGAATATTCCTTTGATATTATCTGACGTGAGGCATCCGCTAATCTTGTCGCGTGATAATTTGCAGATAATTTGTGTGTTTTCTCTGCACGTAATGCAATTTTGTTTGAATATTGGCTGGGACGTTATCTAAAGCATGGAGTATGGTTTTATGATGGATGATTAATAAAAGTGCTTGCATGTGCAGGGCTCACAGAGGAGCGTTTGCATCTTCTTCTTAATGACCCGGTCTGACAAAGGTAGCATAGAGGGTAATTAAGTCACCTGAGACACTGCAAGAAAGATGAGGTGAAAGTCAAGATAGTTGACCAAAGTGTACATATTCTTAATAGGTTCTGTATATGTTTTTTTTTCTGTTCCATCCTTCAGCGCTTCTCTTTTTGCCTACGATATGCAATCCAGTACTGTGCTGCAATGGCACTGATGCTGAACCTTTGACCTTGAGAGTGAGAGAGGATGGTAAAAAAAACTGTGTAGTGAATTTTCCAAAGCTCAATGATGTGCACCACTTACTGAGCATATCTCATTTGTTGCTGTTGTTGTTGAGTCCTCCACCAGGCCATGGTATTGATGAGGCAGTGCCAGGAGGTTCCCAAAGGACCGGAGAGCTAAAGCTCTGCCAATGGTATCAGACCTGCAATGCGGCGTTCAAAAAGCAAGTCAAAATGACTTTTTTTCCACCAATAGGTGGTGGTTTCGATAAATAGATTGAATAGATCAATAGATAAAAGAAAAAAAAAACTAAAGAAGACATACAAATTGCTCCTAAAAAGATGTTTCTTATAGTTGACTTGTTAAATATTGTCAAATACAGGTGGAACTAGTCACAAGGGCTGCATTTCATTCAACTGTGCCAGGTCCTGCTTATGAAATGGAGCAGAGCCAGCCTCAATGTTGGTTTGCATGTGCTTTTCCTTCTGCTCTGCAAAAAGGTCTGTTATTACTGCAAATATTTTTCCCATCTGTGATTATGTTTTCTATGAAGTTTTTTTTTTTTAAAGATGTGCAATTTGATCTGAACTGTAAATCTTTTCAGAGTAAATCTATCTGGCGACCTCATATGGAGCCTCGTGTTTATCCTCGAACTAGGGAATCCAATAAAAGAGTCTTGATACAACCTATGCGTAACAAAGATGAGATCATAAGGGTGAAATGCTGCTGTGATCATTATCGGAAAATATTAATTGCTGGCCTACTGTTCGTCAAATATCTTGCTTAAAAGCTCCACAGTCTGTGGGGTTTTTTATAATTTATTGACACTTAGGAAACACTCAAAATGAAAAGAAAATGTCCATGCAGTGCAGGATGTCAGTATTTGGAAATATTCATGATGCTGTCAGAAAGCTCAGGAAATCAGAAAAGCATGTGGACTAAGCTCCCCGCAGCTCTCCCATGGATCCCCGCTGTCCATCACTGCACACTTGATGACATGTTCCATCAGTTAAACACAAAGCATGACAAGGAGCTCCACATGAATAACTTCCTGTTCAACTCAGTGCCGCATTCAGAGGAGCAGCAATGAGAGAAGACTGTGTCCCACGCAAGTCACATCCTCTGTAGTAACGTGCACTATATATATTTGCATTATGCATTACCTGTACTTTCTTCATTTGACTTTGTTTCACGTGAACACGGAGACCATCGCAGCGGCCGTGAGTAAAGCTTCTGTCCCAGAGCTGGACGTCCCGCCTTAAATCAAGCGACAGGCAACGATGGACCTCAGTCGGACCTGTCTCGCTAAACTACAGCGTTCCTTGGCTGCTACTAGATAATTTTCTGGAAAGACAACAGTCAGTGCAGCACTTCACAAATCTGGACTGTGTGGGAGAGTGGCCAGATGGCAGAAGACAGCAGCCTGGAGTTTTTCAAAAAAGCGGTGAAAGATTCTCAGTGCATGACGCAAAAGACTGTGGTCTGAAAACCGTTAACACTGGAGACTTCCACCGCGACGCAAACCGATATGTGTTAGTGTCAAAGTGAAACCAGCATCACTCCCGAAGTGAAGCGTCACAGCGACAGCATCCTGTTCAGTCCTTACAAAAACCAGCGCAACGATAAGAAGCTATTATAAGGGGAGACGTCAACACCCCAATTAAGACAGAGCAGAAGTACAAACAGATGACATCACACTAGAACATTAGGGAGGATCACAAGCTTTTCATTTAGACCGCGAGGATTATGAAGATAAGGGAGTCCCATAACACCTGCAGCTCCTGGCAGTCCTCCTGAAACTGAGTTGAGTTTAGTCAGTAGCACAAGGAAAGCACACAACAAATGGGCTCAAACACAGCTAAATACAGATTAAAGGCATACAGACGCTGAAGAATGAAGAGGAAGAAACACGTTTTGAAAAGTAAAAGAGAGAAGAAGACATTACAAATTGAACTTGAGGCTGGCGCTAGGTGACAAGTTAATGTAAGGGATAACCAAAGTTAATTCATCCAATTTTTGTTGATACAATTCAATAGAAATACAGAAATGTCACTGTGCCAGAGGGGTTGGAGGAAGATAACCAAAGTGATGATGATTCATCCTCTGGGGACTATGAATGTCTGCACAAACCTTCATGACGATCCGGCGAGTTATTTCAGTCTGGGCCAAAGTGTTGGACCGACAGCCACACACACTATGCTGGCTCTGTGTGTGTGTGTGTGTGTGTGTGTGTGTGTGTGTGTGTGTGTGTGTGTGTGTGTGTGTGTGTGTGTGTGTGTGTGTGTGTGTGTGTGTGTGTGTGAGAGAGAGAGAGAATATTCACTCAGCTTTGTTCACGACAAAAAGTCTGAAGTCTGTTAAATTTATTGAGGGATTTACTGTATTTTGCAGCGTGGATGTAATAATTCCACAAATGTGATCATCGACCTGATAGAAAATTGATAAAAAAAAGTGCGCGAAATGAGAATGTGGATGTTAATGTATTTTCACGTATGAATATGATCAGAGGAAGAAGAAGCACAGCTGAACACACAAACACAGAGAGTTTTATGGCCCTTCTTTCATTGCACTGGTCACATGTCACTACATCCCACAATGTCAACGTAACTCAGTTCAGTCTCCTTCTATCAAGCAAGTGTTGAATCATTTATATGTCATATGGTATTATTTAAGGTGCAAACTCTGCTTATCCTACTCTGCTCTTTATGGAAGGTGATAAAACATTTCAGTCCAGACATTTCCGTTATCGTTACACCTCATTTCTGCCCCGTGGCACCAGTAAGGGTTTCTTTACTAGAATCCGGTCATGACCTTGTGATATGGAAAGACATCAATGGAGAGAGCGGAGAGAAAGCTGAGAGACACTGAGGAAATAAATGGTGAGGTGGTGAAGGAAAGTGACGGCCCGAGGCTGCTGGGAGGTAAATGTGCATTGGAGAAACCAGCAGAAGAGAACCGGGGAGAGGACGGGGAGAGGACGAGAAGAAACAACCTGAAAAGGTGCGTGAGATGGAGAGACTATCATAAAAAAGATTGGCTCAGATTTCAGAGGAGAATTATTAAATTAAATGCAAATCACTGTTCACTGTGACATTTTAGCAAAGCAACCTCCCTGACATTAATGTCACACGATTTTCATGAACTCAAAGCCTGTTTTTGATATCATCTGTCTGCATTCTTTTCTTTTTTTATGATTTTTTTTTGTATGCATGTTTTTAATAGCCATTCCATGCATTTACTTTCTGTAATTACCAAATAATAATAATAACTTCAGACACTTCAAGATTGCCTGCTGTATATGGGCTTTTGGAAAAAGGCAACTCAAACTGCCTGGTTATGAATATTTATATATAAGCTATTTAGCATTCATACAAGTCCTATACAAGCACTCACCAAACTTGTTTATAACACACCAGTATTACGCAGCTATAAAGACACTTTATGTGCATATTTATGTGTAGTAGACAACTATACGAGACATATTTGATATCGTTACAGCTGTGTTTAACTATATTGTTGTTCATTAAACCAGCCTCTACTCAAAAGTGCCCACAAGAGGTTACAGTTGTTGGCCAATACATTAATAAACACTTGTGTCCTCTGCTCATAACTGCGTTATAGTGATTTGTAAACGGTTTATCCTGCACGGCACCAACGGCGTGTTGCCGATCGCCTCCATCCTGCTGCAGTGCAGGTTTCCCTCCCAACTGCAGCTCCAGAGTCCGGCTGCTCTTTCTCTGGGAGGACTTTGTGTGATGTGACACGGATTCATACATTAGAGCCCAACTTGCAATTAGAGGTTCTCTGAAGCCGAATCAGACAGCGAGGGGTTTCACACGAGCAGGTGAAGCAAAGCAGATGTTTGTGTGTGGTTGATGGGCACAGTATTTGATATAAATAGTGCCGGGCCACAGCTTCAGGGCTGTTGATGTGTGTTGTTTGTTTTATCATCTGCAATATCAAAATCAGTGCAACGCGAGCTCCGTATTGTGTAAAAATAGAACCACGTGTTCACCAGCTGGCCAAGGATCAGGACCTTGCAGAGACTCTGTCTACTGCTTCCCTCACGCTTCTTTAACGGTCTAAATATAGAATAAAATACTGGAGGTGAGACGCCAGAACAAAACAAAATCACAGCAATCAAAGCTTTTAAAACATCTTGCAATTTTAGGCAAAGTCTACCAGCCATTTTTCTGATGTAGACTATTTATAGACTGTAGCAAAAGGTATTGGAGGTATCAATGAACAGATGTTCTGACTAACTTAAACCATCCATGAAACATGGCAGATGTAAGGATAAGAAAAAGTATCAAAAAGACTTTATCTGTTCGTCCTCTAAATATCTGTTTTGTCCTTGAACCAACCCATGTCACAAGGGAACCTCTCCCTTCTATGAGGCTGACTTCAGGTCAGTGTATGTTGCCCCCAAGTGGAGAGGCTGTGGATGTGCAGGCAGGAAAGGCTTTGACATTTGTGTTAGTTAATGTGAAAATCATTTAATGGATCTATAAATCATATCAGACGTGGTAGCTTTTAGTGCATTTACTCAGGTACTGACTGAATTTTTCAATTATATTTTCCTCTTTTTTTCTATTCCACACCATTTGAGAAGCGAAATGTGTTATTTTTAGATTTATCCAAGAGTTTTAGTTACTTGTTACTTCACTAATTAAGATTCTTCATACAAAACTAAATCAAAATAAATCACATTTTTGTCTGTGATGGTCCTAAAATTGCATTTTCTCAATACTTTGCATCCACCAGTGCTGTAAAAAATATTATTTTCACCGGTAATTTATTATCTATTATTATTTTCCATGATCAAGTTTATTTTGTCTCTTGTTAAGAGATGAATGTCTGTGCAAACTTTCATGGCATCCATCCAATAGTTGTTGAGATATTTCAGTCTCAACCAAAGTAACGATCCACGGCTAAAATAAAGACTTTTTAATATCATGTGATTTGCTTTTTGCCATCAAACTCAGTTTTAAATGACTATTTTTCTTTCTGTGTTCAGCTCTCCAGTCAGTCGGTTAGTGTTGTTGCTGCCTGCAGCTTCTGAATCTGTTGAGTTCAGCAGGAATCTAATCATATGCAGAAGATGTTTCTTCAAGATGTTCAACTTACAGACATCTGAGTGGAGGTCCACCAGCTGACAAACAGATATCTCCAGGATAACTGTCTATCTTCTACGCCACAGATATGCCAATTAAATCAATGTTGGGGTGGAATAAAGAAAAGTGAAATAGAGGAATGTGTTTTTCCTCACATTAAATAACAAGAATAATCAGTGAAGCAACAGGCTCAGTGAGCTGCTTTAAGAATTTGGATCAGATAAAGACATCATTTGGCTCATAAACACTCATTTCGCTCCCAGAAGATTAGAGACGTGTCCATGAAGCCAACAGCTAATAAATGTGCTGCCATTGTTAAAACACTGTTGGAGTTAAATTTAAGATCAGGCCGGTTGTTTGTGGTGTTTTATGTTTTATACAAGAGACAGAAAAAGAAATATGAGGGTGGCAGTTTGAACGCTCATAGGTATCTATATGGCTCTTTCAGCCAATAATTATTACAGACGAGTCAGTGCTTCGAGATTCTGCTCTGAGATCCTCACTGCTTACGGGTCTGAGGATGTTTAAGACCTATGAACAAAACATGGCCTGATTCGGGTCCATGCAACTCCTCATACTGCATTTTAATACACACTTACATACTTTTGAAGACTTTCCCCGCCTGATTTACGGAGGGTTAAACTGGAGAAAGTATATCCATTATTTATTATTATCAATGACCTGAAACGTCAACACCAATATTGCTTCTTAAAATTCTGTCTTGTGGCCGGTTCACTTTCCTGACAGAACATTCATCCATCCACCCATCCACCCGTCCATCCATCCATCCATCCATCCGTGCATCCATCCATCCATCCATCCATCAGAGACTACTTCTGTTAATGTATTACTTAATTTAAATCTGTTCAGTAAAAAATCTGCAAAAAAAAACATGACAACCTAAAACTCCACTATAAACATGTCACATGCTAAGACTAATTTTCCAAAGGGTTGGTTCTAAAATAAAGCGCAGTGCACCCTGGGCAGTTTTTAGAAAAGATATTGCAACTTGAGAGCAGTTGAAGCTCACAGAGCCACATGTTGACGGCATGTTGTGTTCCGTGTTATCAAGGACAGCAAACCTGCAGTGTGTTCATGTGTGACGGGAACTGAACGTGTGCTTGCCTCCATAGTCCCACTATAGATGTACGATGGATGCCATCTAGTGGCTCAAAAGTAGAGACACAGTAAAGTACTTGCTCAGTTTGACTTGACTTGTATTTTTCACATTGAGCAGTTTAGAGAGAAAATATTTAAGTTTATGCAATGTGATTCAACGTTCATTATTATATTAGTTCACAGGTATAATGAATGCAGCTATAACAAAGACCCAAATGACCTGTGCATCTATATAGCAAATTATTATTTGTCTTATAAACATTGCATGTGCTATATGAACAGTATGCCGCTGCATGTGCACGTGCAGCAAAACAGCGTTTTTCAAGCCTCACACAACACATTTCCTGACATTCGATTTGAGCAGAGACGTCGTGCAGCTTCCATTTCTAAGCGTGAACACACTCAGAGCTGCTGCCGATCTCTCCTGTGAGATTACACTTCGAACTTCTTGCCAATGTCTGCTGGCAGCGATGTGACTTTGTCAGTCAGTCTAAATCAGACAGTTCACTTCAGTGTTTGTTGTAATAAATGTTCTCAAAATTGCATTTTTGAGGACTGTAATGAAGGATTCGAAGCCGGTTTGGCAGAGAGTTGAGCCAAACCAGGGGACTCGACAAATACACATTACAAGTGTGTTACTTATTCAAATAAATCCCCTCAAGATCTTTGGCTCGATGTGTGTACTTTTCATTCAAAATGCCTGTTAAACCTCTTTGATTAAAATCCATTGATTCATGTTCAGATATAACACCAATATGACACCATGGGACATTTCAATTTTTCTCAATTGTTGCTTCAACAATACTCCTCATTTGAACAAAAAGGCTATTTTTTTTGTTTATGTTCTTGCATCTCAAGTGTATGGTCGACCTAAACACTCGCCTGTCTTTCTCTGTCATGACAAAACAAATGCAAAATGTAAAAGGCTAAAACGCACAGCTTACCGAAAAATAGATGCCAGCATAGTTTTGTAATGTTTATACATCTTAGCCAACTATGAAGCAATTAACAAGTTTCAGGATGCAAATAAACAAGTCCACTGTGGAAGAGCTGCACTTAGAGAGCAGCTTGTTAATTAAACCAGGGCCAATGTTTGATTAGGGGATTAATTTGTTCCACGGGGGGAGAAAAATGAAAGTGAACATCATTCAGTAGATGAAAACATGTTCATCTTGATTGAAAAATGTACTTATAAACTTAAAGAATACGGCTGTTTTTATTCTGTATTGAAGGAACTGATGTCCCAGTCCTATTCTGAATTATAATGCTGTGCTGTGTTTTAGATTGTGCCTTTAAAGCCCCTCAAGTGTTTCTCTCTGACTCAGCTTACATCGAGGCTGTGTGGGTTTGGTTCGATCCGATTTGACTGACCAAGGCAACAGAAGCAAACGACCCCACCACTGTCATCAGATTCAAATGTTCCAAAAGAAATACACAACATCACCTTTTCTCAGCCTAGACAAGAGCAAACTTCATGTTCTGCCTCTTGCACGGATGCAACGCTGTATCATGGTCACAAGATCTGTCCACAGACAGAAATACAGACATCTGGCAAAGCACTCAAAAATACTACTTCCTGCTCCAGTAGGCGTCTCATCAAACAAGTCTTCTCATCTGAAATCATCAAACTGCTCTAACTTTGGCGGAAAATGATGTGATTACATATAATTCTGCTGTTCTTAGTAAGAAGTTGATTGGGGAAACGTGTTTTCACAGCCCTGAAGTGAATGGTGAAATCCTGTGTAAGCTGCATGTTGATGTGGCAGCTGGTCCAAGTGGAGCTAAGCACAATCAGCAAGGCGCTAATTTAAACTATTACTAGTCATTCTGCAGTATGTAGGAGCGCACCAGAGTTAAACGTACAATATGTTCTTTTCAAGTGTAGTGGATGTGTCAGTAAAGCAAAAGTACTTCAGTGTAGTACTTGATTAAATGCTTCATTACTTCCCCTGAATGATTGCATGGTGTTCCTGTTCACATGTGTAAATGAATTAAAAACATTTACAGACATTATATGATGATGAAACTGAGGACTTTTATATATATATATATATATATATATATATATATATATATATATATATATATATATATACATATATATATACAGCTTGGCAAATGTTGGAAATGAAGTGTGTCATATAGCTACATGTATAGTGTATGTGTGGAAATAACATCTTAGGAGATAGACACAATAATTAAACATCTGTTCAGGGAAGACACATCTAAACCATACCTTCCAAAAATAAAAATAAAAGGTTTCACCAGCAGAGCTCGCTGCTCATCCTCACAGTGCAGGTCAGAGAAAATAGCTTCCAGAAACAGAAATAGGTTCAGGTCTTCAGCCTTTTTTTTTTTTAAATCTAGGCTATGCCCGTTCCCGACGGGTGTTCGGGGATAGCCGGAGGTTAGGCCTGAAAAGTGAAGCAAAAATGGAGCGGGTCGTTTAAATAGGGCAGATGTTTCCTCAGGAAAGGCCTGACGCGTTCTCTCTGGCAGTGTTTCAGGGGAACACAGCCAGAGAGAGAGAGAGAGACACACACACACACACACGGCACTCGCTTCACAAGACGAGGAGCTTTTCATCGTTTGAACTGAACAGAGGGCTCATTTTCAGCTCTTACAGTCTACATACTCATTGCTTCCATCTCTGGAAAACAAGGTCATGTTTTTAAATCATGGTGACACAGTGGTTTCTCTTTTTAGAGAGAAAAGGCGTGTGTATTTTTATTGTGCGATGCTCTCTACCCACGGTTCACATCAGCAGATGTGTATCGTGGATCGAGCCACAGATGGACACACTTGTACATGGAGCCACCACTATGGTCCATGAAACATCTCAACAACTAGTGGATGGATCGCAATGAATTTTGTTTGCGGACATTCATGGTTCCCAAAGGATCACAGACTTGATGATCCCTTAACTTTACCTCCAGCCGCACCATATTACTATTGGATGACTCATCATAAATAACTCCTCCATCACCAGGTCAACTTTAATGCATCCCCATTAGCAGTGAAGATGGTTAGCATTTGACCTTATCGCTATTATAAGCAGTTCTGCTAGCTGTAGCTAATACATAAAATATATTCTACCTGCTATGTCATCATACCAGGTACCTAGTGCAAATCTTATTAATATTTCTTTCACTGCATTTGATCTCCCTCTTTACTTTTAGAGTCTGCGAGACAAATAACTTTGTGAATAATGCAGACATTTGACAATCAGTAAATCAGATTATTAGGTGCCACATTTGCCCAAACAGAAAATCAAACAAAATGTCTATAATCAAAAACATGCCAGTGTATATATATCAAAGCACGACACTTGAACCATCTCCTGTACATGAACACATTTTTATTTAGCCTGATATAGGTTACACATGGGAAAAAAAACAAAATGCTAAGAGAACTACTTCCCTTTGTGGAGCTATTGATATGACACTTTTAAACCAGCTTAACATCCCCACATGACAGCCGTCAACATTAGCTGCCGTGGGCTGTGAGGAATTAAGCATAATCACATGCTACGACTGACCTGAGGCTTTTTTTTCATACTTTCTTTAAAAAGTAATTAAACAAGAAAACATATCCCCCTCAGCAGTCTTTATGTATGTTTTCTCACTAAATAATATGGAATGTTGTCTTGGAAAGCAAAGAGTTCTCTCTCACAGCAGAAAACATGATAAGAAACTGAATGAAAAAAAAATTACAAATTAAAAAAAGAAAAACGATTCCCAGAATCCTGTTCGCAAGCTGCTACTGTGTGTGAGGCGTTTAAAAAAAAAAACACCGCCTCAGTCCAAAAGTGTGTTCAACGGAAAAAATAAGTGAAACCTGCTGCTGTCATTCAGTCTCATTATCCTAAAACGTGGATATGAACAGAACGCACAACCTCGATGCTCAATAGTACAGATTAAATTCACACTGCAGATAAGCTTTGGAGTCTTATATATTAGGACCGACAGTCATAGACACAAAGCAAAGACTGATGAGGGAAAAGAGGGGGAGGGTCTTAACATTTAACTAGCATTAGTCTTTTACTTCTTTTTAACTTGTAAATTTCACAAAGTGCAAATTTTCATTTAAATTACATCATAACCAATTTTTTGAAAATTTTAATTTTCTACTATATAACAACAAAAAAAAGGGTCAATTCCACATACGACCCTCCAAACCTGGCCACGGCCGACCCCCCTGCCCACCAGCTATCAATCCGAATATGTAAAAAAAAAAAAAAAAAAAAAAAGGAATCACTAAACACATGCTGCAATGCACCCACCAATTGGTTTGAAACTGGACCTACGCTGCCGTCGGCTCCTCGAACCCCTTACAGTACGTTGTTATTGTCAGCGTGCGTTTATATGTCATATATATATATATATATATATATATATATATATATATATATATATATATATATATATATATATATATATATATATATATATATATTATTCTATCATTAAATAGTATGCCTCTTGCACAGTCTTGCATGCATTTGGGGCAAGCTGTACAAGGAGGAGAGGCGTGCGGACGGACTTGCTCAGGCCGTGGGCTCCGGGCCAGGCACTCGTTCGCCGGCTGTAAACGGGGGTTTTGCCCTTTACTCCTTGCAACCACGTCAGTCCAAAGGATGGTTCTCCAGTGTGTTTTTGTCGAGTGAGCATTTGTTTTTGTGTGTATACATGTGTGCGTGTCTATCTGTCTGTGTGTGTGCGTGTGTGTGTGTGTTCTTCGGTTTCACAGAAGAACTGTGCAGATCACTGAAGTTTTGTTCCAAGCTTTCGTTGTCTGTTCCTAGAAGGAAAAATGAAAAAGAATTGAGTCACAAACTAAATGCAAAAGATAGAAATTCTGCTCATTTCAATGGAATCGCAGAGTACAGCGGATTCTGTAGCGAGGGGACGACGGAAATGCACACACATCTTTAGCCTAAAATCCAACCCTGACAAATTTAGCAAACTATCGCAACAGCTAGGAAGTCCAAAATGGAAAAAGCTATTGTGACTTATGTTTACTTATAGTTAACCTCCTCTATCGGCGTATAAAAAGCTTTATAACAGAGACAGAAGATCGGAGTCAGTGGTAAAATACTTCACTGGTCCGTTGTATAAGGATTCTCCCTGAACACACATCTTACTTTTTTAGTATCTGGATTATATACACTCTTATGCGTGTTCAAACACATTGCGTGTCAGACTCTTACCTTGCTTCTGATCTGGTCACTGTATACTCAAACCACAAGATGTTGGGAATCAGACTTGTGTCTCGCACCAGGAAGTACTCTGATATTGGCCTATAAATTGAGAAAACATGAAAAGAACAAATTATGAAAGTGGCCATGAAAGACTTGTTGTATTCACTTATTCAGGCTAAGGACGACTCGTCTTCCCCTGTGGCACAAGGAGGCGGCGAAGAAATTAGAGCACTTCTTACCACGCTGCTATTTTGGGGAATAATGGTGTCAGCATCTCTTGTGTGAAAAAGAACCAGACTATGGCAATCGTACTACCGGCCACTCCGCCATAGAAAACCTGGCTCCAGGTGTGATACAACAGGTAGACCCTGAGGGTGAGAGAGCAGACAATGTTTAAGAAAACACAAGTGATGCCTGGAGTCCTGAAACTAAACTAAGTCCAGCACATGCACTTCAAATACTATTAAACGTAGGATCTTCGTTCAGTCAAACTGGGGTTTACAAATTTGGGCTTTTTTTCCTTCACCCTGGGAAGAGACTGGTCAGCCAAACAGTATTCTAAATGTTTGGTGGTTTTCTATGTCAGTAAATTGAATATCTTTGTGCTTTGGATATTCAGTCAGACGGAAAAAGAAGCTATGAGGATTTTTTTTCCGCTTTTTTTCTGACATTTTACATAAAGTAATAATACTAATGAAAATAATCGTTGCAGCCTTACCTGCTGTACGAGACTGATAAGGCCGTGCCCAACAGGATGATGGACAGTATGTGTCTCCACAGCAGGTCCACACATCGAGCATTGTTCGTTTGATGCATTCTGAAAAGACAGATCAGCACGAGTTCACACCGTGACATCGATCTCATGCAGAGGTGAAGAGAAAGCGTCTGAGCGCTAATCAAAAACGTGATAATGAGATACATGCCCTGGTATAAACCAAGTACATAACAGACACCAACAGAAATAACCTGCATCAGTGTGAGGACGACAATACATGTATATATGACACAATTATTTAAACAATTAAAATGTTACGGGTTGCAGAAATGATCAAAAACTATATTTGATTAGTTTGTAGCTAGGATCCTCATTAATCACTAATAACACAGCTCCATATTTCCACCCTTAAACCTTTCCAAACACTAAAAAAAACAAGCTCACCTTAAATAAAGGAAAAGAAAGAAGTAAACAACAAAGAACCACATAAGCTGGGAGTGACTGGAGGGCATCCCATAATCTGTGTGCAGGGTTGTGTGCGTTCCTGCAAAGAGACAACACAACTGAATATAAATATACATTTTCAATAGGAAGTACATCTCCATATAAAACTGATACCAATACTGATTATTTTGGTCGGGTTAAGCACCAAAGTTTAAACATGAAGTGAGCCTCTCACTTCTCTGGCTAGGTGTTGAAGAACATTTGCATATTTATTACACTTGTGATTTATTTATTTTTAATGTGAAACACATTTCTCTATTTTGTGTTTGTCGATGATTTCATACGGCATGTTTTTTTTCTGACTGCCGAAAAATGTATATCTTAATCTCACTGAAACTAAACTTTAAAATAAATGATTTATACTCTTGTTTATACTGAGGTAATGCCTTCAAATATTATCTCACTCTTATGGCAGTTAGGATTCTAATATCATTTTAGCATCAGGTGATGAAGTACTTCGATTTGTCAGGAATTTTAATTAAAATAGAGCGAGCAAGGAAGCGGTTAGTCAATTGCAAGACAAACAGGATTGAGGATTGAGATATAATATCCAGATACAATCCAATGTGATATAGATAAACTAGACAACCAAACTATTGATGTCCCGTTACCTAAAGAAATAATGTGATTGTATAATATCAACAGTGTGTCCACTCATTCACCTGCACACGGGCGCGGCTCTCTGAGAATGTGCTTCAGCACCCAGTTCACCCCTTCATTCAGGATTAGGCCACCAAAGAAGGAAATCTGTATATACAAAAATAAACATATATATAAAAACAATTAGGTCAACACATGAACCTTGCAAACCTCTTGCATTTATGACACAAATGTTCAGCCCCTACTCCCCCACATTGACTTAAAGTACTCTCTGAAACTTAAAGTGCATGTGCAGAACTGACCGTGTGCAGCTCCCGTTTAAACACTATGAGTGTCACAAAACCCACGAGGATCGCAATGGGCAGGAGGCTGAAGTAGGCCAGCATGTGTCCCGTCAGATCGCCTGGAAACACAGAGACAGTCATGAAGATTACAGACCAACATTAAAGTCATCTCGCACCGGTGGGAGTGACACTGTCAGGGACTCAGTGAACCCGGGTGGTTGAAATGTTCAACTGAACACAAGTAGGAAGCTGCTGCGGTGACGTAGCCAAGCCATCATCCAAATAACGTTGTGCACATTTTTTTGTTTGTTTGTTAATTCAGTCAGTTTGCTGCAATGTGGTTCATGCTAGTTATACTAGTCATTATGAGGCCAATGAGCTAGCTACTATGTTAGCCGTAGTCCTGGCTACAATGCTGTCAGGTGGAATAGCTGGTTATTTCCACCACAGTCGTGAATAATATTTTGCTTATCGCGATGCTTTAATTGTGCTGAACAATTACTACACTAGGCGCCATGTTTGCTAAAGCCTAAGAGGTAAATATCAACGCTGTTATCAAGACAGCTAACAGGCTAGCTCGCCTTCATTGTGGACATTAGCGGCACACTGCGCATGCGTCTCCGTCTCACAATTTTGCAGCCCGGGTTACATTCCCCGCTGTACTCGACGTCGTGCAGCAGCTCAATATTTGGCAGCATCACCAGCGGCCGTGTCCATTCACTAACGAGCACACACGCGCGCGCAATCTTCTAAAATTACAAAGCGGTTAGTATCTCCGGCATTTAGAGAAAGGTGTTAAGTTGACATACCTTCCGGGAACTCGACGTGTGTCAGGGATATAGACCGCCATCGAGATGGTGCCGAGCACTGCTCTTCCAACGCCATCTTACCCGGACACAACCGGGCAGTCCCAGTGAAACGCCCCAGACACGTGTTTAACCAATGGCGAACGGAGCCCTGTGTTCAAGCGTAGCAGCCGACCAATCAGAGCCGCTCAATGAAGATGAGATATAGAGTCCCCATAGAGAAGAATTATTGAATGAACCAAAAAAAAAAAAAACACACAAAAGTCCAGCACTCCACAAAGCAGGGAACTGCACTCATTCAGAAAATAAAATAAAATTCATAATTAGATTGCTGAATTAATGTAGGCATGTGCATAACTTAAATTGCACGTCATGTACTGAATACAATGCCTTAGTATTTGCCAAGCCATATGTGGACATTTATAGGGTCAAATGATCATATCATTTTTTTTTTTTTTTTTTTGTACAAGTCACCCTTGATAAAGTTTTTAAAAGTTGAAACTATCATAATTACTATTAATAAAACAGTAATACTTCATAGACCAGTGATGAACTATTTGAAAGAGCAACTAACCATTATATAAATATTTATTCATTATTGTAAAATGTAAAAAAATGTTATCGGGATTAAACAATTAATCATTAAGTCTATCAAATATAACAATAATAATGAAAAACCTCCCTTTAATTTTCATTTGCCTGAAGTGCTTCAAAATGTCTATGGTTTAAAAAAAAAAAACTCTCTGTATAATGCAATATTTAAACACATCAAAGCCTCCAGAATCACCAGGAAATGTAAACCACTGTTTATAATCTTCATAAAACACATTTCTCTTCTGTATTGCATGACTGCATTAGTTTTAGCTAGGTATGCCAAATTAACTGGTGTACCTCACCTGCAAAGCAAACACTAATCAGACCTCATACTGCCTATCTGAGGTGTCTATTCATGCAGAGGGGAGAAACACCCTAAACATAAAATAGTGTTGTTAAAATCTTAAAACAAGGCAATACTCTCACAGCTTTAGAGTGAGAGCTAAATGTTGACACTGCTCATCTCGCAGAAGAAGATAGAGAGCACATCCTCACATAATCACCCTTACACACAGGAGACACACGCAGGCTGTCTCCAACTCATTCAGCCACGAATAGCAGAGCACACACAGACTGGCAAAACAGGACATGCAAAGTAAACAGCAAAACCTGAACAAGTGCAGACTCTATAAACAGACAGAGTAGCTCCAACTGGAAGGAGAAATAAAAGAGGAAGCACAGACTAATGGTAAAGATGTCTATGTGCAGTATCCACAATGTAGGAGGAAATTAAATGAATAAGATTTAACATTTTGAGATATTATGTGCAAGGCCTCCAAACTTCTTCAATGCTGACTGTTTGAAATCTGATTTATAGATGTATTTTTTGTACAAAAAGTGAGATCAAAAAATTAAAAAAAATGTATATGTTTTTAAGGAGATAAGGGGAAAAGCCTGTGATAGTTTTCCTCAATAACACTTCTTAGTGTTGGAAAAGCAGTATTGCTTCAAAATGGGGTGCATCATGTCCCCTGGTTGTGTTTTGGAGACAGAGTTATCGAAATGAGAAGAAATAGTTTCCTCAGACTAAACGTCGCCTCACTTAGAGATGAGAAGAAGGCAAAACAAGGTTCCTAAACGTGTTCAGCACTTACAATATGAGTTGTGCACCCTCCTCTGGACTAACATTGCATCAGCCCAGCGCTTTCTCTTATCTTCTGCCTCTAATGATTGTTTCTAAATGAGGTTAAAAAGCACAATAGTTAATGAGGCCTGCATCAAATGTCACACTGTATTTACTGTTGCAGCAAACATAACATTGGCAACATGAAAAACACAGATTTGAGACAGCTTATTCGTGATCTGTACCTTCTTTATTGCTGGTAATGCTCAGAATAATATTGTTTTTAATTATAATAGTACAGGGATCTTTGTTGAGTCAATTATGTATGATACACTGCAGTGTTTCTGCTACATAGTGGACAATCTCCCATTACTGATTTCTGATATTTACAGGAACAATTTAGCCGTCAAAAAAGACAAACCATTTACCTCACTTATTCATACTTTCTATTCTATTTAATTAAGAATGAGTCGTTCTTCAAAAATAAACCTTTATATTATACACTAACAAAATAATCTTGTGTTTTAGGAAAGTCCGATTAATTTAACATAAAATACAATGAGCCGTCATTAGTTGGGAAAAGGCATAACAAACGTATAGTTTAATAACAAAAAATAACATTTAATATGGATAATCAAAATGAATTTACAGTTTGTGCTGGCATTTTAATTTAACAATAGAAAAGACGAAAAGGCATGAAGAGGACACTTGTAATGAACAGCAGTGAACAAAAAAAAAAATCAGTCTTTCTACATTTTGGCCATCTGAAATCCTCGTAAAACTCTACAATCTATAGAATATATAGTCTTCAGAGTTAATTCCTGAATTCTGACATTCAAGTCGTTATGAGTTAACTTCTTTCTAACTTGGATTTTCAAAACTAACAACAATTAGAGCCGAGATGTAAAAGTTGCAAAGATACACGGATTGATGCATTTCAGAGAAGCGAGACGGGTCACATGCATCCTCTCTGATCGTTCTCTCAGCACAGAGGAAAAGCAGAACAAGACTAAACATGAGCAGTTGTCCTTAATTGCATCTACCTGCATGATTGATACTGTTGCAAATATACTTTATAGTCTATAATTAAAAGGACTGACACTTAGAGGATTGGACAAGACAAGCAGTCAAATGTTAAAAATTGGAGAATTTGAACATTTCAAACTAAAACAAAAACTTTGTAAAGTAACCAGAAAAAAGAATTTCCATAAAATATTTTTTTTCTGGGAAAGATAGTTTCCATACTGTACAGCTTTTAAGCTCTATCTTATCAATAGTATGCCAGTTCTATGATGCAATAAATAAGTCTATATATTTGTACAGCTGATTATAGAAAAAGGGTCGTTGGACATTCGTGTATCTTTCTGCTTTTCTGATAAAGTGCAAAATGCTTCCAAACACAAAGCTGCACATTTGCGAAAACAAAAAACTCTTTTTGTCCAGTAGAAGATCATATTTTACAGTCGGATGCAAATAATGGACCGAAACAGAAATAATCCCACAATGCTGACTCCGAACACAACGGCATTGTATTGCGACGTGTAACATTTCTGTAACGGATTTGGATTATCAAGACCACACGACACACACACACGTGTATGATTGTGAGTAACAAAGAGCTGCTGACTTGTGTGATAAAACTATAGAGACCCCAAAAATTATTTGACAGAAATGTATTCTTCTTTCTGAATTCACACAGGCGACTACGATCATACACACTGTGCTCCTGCTGCCGTTCAAATAAATAATCTCTCGTCACATTTCATTCAGATAATTCAGTATTTGACAGTTTCCTTAACAACAACAACAAAAAAACAGTCCACATCTGCTGTTACAGTGGCAGTGTTATCAATATTGGGGATCAGCAGTAAACTCAGTTTAACTTGGCATCTTAAGTCATCTCTCCGCTCCAACAACAGGAAGCGAGGAGCAGTCAGCTGATCATCAGTGCACTTATGTAGGTTACAGTCTGACTGTACAATACCCGCTTCTTCATCAGGTCTTCCTGAAACAAAACAACAATATCCTTACAAAAAAAATAAATAGTAGATGGCACCATTTGATTGACAGGTTAGGTCAATTTGAAAATGGGTATAGAGATGGAAAGTGTTTCCCCTCACTGAAGATATTTTGACAGGTCACAGGTGTTACTGGTTTAAGTGGTTTAAGTACTGGTTATTTGTAGTGGAAAGTTTCTTTCTGACCCTCTGTGGCACTTCAAATTAATAATATTAATTGTATCTAATGCCAGAGAAAAACAGAGGGACCACTGAGATTTAAAGAAATCTTTTGCATTTTAGCTGGATATAACACAAATAACACTTTGGGATAATCAAACGTCAATATGAGCAACATGGTAACACACTTTACTAATTTTACACGATGTCTTTTTGCATTTTAAAAACAGTCTCTTGGATATGTGACATGTAAGCTTGCGAAATTAAACCAAATAAGATTAAATGAATACTTCTTCAGATTAAGAAGGAGACAAACTCATTAAGTCCTTCAGAGTCTTCAGCTGGCCAAGCTGCCAGGAATTATCAGGGGTTTTTTCCGCAAATATCCTTCCTTCTTTAGTATAAAGCATGAGTCGGACGAGTCGGACGTCCTTAGCGACCCTAGTAGTCTCAGTTGGGCTCTGTGTCTCTCGGCAGGGCCCCATTGAGCTCCAGGAGGCTACTGATTCCCAGATACCCGAGTAAAATCTCACTCCGGCGGTGGGAAAGGTTCAGGATGTCCTCGGCCAAGCACTGAGCCGAGGTGAAGCGGACTTTGTCGTGATCAAACATATCCTTCAGGTACTGCAGGATTTGTTGCTGCACACGAAAGGAGAGAAATTAATGACATTTTATGAATAAAAACTAGTCAAAAATCAAACAGCACCGCTAGTTTGTAAACAGCGGCTTTCTGTTCTTGAAGTCTCCAGACAAAATATAGAGACAACCCTGATGACATCATCGTGGTTGTTTTCTCAGACTTCGGAAAGCTCCTCCACATCAGAGCCACAGAAGATGTTATACAACTGGATGTGTAGTCGTCCTCATTACGAGTAAACTGAACTTCATGTGTACAGTGTGTGTTGTGTGTGTAACAGTAATTGGCTTTCAAAAATTGTGTTCAAATCCAAGCGTTTTAGTCGTGTATGCTCTCACCTTAAATATGGTGCACACTTCACTGAGGTGCTGCCTGGGTCCCAAAAACCCAAAAGCTAAAACTGGGCTCACATGTTCTGATATGGCATAGAAGTGGGAGATGAACCCATCAGGAACCTGTGGAGAGAAGCAAGAGACACTCGGCTCTCAAGATCGAAAGACACAAGGCTGCAATAAATAGTTCTTAAACTTTAAATGAGCTCAAACTCACCATAAGAAGACGCCTTTTCGCTTTTAGGACAGACCAGCAAGCAGTTGCCAGAGCCTAACAAAACCCAAAAAAACTCTGTTATTAGAGTCATTTGTAACTAACCTATCGGTGGAATAATCAAGGAACTGCTGTATGTGTGTGTGTCTGTGTATAAATTAACCGTCTCTTTAAAGCTGTCAGAGAGCCAGCGGTTCCTCAACACAGCGACCACAGAGGAGGGCGGGCTCTCCAGGTCTTCAAATGAGTCCATCAGGATGAAGTCCAAAACGATGTCGAAAAAGTTCATACACACAACCTGCAGAGATCATGACACGAGAAGCCCCACAGGTTATTGTATTACATACCAAAGGGGTTACATTTTCTCTAGAAACAGTTATACCACACACACACAGTCCGTTTCCTCAACCCTGTTGTTTTCATCCTGACTGTTTTCATGTCTCTGAATATATAAAGGGACAAAGGCTCCAAATAAGCAGAAGTTAGAAGCTAACCCTATTTTCGTCCATCTGTTGCTGCTTCTCCTTATTTAACAATGTGTATCTGTATGTGTCTGTAAAAGAAAACTGACAAATAAATAAAATGCCAAGCAAATATAGACGCATAGCATGTAAATAATGTTGGTTTCAATTTCTCCCAAAAATGGGCTCGACAAATGTTCTATGAGAAAGAAAATGCATTGATCACATAATCTCATAATACCTTGATGATCCACACAACTTTGTACCGTTAACTTCTGATTATAACTTTATTTTACTGTGGTATCTAATGCATAGTATTTGTAATTTCTCTATTAAGCCCATTGCAAAGTATCTGACTGTAAACAAATGTGCCACTTAAATGATGACGGATTGTTTGCCGGTTACACAACCACCAAAACACGACTGTAAACTGAGCTTTACACTGAGTAAAGTACAGAGTGACTGTCGGCTGTATTTCAGTTAAAGTCGAATGCAGGTCAGCCGGTTTACATGAACTTCACATACCCTGTGCCCATGGATGAACCAATGGTTGCAGGTAGAACAGCCTGTTATTTGTCATTTGACTCACCCCTCGACCCTCAAGCTCCATCTTTGTGACGTGCCACGTTTCTTCCCTCTTGGTGTAAAGCAGCATGTCCTCATAGCTCTCCAGGAAGCCTTTGGGGTTCTGCATTAAAGCAAAAAAAATGTAATAACACAGGAAGTAATACGTTTCATCCGTGCAAACATGTCCACAGAAGCACAGGCTTGTCTTGTTTATCCAAATAGGACGAAATAATAAGTGACCAAATTAACAGCGCTTACCTTATTTGCCTTCACCATCAACCCTGCAATCATTTGCTTCCCCGTCTCCATGAAAAATGTGCGATGAGTGTCATCTATTAACAGGACCTGAAAAATAAAACATTTAAAAAAGGTCTATTTTCAACAGTACTTTACATACAAAAAAAACACACAAAGCTCCACAGTTAGCCTGAGAGTGAATCACCTTCCTCAGGTGGAGCAGGGAGGGACTGATCAATGCATAGCAAAGTACAATCATTCTCATTGACCAAAATATAATAAACTATAAGAGCTACACATCGCCTAAAAACACAGCAGACACAAACGCTTGCTTCAATTCCAGCTGTGCAATTGCCCATGCACGCCAGAGAAACCACTGGATTATATTGCCATGCCAGTGCAGATGTTTGCCCAAGACTGAAGAACAAAGCTAAAAAATCTAAGTGGAAGGCACACCGTTGAACCAGCGCTCCTGATTGCAGCTGCTGTTAGAACCTAGCTTTGGTCCGGATGTCACTTAAACCAAGAAACCTGACTCGACCTGCCTGAGGGTGCTAAGCCTTCGTCGGCGCGTGCCTCAATGTTTCTCCTCGGGTGTCATTACATGCACTGTATGATATCACAGTGAGGATTCCAGCAAAAAGATAGAAAAGAGACGACACGTAGAACATGAACTACAAAGCCGGCTAATGCTGCGTTCACACTACGGGCGACTCAGCGACAGGCTGCAAGTCATGTTCAATTGAAGCCAGTGACTACAAACGTACGCTCAACACTTGTTGCTGTGTGACGCGTTGAGCTAGTATGAGCAGGTTTCAGCAAATGGGATGAGGGGGGTTAATCAATAATTGCGATCATCCAAACAAAGAGAATGATTTAGTACGCAACATGAAGAAGTCTTGGGAGCTGGAACCGACCTGGAATGCTTGTCTCACACATTGAAGCTTGGCAAGGAAGTCTTGGTCACCGAAACATTCAAGTAGTTCAGTCCTGGTGAAAAAAGAGAGAGAGAGAGTATGAAGCTCCATGAAACATGGACATACCATCGTCTTATGCAGTTTATATGGTGATCTGTTTACAGATCCAGCAGATGTATTTGTTGAAAACAGCGCCTGCTACATCTGGAAATGATGCTGATGATAGCAGTGAAGGTGAACCAAAAACAAAAACAGTGATCTAAAAGACACTAAATGCTCCAAAGAGCTGAGGTTAACCGGAGATCCTAGGTTTGTTACTATGAACGACTCCTTTGACATTACAAATAATAATAATCTAATAAACTGTGGGTCAAAAACGTATTGATTAGTGCAGCTTTTAATGTTTAGATACAGATGGCACACTTCACAGTTACCTCAGAGACCTATAGGACACTCTGCCCTCCCGGACCAGAGACAAGGCTTCTTCATAGAGAGCTGCTCGTTTAAGTGGCTGGTAGATGTCTTCGAGAGACATGGCATCAAACAGCTGCACAGAAGAAACACAGTGCATGTAGAAAAACAGCAGCTTGAAGGGTACTGGTATGTGTATTTGATACTAGAGAACCCATGGAATGTAGGGACTAATGCACATTTCAGCCTTCAGAGAGCAGAGGAAAGGAACTAACCTCTGCAGCCGAGAAAAAGGACTCGTCTGAAGTAACCGTAGTCGCATCGTCATCTTGCCGTCTGTGGAAACTCCTCTCCACTTGAGGCAAGATAAGAGTTCCTTCACTCTCTGCCAAAGGAACACCACAAACTCTAACTGACAGGGCAAGAACCAAAAGATGTGCTCTTAACAGAAACTATTAAATGTGTGAACCCAATTCAAAGATCTGAAACTATATTACTACTGATGCACACCAAGACTGTATCCATCATACGTCAATAATGAAGCATAACAAATTAGTTTGGGCAGCTCGTTACACCTCAAGCTGGAGTCTGTGCTGTAATTTGGTTCTATTCGATTAATGTCAGTCCTCTCGTCTTTTAAAATCAGACATAAGGTCAACATTACTCTTACCAAAATCTGCCAGCACGCTGTCTGTTGGGATACTGCTGCCAAAGTCCTCTTGTAGGTGGTACGCCCTGTGCAGTAGTGTCTCCAACTTCTCAGCAAACACGTTATTACGGGATTCAACCTATAATGAAGCAGAAAAAAAGAAAGCTGTATTAGTATATAATAAAACATTTTAGTTAATGTCTTTCAATGGTACTGCATTGGTGCTGTGTCAACAAGGCAACATCCCTATTGCACTGTACTGCACTGCACTCAAGTGGAAAGTAATCCAACCATGTAAACAAATACCATGCTGTCTGTATTGGTATTTATTGTTTGATGGTTACCATTGGAAAGTCCTCACACGTTGCCCCCTGCAGAGCGAGGCTGTTGTTGCTGGAGGTCGAGTGGGCGGGATGGCGAACATTCAGGGCCTGTTCCCATTTTCGGAGAGCTTCCTCAAAGAGCTCCATCCCTGGCAGGGAAACAGCGATAAGACGTCACGCAACCAAACTGTTGGGAACTGGAAAGTCAAAAAACTTTGAGGTGAGAGTGACTGCGAGTGGCACCAAGCTGCAGAGTTTGGTGTTATTTCTTCCTGGTTTCAGCAGTGGGGGGGGGGATTTCCTACTCTATCAGATATAGTGTTAAGTGCAGTATTAAGTGGCCCGATTCTCTACAGTTCTAAAATGGAGAACAGAGAGCAGAATTCAAATACGTAATGCAGGATAATCCAAATCCAAATCCAAAACAGCAGCACCCTGGGTCCAAGAATCCAACATTCCCTGATAATAACCGAGATTTTCTTGTCGATTTTCTTGTCGACTGTGGGAAATTACGTATTATAAATCATGGCTACCAAAAATGGTAAGGAAAACCCACAATAAGTTTTACTTATACATGATACTCAAGATACAAGTCATGCTCATTTGCCAATGAAGCATTTGTTTGTTCAAAACAGATTATTACTGACTAAAAGTACTACACAAATACTGGTAAAGTAGAATTTATCGCTCTGTTCCTCACACTATATTTAAGGCAACAGAACATGTGTACGACCTTTCTATAAAACCAGGAAACCAGTAAATACATACCCAATATATAGAGATTCTCTGCATTTGCATCCTCAATTGCCCCCGACTCTTCCACCACGGGCTCCGCTTCCCAGGGGGTTGATGGATTGGCTGCCTGATTTGGAGAGTTTGGGACCCGTATCTAAGCCAGAAACACAATCACAAACGCACAATGACACATTAGGGAATGTGGAATAAAGAAAATGGCAGCCAAAATTATACTGAATTAGTTGTAAATTGTAAAACTAACAGATGCCAGGCTGTGTGAGGAACTTGAGTGTTTACTGGGGCCCAGGGAAGAAATTCCGCTCATGGTGTCATTGCTCCGAGTGCTGGGACTCATCATCTGTCGGCCAGTAAACGGGCCTGTGGAGAGGAAAAACATTCCTTTTGTATGCATGTTTCTCAAAAGATGACACAAAGGAAACGTATCACTGGAACTTTTTTTAACCTCCAAGCGTTAAGTCATGCATACCTCTCTTAAATGACGAGGGTCTTCCCGTCTTCATCAGCGCCTCAGGTATTCCCACCGTCTTCTGGCCCTCCTTCCCTTGCGTTACCTGCTTCCTTTTTCTCCCCCGCCTTTTCAGCTGATGAGCGGTGAGAGCCAGGGCGACACTGCCCAGCGCTGTGGCAAACAGCACCTTCTTCAAGTTTGGGGTGAGCCTCAGCTGAGAGAATATGGACTGAAAGCAGGAGAGGCAAATGTAAGCCGTCAACATGAAAAGATCTACTAAACATTAACTTATCTATCTTTAGCGCTTGTGTTTAGAGATGCAAAACTTGAACTGCATGCAAAAGCGGTTTACCTGCCCGAACGTGGAATACAGAAACACTGGTATCTCTGCAACAGTCATGGCCAAAGCCTGGACGATGGACATCGTGTCTACTTGTTTGACTGACATCTCAGAAATGTAAAGGCCTTCACGTTCACCCTGTCCAAGATGTCGTCTCTGCTCTGAGATCAGCCAGCACAGGGCTTGCTGATGCACCGTCTATCGTCATCCACTCCTGAGCTTGCACTCCACACTCGTCCAATGTCTGGCTGTAGATTTATTACCCTATAATAAATAAGACATGAGTTATGGGAAATGATTAGAGTGTAGCAGGCTGCAAAGCAAAACAACATTGCATATGCTTTGTAAACATACAGACATGACACAGTTACTGTGTCTGCAACAATGCCGTTGGCTCCAGGACAAAAACTCAGAGACACAGACACAACATCAACTTACAAAGGTCCATGGATTAAGCTGGGGAAATCAAGTTCACATAAACTGCAACTTGACATTCTGCCAGCTACTTACCTATCTACAATGTCTGGTATGCAGGCAGCTCACCAGCCTGCTCTCACTCACTCACTCACTCACTCACACACACACAAACAGTACGTGACAAACAGCAGGTGCGGATTCCATGTGACTTGTTCTCTCTTTTTGGATACAATAAACTGTGTAAAGGCAACATTATTGATAATGGAGACTGCTAGCTGAAAGAGATTTGACTGTAGGTGAATAGCAAGCTATGCATTTAGCCCGTCCAGACAACTGAGACCACTTTCTTTTTATTTTGTTTAAGTCAAAAGCACAACAAGTCTGAGCTCTGTTTTTTTGTACATGTTGTTAATGCATGGCCACAATCAGCACGAGCAAGCAGGCAAGAGCACCCACAGGCGAGCATGCTAATGTTAGCTAGCACACTTGGCTAGCCTAGCTCAGCCTCATCTGTCACTTGACAGCACAGCATCATCCGAGATCAACCAGTCACTGGCTGTGGGGCTTTGGACTCACACCTCAGAGGCTTCCACGGCTCTGTGTACAGCTAACCAGCGGCACAACTAATAACATAATCCGTCACATAGGTACATACCGTGGGCATCCAGGGCGCCAGGGAAGGGCATTACTGTCACAGCCAGTAAAGGAGCCGCACACTAGCTTTTTGCTCGGGGGCGGTGCTTTAGACACGTGGGGATACTGACGCGGCCGCTCAGCCAATAGAACGAGGAGTACAGGGATTTATTTTTTTATTGACCAATCGGATGGACGTTAAGAGGGAGGAAATCAGTTCGTTACTCACCCCTTAAAAAAGAAACACACGGTATAAAACTATCAGAAACGTTTCTGTGGTACATACAATTACATGTTGGCCAGTATTGCGCTCATACTATTACTGTCGTTGTTATATTCATGTTTTTATGAGCAAGTATAGACGCTCGAGCTTAGCCTTCGCAAAGTATCGTACATTTCCGAGTGACACCTGAAGGCGGCATTGTGAAGTTTCCCTGGTGAAAGTGCTGCTGAACCAGAGTAACATAGAGAGACTGTTTCCGGTTTGGGCATATGCCTTTCAGAATAAAAGTGCAGAAATCCCATATAGGTTTAGGTGCGTTTAAATATGACTCTTACGCGCTAGTTCTCTGGTCATAGTCTACGTACTGTAGGGTACGATTTAAGGCCACGTATTTGCATAAATATATATTATAGTTGCCTTTTACTGACTGACTATGTTTGCGTTGTAACTCTATGTGTTTAGTTAGTTCAGATAACACGTTTGTCTTGAAAAAAGGTGGTCGGAAGTCAGGGTCTGGATAGATAACATTTTACAGTTTATTAGGAAGGGCAGATAAGTACAGTGTCAACACAACGGGTGAGATAACAGTCAACAACTGGGCGGTTTCCAGATAATAGTTAATTAAAACATACAATCGATCGATTAGACCTGTACACAAGGCGATGCAAGTCAAACCGAAAAGAAAAGGATCCTATATTTGAGAGCACTCATCGGAATCCACCGAGAGCAGCCAGCCGTTCATGTGTGTAAATATGCATAACCACGAAAATGACTCCTCCATGGCTGGGCTTGTCTCAGTCTCGCCGCTTCTGCCTCACGTCAAGCGGCTGGAAAAATGAGTGTCGCCGGGCTTTCCCATGGGTCTTGATATGAAATATCAGGTACGAGCCGGTTATTTAACTAATGTATATTGTGTACTAATAATAGATGAATGCACATTAATTAAGTTACCGGATACGCTATTTAATCTCCTCCCCTGATCAATACAGATGTTTCGAGGGCTCTGTCTGCTCAGCCTGAGCCTCCCTCTGTTGTTTTGGTTCGGACACGTGATCACACGGGACGGACTGCCGCCCGCTCTGCAGAGCAACGGGCTCAGGGGCTACATGCGGATCACACCCGGCAGGATGGACCAGGTGAGAGAGAGAGAGAGAGAGAGAGAGAGAGAGAGAGAGAGAGAGAGAGAGAGAGAGGGGGGGGCACAGCTGGTGTTACACAAAATACTGCTCCCAGAGGTTTGGGTCCAAGGCATAGCTCATTAGTTAACAGCGTGCATGAAAGTCAATTTTGGATCCTTCATGTTTTTAATATAAACACGTGTTTTAGTTTGATATCTTGCTCTGCTGACGCAACAGATACTGGTCAGGGTTGAAAATAAGGATTATTTCCATCATTGATGAATCCTCGATTTATTAAATGATAATAATCCATTATCAGCCGCTATCAGTCGCGGTGGCAGCAGGTTCAGCAGGCCGACCCAGGCTTCCCTCTCACCCGCAACACTTTCCAGCTCATTCTGGGGGATCCCGAGGCGTTCCAAGGCCAGCCGGGAGATATAATCCCTCCAGCGTGTCCTCGGTCTTCCCCGGGGTCTCCTACCAGTTGGACGTGCCTGGAAAACCTCTAATGGGAGGCGTCCAGGAGGCATCCTGACTAGATGCCCGAACCACCTCAGCTGACTCCTTTCGACACGAAGGAGCAGCGACTCGACTCCAAGCTCCCTCCTGATGTCCGAGCTCCTTACCCTATCTCTAAGGGTGAGCCCGGCCACCCTGCGGAGGAAGCTCATTTCAGCCGCTTGTATTCGAGATCTCGTTCTTTCGGTCACGACCCAGAGTTCGTGACCATAGGTGAGGGTTGGAACGTAGACCGACCAGTAAATGGAGAGCTTCGCCTTCCGACTCAGCTCCCTCTTCACCAGGACGGACCGGTACATTATTAATGATAATAATACAATTAAATTGACACTTAACACAAATACATGTAACATTCTCAACAGGCTATCCCAATTAAACAACTGTTGAATTAAATCATGTTAGTCATATTGCAGTTAATGAGTTTTTAAATAAATTAGCAATTTCCTTTCAATGGATGTATCATTGTTACAGTTCTAGTCAGGAGGATTTCCAAGGGTGATCTTTTGTTTCTGACCTTTTTGCTGAAAGTAAATGAAAAAAGTGCAATAATGACAAAAGGTAACACGTCAAGCTTCACAGTCAGACAAAACATTTGCACATCCATACATGTGTAATTCTGGCGTCATACCTACTGAGTTATAATTCCCTGTATGAGTGAAACCTAAAACACATTTCTTATTCAACAGTTCTTTTACATGCACTGCAGCCAGTGTGCCTTGGTCTCCAGCTCAGGCCAGATGCTGGGAGCCGGCGTTGGAGAAGAGATAGACAATGTCGGATGCGTGATCCGGATGAACAATGCACCCACGCAGGGGTTTGAGAAAGACGTAGGGAACCGCACCAGTGTTCGGGTCGTCTCTCACACCAGCGTTCCCTTGTTGGTCAAAAATGAGCGCTACTATTTCCAGCAGTCAGCAGACACCACATATGTGTTCTGGGGTCCTGAGAGGAACATGAGGCAAGACGGGAAAGGACACATCTTCAATACGCTCCGGAAAATAGCAGAGAAGTATCCAAAAGTCAGAATCTACGCCGTGACTAGAGAGAAGATTCAGTACTGCGATGGCCTGTTTCAGAATGAAACTGGAAAAAACAGGTACACACTTACAAATTTAACACGTTTTAGATGTTTCAAATAAGTAATTTATAAAGAGCATACTAAATTAGTATGACTGAAGTAATATCTAAACTAATGTTGTAATGTGCAGTGAATGACTGGAACCAGTTTTAGGCTTTTATTTTGGTAATGTTAGAGTTTAAAAAAAGCTGTTTCAGAATAAATGTCTGCTCTCACTCAGAATGAAGACGGGGGCTTTTCTCAGCACTGGATTCTTCACAATGATTCTGGCTATCGATATGTGTGACAGCATCCATGTTTATGGAATGATCGACGATAACTACTGCAGGTGAGACATGACACATTTTTTACTCGGGCTCCATCTTCTTTTTAAGTATCGTAAATAACGATTAACCCAACCCTGGTACTTTTCTGCCCCTGACAGTCGAGCCAATCACAGTGTGGTTCCTTACCATTACTACGAGAGGAACCGAATCGACGAGTGCAGGATGTACAGGTTCCACGAGCACACGCAACGCGGGGGCCATCGCTTCATCACTGAGAAGGCCATATATGCCAAGTGGGCAACACGCCACAAGGTGGAGTTCAAACACCCCTCTTGGAGCCTCTAAAGAAGGAGATGTTTAAACCCAGAAGATGTTGAATGTGGTATTTTTTTCAGTTTTTTAGTCTTCTTTGCTGAAGGTTTTTGACGGTTTTTAAATGATATTTGATGCTGGCATAGTGGATAAAATAATCCGCACCCATAAATATAAAAAATGCTTGAAATGTACCAGATGTAAGATGGTAACAGGTGGTAAAGTACCACTGCCAGTATTACTGAACACTTAGTGTTATAGCCATATTCAGTATGAATACCGATAAGCATTAAGCCACTAAACTAGAAACTACAACCAGTTTATACCAAAGCTTACAATTTTCTTTTCTTTTTACCCGTTCCGTGCCTTGTCTTTATTTTATGTTTTATTGTTTTGCACAATAAAACATGTAATCAATAACAATGTGATGCTGCAATCAGGCCTGCAGCGACAATACACAGCCTTTGTTTAAGGCTGCAACTAAAAATGACTTACTGACATTTCATTTCTCAATGAATCAGTTCATCATTTGTTCTACAAATTGTAAGAAAGTAGTAAAAAAAAAAAAAAAAGAGGCCATTGCAGTATCTCATAATTCAATTTGATGTATTGAAATTACTTGTTTTGTTCAGCTATTTGTCCAAAACTCAAAATTATTACATTTACAGTTGTAGAAGACTAAGAAAACTAGCAAATAATCACATTTTAAACAGCTGGATCCAGACTTTTTTTTGTGTGCATTTTTGAGTAATCGTATCAGTTTACTTTCCCTGACTGTACGCAGTTACTACTGCTACTGTAATGCTTGGAGTAGCTGTAGTCGTAAGCTTCTAATTTCATCAGCACATGTTACGTTAACGTGAACATTGTCCGGATGTTGAGTGCCATTTAACTCAAAGAGAGATCATGCAGTGTGTAGTGGTGCTGAATGTGGTGACACGGGGACATTGTGACGGCATGGATACCAACCACAGAGAAAACAGTATTAAAATGTAACTGCAGAAAGGTCGACAGACCATAATGCTCTGGTATATAGCCCATAGCTTTAATGCTGATGGCCAACAAACATAGTACTAAAACCAATGAGCGTGATGGGGAGGGGTAAGTGTGTATCTGTGTTTGAGGGGAGGGGTCTGCAGACCCACCACATGGAGTTCGGTGTCTTGTTATAAACACAGAATGGGTTACTTGTTCTTTATAGTGTTGCTGCTTGTTTACAATGAAAAACATAGCGCTGCCTTTTCAGTCGCATAATGCTTATTTTGTGACGGATTACAAAGACTGTGATATTATTTGCACTACTGAGAAAACTAATGTGTCAAAGTATTTCACTGTCATTTTACATTTCAGATCGGAATAGTTTTAATAATAAAAAAAAACATATGATTTAGGACTTTCTTTGGTAACCATATACTGTAGATTTATGTTGTGAACTGTGCAAAGTACAAATTTGAATGTAAACTTGACCACTGGTTACTGCAGATGTGTGTCAACATGAATAAATCAGCTGACAGTGTGAGTTTGACTTTGTATGAGGCTATAAACTCTTTTAGACCACTTGAACTGAGTCTCCACATGTGTATTCAACTGCGGTCCACATACCTTTCTGTGGTCTGGGGCACACCTGCTCACATGCCATAATGAAGCTATAGCTTTCACAGCAGCACCCTTTTTGGTTGTAGCTTTTGTCAATGTATTCTGCCTTTTAATTCTTGGACAACTTATTTTGTTGCCTCAGGGCAACAATGTGCCATGATGGTATTGAAACACCAAGGTTTGTCATAGTAAATATTCAAATAAGGTGTGTGTGTGTGTGTGTGTGTGTGTGTGTAATTAGGTGGGTGTGTCTATGTGTGTAATCATTATGACCTTAGTCATAATGATTACTTTTACTTCACTATCTACTGATAATTACTGAAATGAACACAGGAACATATTATGAGCGTAACGAACAAGATCATGCAGTTAGTGGGATTTGAGAGATAATTAGGAGGTCATGGGTCAGAGTTACATGTGTGTCTTTGTGTGTGTCACATCTGGAAAGACCCTGACGTTCTTGGTATGAATTGTATAATGCATTGGTGGGTGTTCTCCACCAGGATTTCCGTGGAACCTCTGCCACCTTTTCAACTTTGTCTTCATCTAGTGTCATTCAACAGACAAGCATTCTCTTGTAAGAATTTTTTCACTGAAAAAAGGTTGAGAACCACTGGAATATGGCATCACAGTGAAAAACCTTAAATGTCCTGGAAAAGGTAACAGTTTGTAATAGTTTGTTTTCTTTCAAATATAATCTGAAATTAGAGGTAATTTGACTCATGATTGATTTGAAGTCAGCTCATGAAGGAGATTTTGAAGGGCTTTTTTATTTTGTAATTCAACATCAGCATGTCTTGATTGTCTCTGAGGGGCATCTTGAGGTGGTCCACTATTAATCTAAAGTGGAGTTAGTTTGTAACTATAGGCAATTTCCTTTCAAATCAAATCGAAAATTAGACAAATTGACTAATGAAATGATTTGACGTGAGCTCATGAAGGAGGTGATTTTCTAGAGTTTTTATTTGGAAATTAAAAATCAGAATGTCCTGATATTGGAAGAGGTACCTTCCAAGCAATGTTCCCTCTAATTTTTTTCAGCACTGAGCAAATCTTTTTTTTCTGAGCGCACATTTCAGCACTGTGAGCAAACCACGCAATCTGCCGAAAATGACCACAAGCCTGCGTTAGCCATAGGGGATTCAAAGAGATGACAGCAAATGCATCAATGTGTATACACGGTTGATATTTATTCAATGTCCTTTATAATGGCTGGACTTTGGGAACATTTTAATGATGGTGACTGATGGTGACCAGTCAGTTTAGTTGAACTTAAAGGATCTTTGTTAAACTTCAATAAGGTGGAGGTTATGACTAGTTCACTGGTTATGACTGATAATGATATATATAAATAAAAGTATCAAAGGTGTTTAGTCATTTCTCAGCAGGTACAACATTTAAGTGGAACTTCATTGAAAGAAAAATGCTAATGCAGTGCTTAACAATAATTATAGGCCTAATAAATTGACATGGTGTCATTTTTCATAAAGGTAGCCTATATAACCAATTCAATAACTGGAGTGGTTTGCAACAAACTAGGCTACAAAACATGTAATTGAGGGAGATAGGCCTATCTGGCTATGTGGCTCATCTTGTCTGCAGGCCTATGGAAGACACGTCTCTGAAGAACAGCATCTGAAAAACAAAACCAAAAGAGAAACAAACTCTCCTTTCACTTTTGCCTCCGAGCAGGATTTGCAGATCACGCCACTCCTTTCTTCATATTTTAAATATGTCTGAAAGTTTCATCCTACCTGTGTCAGTTTGGACTATTTCATCTAGACACTCATGTTTGAACGTGAGGTAGACCTTTTTCTGGGGCGCCTGCTCTGCCTTTCTTTTCGCCATGTTAGCCTATAGCTGCTGGAGCAGGGCCCGCCAAGAGGAGCCTAAATAGCGCCGGCCCGAGCTCATGTGGCGCTCCAAGGTGCTTCCAAGGTACAAATTAAAGGGTACCTGTACTGTTATGGTGCAGATTTCAAGGGCTTTCTATTCAACCCTTCATATACGAAAATAACCTCAACTTTGGAGTGAGCCATTGATAATATAAATCTTTATATTCTGTAGATATTCTCCATTACTCTTCATGTCTATTAAAGTTCAGGTTAGCGAGGTCAGTGTAACACAGTTATGCAGCTGGAGTTGGTTGTGTCTATGAAATGTCCAGTTCTCAAAGGAAGTTAGTCACACGGCTGCGCACTTCAACACTCACAACAGTTTATCAGTATATTGACAATAGGGAAGCAGACTGGTCGTTGCACACTTCAGTCTTGTGAGAAAAGATGAGAACACAGGATTCTCCTCCTCTTGACAGGATAGAGCGAATCAGCTGTTAGGACGAGGCGAGACGAACCTGTGACGATAACCTGTGTATGAAAGGCCCCACTTCCGTTTGTGGGGCAGTTGTTCTTTGCCCAACCTGCGTGTTGGCTGTACCACTCACTGCTTTTGCCACTGCAGCGCCTATTACTTTACTTAAATAAATTTAGAGAACGAGAGAAGTTGTTGAACTGAATTCTTCTGGGAGCTACACCAGGCATCCAATAATTGACACACACTATCACCCCCACATTTGCACTCAAACAATTGTGGCCATTTTATGGTACGAATGAAGAATTACTTTTACCCCTTAAATCTCCCTTAATGCAGGCAGAAAGCCAATTAAAACCCATTGATATATTATAATCCATCCGGTTACCAACTAAATAATTATACATTTTAATTTGGAGTAAACGCCCGAGTAAGCACCTTAACTGAAAAGTCAAATTGAGCGGTGCGTGTAATGCTATTTTGTGAATTCTATGGATTTTTACTTTACTCAAAGCAAAAAAAAAAACATTCATATTTAACCTTTTCATATACAAATAACCCCAGATTCAGTGTGAACCTCTGAATTTGGAACCTGATGGAGAATGTGAGGATTGTTACGGTACAAATGAATTCTAAATTTCTAAATGACAAATGAATTCTAAATTTACCCAGAACATCCCATAGAAAACAACTTCATTTGTGATTATCCTATTTTCTGACTAAGAATAGTATCATGCTCAAATTAATGTGCAATTAATTCAGGAGAAAGCCATGCAAATGCAACTAAATTGTATTTTTTCTCTTTATAATACGTTATAATAACATTTTAAAGGGAACTTTTGGATACATACAAACCTAAACACACCCACACGCGCACATCACGGTGCTGCAGTGGGATACGTGATGATGACGTCAGCCAGTGAATGGCGCATGAAGATGGGGTACGAGAGGGAGGTTGGAGTGAGATCACAGACGCAAAAGACCATGAAACGGTAAACATCGCATTTACACTGCTGTCAATTATGACACTTGACATGTCTCGTTTGTTATTATCTTCATCATATCGGCTGCTGCTGTTGTTGTTGTTGTAAAAAATTATAATACAAATCAGATGTACGGCAGCGGACGAAAAATGACTGCGTATGTTTTTTTTTGTGTGGTGAAAGTAATAACGTTGAATTGCCTTGTATGTGTATAGCTTAAGGTAAATATAAATTTAAATATGACTACCGTTAGCTCGGATATGACACTGCAATTTGCACATTTCTGGACGCAAATATCTGTACACGATTGTTTTGTTCATACTGATGCGTACAAATATTGATGCGTAAAAATGATTTATTTGAATACAGTATTTGATATCAAGCGTGCCATAACATTGGCATGAAATGATTCCAATCGCCAGTTTATTTGTCTCTTCCGGTCAGATATGATGACAGACGGTCTCAGCCAGCGTGTTGGTACACAGCCTGACAGCATGGGGCTAAAGATCAGCAAGGTAAGGACCGACCAAACGACAGGAGGGTGTGGCTCAGAGCTCCTGCTCTCCATCACCAGTAGCACCATCAGTACAGCAAGTATTATCATTACTGTTTACAAGTGGTGGAGGAAGTATTTCGATCCTTTACTAAGTAAAAGTACTAATATCAGACGGTAAAAACAGTGGTTCTGCAATGAAAATGTTATTTAATTACAAGTATTTATCATCAGGAATCTGTTACTATTTTATTTATATATATATATATATATATAATGTCATTGTAATATTAGTATGGATGCCTTAATGTGTAAACTGCATTCTACTGTTGTGGTTAGTTAAGGTGGAGTTTTTAACATATTTGATGTGGAGCCGCAATGATTACTCAGCTGATTAGCTTCTCAATTGTTTGGTCTGTATAATGGCAGAGAGGAGCGAGAAATGCCAAGTGACAATTCATTTTGTCGTCTGACCAACAGTCCAAGCCGCAAAATTAATAAGAGGGCTAGAATTTAATATGAAAGGCGACACGATGGCACAGTGTTTAGCTCCGTTGCATCAGCAAGAAGTGCGGCTAAGTGGTGATGGCTAATGCATGGATGCATCATTTAAGTCAAGGAAATGCTGAAAGAAAGACGCTGTGGTTGACATTTCTGCACAAAAAGCTGTGTTTACTATATAAAGTATATACTGTTGGGTAGTTAAATATACAAAATGCATAATTTGATGAGCTCTTCATTGACTTTGTATGTATAATCAAAATGTGTAAAGTCACTACTGCTATTAGATCAGGTTGTGAAGTAAAAAAGTACAATAATTGCCTTTGAAATGTAGTGGAGCCGACATGTAGCAGACCACTTAAAGTGGCACAGAAATGTAATTGTGGTGCATCTGTTGTTTCACTCTGCAGGGACAACAGAGCCACAGGCTGGTGATCTTCGCAGCCATCTTCGTCCTGATGACACTCCTCATCCTGTACGGCTCCAACAATGTCAACGAGGCTGCATATGCTCCCTTCCACGTGGCGGCAAACTACGCCATCAAGGCCACGGACCTAAAGAAGTGGCCCTGGAAAGACGGCTATGTGCCATTTCATGGGAACAAGGTACTTCACGATTTGGAAATCCCCCGATGTTATTTATGTGTCACTGTGAGTGAGACTCAAGGACTGGTTTGAATACTAGTTTCCGTGCAATTTAATTGGCTCCTATAAATATCAGTGAAGGGTGCAGCAGAAGGGAAAAAAGTGTTTGTTAACTTCAGTACAGGAGTAAAACCATAAGAAGCTGCAGCTTGTGTAATACATTATGAGGGGATTATTTCAGGTGAAGAAGAATCTTTAAGAGATGAGTCACTCCAAAGCAATCTGTGAGAAAAATGTAGGTGCAGCGATTTCTCTCCAACTGAGCACGTTCCTGTTATTGTTCCGTTCATCAGTGTGTCATCTGTTTGTTTAATTTTTTCCATCTGCCTGTTCCCACAGTATGTGTTTGTCCTTATCATATCCATCATTGTACACACGTCTGAACTGAAAAGATGATTGAGTTAAACAAATAAATGTGTAAATAAAAATTCCAGCTGAAAGCAGTCGACTAAACACGCCCATTATTTGCAAAGTGGGATCTCGATGCCGTGAGCGAATTGTTGTTTGCAAGCTCTGTTAACTAAACAGTTGAGCTGATAGCGTCTGTTTACAGCCATGCTAGCGGCTCTGTGCTGCTTTATACTAAATGCTAAGCATGTCCACTATCCTTGTTTAGCATGCAAACATTTGCTTATTAGTACTAAAACCAGTTTACAGCAGAAGCCGAGGAGAATGTTTTGCTATTGGAAGTATTTAGTCATAAACATAAGCGATGAAAGTTCACCCTCGGGGGGGAGCATGAATCTGTGTGTATCAAATTACCTGACAATCCAGCCACTAGTTGAAAAGACATGTCACTCAAAAACAAACAAATTTGTCAACCTCATGGTCACGCTAGAAGAAAATATAGGGGATCACTGGCAGGACTCTTCATCCGGGAACATCTGTACCAAATTGCGTGACGACTGCTTGTCCAGTTCATGTGGGGATATTTCAGTAGATAAGTAAAAACTCATCCTCAGGGGACCATGAATATCTGTACTCAATGTCATGGCGTCCAATAGTTGAGGAGACATGTCATTAAAAAAAACACTGGGGATAGTAAGCAATGTGTTACCTCCGTGGGGACGCCGGAGGAAAAGTCAGAGTATGACTGAAGTCACAATGATCCATCCTCTGGGGATCCTGAATGTCTGTAATCTATCCAGTAATAGACATAGAAGTCCGGTCCAAAGTGCTGGAACAACAGACCGGCAATGCCAGTGACTGCTTGGGTGGCTAAAAAATTAATAATTATCAGTAATGCTAAACCTTCACACATTGAAAAGACTCTGCGACTATCTAAGTTAAACATTGCTGACTATTCCCAGTGTTAACTGGTTTCAGCCAGCTCTGTTAACTGGGTCAACTTCCAAAATCAGCGATGACAATATCACATCAACATTTTGCTTCTAGAAAACAAAATGCACACTTAGAGGAGGTGAACTCCTCCGCCACACTAATGATGGACTGTATTTAACACCATCCATGTTTTTCCATCCCAGAGTATGAACCTTCACTGTCAGAACTGTGCGCTGGTGACGAGCTCCAGCCATGTCCTGGGCAGTCGAGCGGGAGAAGAGATCGACCGCACGGAGTGCGTGATTCGGATGAATGACGCGCCGACGTTGGGCTACGAGACCGACGTGGGGAACCAGACCTCTCTGCGGGTCGTCGCCCACTCCAGCGTGTTCAGGGTGATCCGGAGGCCCGCCGAGTTCCTGCAGAGGCCAGACAGCAACCCTGTGCTCATCTTCTGGGGGCCCCCGAGCAAGATCGGGAAGGAGGCCAAAGGCACGTTGTACAGGCTGATCCAGAGAGTCAGCATGACCTACAGCAACATGTCTTGTTTCAGTATCACTGCCAACAAGATGCGCAGATTTGACAGTCTGTTTCACCGGGAGACTGGACGAGATCGGTGAGTATTTAGGCGGCGAGGGAATCTTCCTGTATTGGGTAAAAGTCACTTCTCCAATATGTTTTTTTTGTTTCTCCTCTGCTCAGACAAAAGTCTCACTCGTGGTTGAGCACAGGCTGGTTCACCATGGTCATAGCCATTGAGATATGCGATAATATCAAAGTATATGGGATGGTTCCTCCATATCACTGTGGGTGAGTATGATGATGGCGCTCATCAACTTAAGTGGACTCATCACAGGTAGATTGGTTGTGAGTTGGAATATTAAAACCCTTATTTTTTTCTAGGAAACCCAAAGCTGGATCCAAGAAGATGCCGTACCACTACTACAAGCCCAGGGGTCCTGATGAATGTCTGACATACTTACAGAACGAAGGCAGCCGGAGAGGGAACCACCATCGCTTCATCACAGAGAAACAAGTGTTTTCACGCTGGGCAAAGCAGTACAACATCACCTTCACTCATCCCAAATGGTTTTAGACTTTTGTGAAAGAAAAGATCTGTGAGCGCTGACGAAGGCCCGTTTTTGGGAATATCCACATATCCAAGGATGAAAAAATGTTTTTGGACAAAACTATTATTGGACCGGTTGAATGAGAAGAGTGCAGGATCTCATTATGGAGATAATCACTACACTGTGTACAGTATATTCCACAATGTTTTCGTAAATTGGAAAGAAAAATTATTTAAAGAATTTTTACAGCTTTATAGTATTTTTGTTAATATGTATTGCAAATGAGTTATGTTTCCCATGTGAAGGGAGCATTGTATCAGCAGACACTCATTAGATATGACTAAGTGGCCTGCAACACACTATGTTAGCTCGTGAATAGATTATTCTCTACAGTATTGTAGTCTGAATCAGCGGACCACTAATTCAATCTGTGTGTGAGTAAGTTGGGAACAATAACAGTTCCTCAACAGATGCCAAAACCATTCTTTTGTTGTCTTAGTTTAAATGATACACACATTTCTACATACTTTTTGATTTATAAACATTAAAGAATGTCTTTAAAATTGGCAAAAAGAGGATTTTAATTTGGAAAAATCTCATTTCATGAGTATACACAACTGCCATCTTACTTTACTTGGTGCTACAGATGCCCTTTGTTGATTCAACAAACAAACTAGTTTGTGCTTCAGTTATTCTTGTCTGTAATAATTACACATTGAAATTGCTGAAATGTGGCACCACAATTATTCTAGAAATCCAGATTTCAGTTGTTATAACCTCAATTTCTTAACTATGTTGATTTTTATTTTTTTTTAACTATCTGATCTTTTGTATACCTCCGTGGCATTCCAGTGCATGCAGCTTCAGTTTAAATAGTCCCCAGAATGCATCATGGTCCTGTTACGTATCAGTATGTCGCTCTTAGGACTGCACGATTCAATTAAAAGTGAAATTGTCATTTTAAAACTCAACTTGAAGTACAAAAGAGTGCAATTTCTTAACGTGTGTTATTTAGTTATTTATCTGTGAACGTGTTGCCAGAATATTCATCGTCAGGAGACGGCGCTCTCACTGATAGTTGTTCTGTGAAACCATTGTTCAATAATTAATCGGAAGAAAATACACATTTACTGTGTTGCTACTTGAAGCGCTTGGTAAATGTATTGAGATTACCCTGAAATAACATTACGGAGTATCTACAACTCAAAGTGTGGCCGCTGAAACTACGCAAATATATAATAATCTGTCTACCTGATTTATAATCAGTGAGGTATTAACGAACATTAACAAAACTAACCAACTAATACCTACAGGCATCAAAATGTCTTTACCTCTCTAAAACAGTTTAAACTAAAATCTAATATTAACTTAATGAAAGTATGAATGAATGCCAGAGACCATATACTAAAACCCATCCCACTAACAACCCAGAACACTGCAGACCATGTAAACCTGCCATTCAAATTAAATCTGCCTCAGGAGACTAAAATGCTGGCATGCAGCATGCTTGGCAACTTGAAGCAGACGGGCCACTTTCTCTTCACGCAGGCATGTGTTTGACCTACTCGCTCAGAAACAAATTGAGACAAATTGTGGTTTATTAATGAAAATATTCAGTACCATTTGTTTTCTCCATGTTCCGATCTCAACGCTGTTTTTCACCTGACGTTCTGTACCGTTTATTGGAAAACATGCTTTGAAAAATACAATACGAGTCATTGGAAGCCTGTGGAGAGTATTTGTATTTAAATATGTACAATATGTTAATCCATTTACAAACACAGACTCAGAGAACAAAGACTATATAACAACACAAAGAGCCACAATGCAGGGATTGGGATGTTTGTAATAAAAGCTGTTATAACAGGAAGCAATGCTACAAAAGGTCTAATTGGAAAATCAACTTCATGGTGACAACGAGATGATAAAACGTCTACCGGCACGTCTATGTTTACTTTCTTTGATCACTAATTATTTAATGAACCATTAGAAACATCTGTAAAAGCAGCTGTGATCTTCTGTCGAAGCCCTGCCATGGAAACCAAGATGGCCTCCTGTTGAAAAATGGGGGGGGAGGAAACTGAATTAAAACACAGGTGAACGAAATAAGCAAGCTAAATCTAAACTGCTTGCAGAATGTAAGGCATTTAGTAGATTTAACTTGTCACACAAAGTTTAGCGAAATAAGCCCTCACCTCTGTACGGATGGTCCTGCTGCCCTGGTTAGGGCACGTGTTGAGGTAGAGGTCAAATAAAACACTGGGGTCAGTCACTTCCAGGTTCTGGTCAGTATCTACACTGGCCTCCAATCCCTGAAGACCTCCAAAGACGACCAAAAGATGCCTGAAAAGTGGGAAAAGTAGAGTTAAAATGATAAAATGCCAATTCATCCTAAGGTGAACATTTCTACCAATTTTATGGCAAATGTTCTAACAGTTGTCTACCTCATGAGGGCGCTAGAGGAAAAGTAAGGGGGATCGCTAAAGTCAGTCAGCCTCTCGGTACCACAAATGTAATTTACAAAATATGATTAAAAAAAACATCTGATAGCAGACCAAGATTAGCTTTGGTGGCTGATAACAAACGTCCCAGAGACGACCTATCCCAATCTGATCGGCTCTGAACATACTTGAATGGTGACAGCGTTGTTTGGTCCATGCTGCTGCCTTTCTCTGATGTGCCAACAGTCAGATCGTATCCTTCTGCATATGGACTCTCAGTGAAAACTGCACCTGCATCAACAAACCGACAGCAATAAGGACGAAGCCGTCGCAGCAGGGCCGAGCCTCGTATTGGATTCTTACGCAATTTAGTGGGTGGTGTGGAAGAAAAATGCAAGATGTTGAAAATTAATCTGGAGCATGTGTATTGAGTGCATCACGAGTATAGGAAACCTACTGAGACAGGATGCCAGACGGACGCTGTAACCCCAGTAAATGCCTCCTTCGGTCCGGGGCAGGTGAGGCGGCACCACGGCGCCTTTACATAGTTTGCTTTCTGAGGATGAGGGACAGAGAGACGGACACTGAACGGATGTGCAGAGTCTTGAGCACAAAGAGGACTTTTCTTATGTAGACATTAAAAATAAAATAATTTTTAAAAAAAAAGGTACGTTACCTTTCTTTTGTGCATTATTAAGCTTCACTGTGACTCGAAGTCCAGACTGCAGCTGTTTGTCAATCCGAACATCCTTTGGGAGCAGATAGATCAAGTTAAGACTAGGTAGAACAATAGTAGGCAACCATTTTAATTATGTGGGAAAATCATTCATTCCAGCCTCTGGTTTTCTTTGTCTTGTATGATAGTAAACTGAATAGGTTTGCTATTTGGACTGTTTGTTGGACAAAAACCACACATTTGAAGGCATCCCACTGGATTCTGATAAATTGTAATGGTCATTTATAATCAATTATTAGAATTAAAATCAGTTCACCTTTCTCATTCCACAGTTGACCAATGAGCCTTTTCCTGGTTTGTTCGGCCTGTCGAGGACGATTCCTTCCCGGTAATCGGATTCATCATCTATCCTCATGTGGTGAGGACTGTCTAAAGGGTTGAGCAAACCTGGTAGAAAGAAGAAGAAAAAAAAAGATAAATAATAAGTATTACAAGCGGTCTACCCAGAAAAGTATTCAGTTAATAAGCCCTGTGATAACTTTATCTGATCTACACATAGTTCTTTTAAAAACAGAGTTTACAAAGTGCTTTGACAGACAAAAAAAAGCAAACAAAACTCGCTCATAAGGTTTAAAGCTGAAAGTTATGTCCGTTAGTCTGGTCTTTTATGACTTGTGGATGTGGAAACCGTTGCATTTGTTACTGGTGTGTTTGAATACATTGCAGCTGCCGGGAGATGATGAACATTAAGTTGTTTTGGTCCAGTTGACATAACTTTCTGTTAAATACAACCCTTGGTTCAACAGCAATGCCAAGATGGCTGAAAATTATATATATATATATATATATATATATATATATACATACATACACACACACACACACACACACACACACACACACATGCATGAAAAAGGAAGTTTGGAGTTTTACCTGCATACTGTAAGTCTTGATGTTTTGGGAAAAACCACTTGCGCAGATACCTGGTGGAGAAGAAACACTGCCATCACAATCTCATAAAATGGGCCAACAGTGGCGACATGATTACAATACAATCTCACTTACTGGGGACATTCCAGGTACTGAAGTATTCTGGCAAGCTGAATACAAGCGTGTCCTTTCTTCCCAACACCTTTAAACTCTCCTTCAACGCTCCTGTGGGACCAAGAACACATCTTTTCCATTAGCTTTCCAGCAGTTTAGGGTGCGTTTTCCACATAAATTGTATCTTAAAATCGTTAACTTACGTGACGTCTTCCCCATATTCATCAAACACAACGATCTCGTCGACACAGAACACGACACAGGCTCGGGCGATCTGTCCGGCCAGGTATGTACGAAGCTCAGTGGACTGAGCGTTATCCAGGACAGAACCCGGCAGAGCCACAGTCACAGTGTAAGCCCGACCTGAGAGAAACATGAACAGATCACACACTGCTGCACTCGAGTCACAGATATTGTGACAATCCATGAAATGATGATACGGTTACCTTTGTGGTTTGGGCTTGGATCATGTTTTTCTTTCTCTTCGGACTCTTGGCGTTTCTGCTTATCCAACTGTTTGATCAGCTTGGCCTCTTTTGTTTGCTTCTTTGCCTCTTTTACTGTAATTAAGGAAGAATCAATGACATTGGGAAGCAAATTAGAGGTAGGGAGACAGAATGGAAGTATCCACGTTGATGGTCTATGGCAGTAGTTCTGATTTTTTCTTTTTTGGCTTGGTAGCCTTTAAAGTGAGGCAAACCCTATGCATGACTACAGATCTGTGTTTATTAGCCGTTCAACTAAAGCATTATTTTTACTCCTCAGATCTGATTTCCTTTCATCTGAAGGATTTAGAGCTGAAAAGGTTTCACCTATTAGTTTATTAGTTGAGCAATAGAAAATGACTCGACTCAACTATTATGACTATTTTAGTTGTTTTCTAGTATACATGAACTACTATTGAGAAGTTCCAGCTTCTCGGTTGTGATGATTTGCTGCTTTACTTCATCTTATGCGATAGCAAAATTAATCTCTTTTGATTTTAAACTGTTGGCCAAAAACAAGCAATGGGAAGACGTGACTTTGGGCTTTAGGAAAATAACAGTCTCTGACATTTTACAGACAGAACCATTAATCGACGAATCAAGAAAATAATTGGCAGATAAATTGTAAATAATCATGAGTTGCAGCCCTAGAGGAACTTGGAAGTGTAGACACAGGAAACTAAAACACACACTTCATTTGTAAGAATAAGTACAAAATAAATAAGTGATTTTGTGTAACAGATATTCATTTAATCATCTTGGTTTCTAGGGATCCCACGATGGGGTCATGGCACCCAGGTTGGGGATGAGTGGTCTCAGAATAGAGGATCATGTGAGATCAGATTGTACATCTCTTTAAGGAAAATCTACACTAATAAAGTTGACTAATAAACACTCCTGGACTAGCACATTAAGCCCAACTTTGACACTTGATAAATGTGATAAATACGACCTGAAACTACCCAAAGAAGTATAAATTGTCATACATACAAACACCCATTAAAGCTGTGGCTAAATACGTGCTAAAACATCATATGAAATGTTGATACATTACCAAACTGTAACGTGACCGATATACTCTTGAACAAATACACGTTATAACACATTAGCTTTTTTAAACTGAATAAAAGTGGGTGCTGAGGCTAACCAAACGGATTTAGCTGTATTCTAAATGTAGCTAACGTTAGCCGTTTACTCACTTCCTGTTTTCCTTTTCTTCCAGTCCACCCTCTCCGCGGCCTGTTGACGTCAACAAACACATTACAGGTGATACAAAGAACAGTTCAATGTCACGTTGATGTACGACAACCGCTTTACAGTACCTGAGAAGGCATCGTTTTGGGTCTTTTCGCTGCAACATCGGTAGACATGTTTACACGGACCAACACGTGAGATTTATTTACTTCCGGGTCACAATTCGCGTTTCAAAATAAAAGTCTGACGGTACTCTGTTTTCGCTGGCTGATCAATGTCGATGGTTTTAATTATTGAACTGCTGGGATTTCGTACATAGCAACTGGCACGTCACAAGGTATTGGCCTTTAGTTAGTTTACTACTTTTCTCCTTCTTTACTTCTGTTAGGATCCCATATTAAAAGAGTCAACTAAAGGAAATTTAAATTTCCATGAGAAGGTGATAATAATAGTAATATTAATATTAATAACAAGTGAACCTTGAGTAATGATTTTCAGTCAAATATTTTTCAGTCAAATATTTTCACATCTATATTTGGCCTGGTGTGGGTATCTTTTCAAACTAAAATGATTGCTAAAACATCAACATTACAACTTGGCTTGATTTTTGATCTGTCTGTTATAGGCTAGTGGGATTTATGTATTGTGTTTATTGCTGATACATTTTTTTACCCGAAGAAATTAGACATTTCTTGTTCTTTATGTTGTTTAATAAAATGTACTTTTTGTGTAGTTTTCTGCTCCTCATATGTACACCAGAAGTCTGCTCGCTTCTGATTCCTTTATGTGGCAAAGGCACTGTGCCGATAAGGCTCAGGGACAGAGAAGAGTAATAATACTGAAGATGTGGATTTATTGAAAGCTTTATTAAACCTTTTGGATACAAGCCAATGAGTGGACGAGTGATACATAACTGTGTGCTTTACTGTCTTTGACTAAATGTTCTCAAGATGTCCTCAGCTGCATTCAGAGTGGAGTCCTCCTTTTAGAAAAAAAACAGTGAGTTTGAGTGACTGAAGGACGTACTTGAATACTTGAGAAGACTTCAATCAAATTAAGATTTTGTTGACCTTGATGAAACAGAATCGGATATATTTGTCAAAGTCCTTTCTGTGCTCTGGGCTGTAGAATGCAGAGACAGGGATTGTTGCTAAACCCTGCAGAAATAACAGATAACGAAGTTGAGCAATACATCTAAATATATCATTATACACAACGTAAATGTTATTGCTTTAGATACTCATTTTAAATCAAATTAAATACATTTTGTATGGCAGTTGAATGGTTTACCTGTTCTTTAATTAGCCATTTAACAAATCTGAAGTCATGGGGTTCATCCTCAGCGCTCATGGAGTCACTGAAGTCCACCGCTGTCAAAAAATAAAGTTAAAGTTATAGTAGTCATAGATAATCAACATACACAAATAAACATTGATGTGACAACATTTGATCTGTCCTACATTGATCACCCATGAACACAGATCCATACTGATGACACTCACTGACAGACGAGATGTCTGCGATCATAAAGTAGCCTCCCTCCGGCATGATGGGCTGCAGCCCCACACTCCCCAGACAGGAGGCCAGCTTCTCTCTCTTCTGGTGCAGCATGGCAGGCAGCTGCTGGAAGTAGCTCTCTGGACTCCCAAACAGCTCGTATTCTCTCTCAAATCCACGAGCTACTGCCTCCTGTGGAGGAAATTATTATATGGAGAAACAGATATGACAATTATGATATGTGCACATTGAAGATGAATGAATTAAGCAACCTCTGCTTATTTCTAGACAATTAATACACAGTATTCTGTATCGCTTCCTTCAACATGAAACAAAAACAATGTCATGCTTCCATGCATGCTGTATAAAATATTCCAAGATTGAAATAGACAGATAAATCAATATCATATTGAATGATATGAGCTTATTCTATAGACATGAGCTTAAGCACAGAATTGCCAAACATGATTTGAGGTCATTTAATGGGTAATTAGCAGTGGAAGAAAATTAAATGGAAATGCTATTGGCGATTTGTGCAAAATGTATATTTTAATACAGTTCAGCATGATACTTAGTATCTTGGCAAATTATGGATCATGAGTAGAAGTTAAAATAAACATTATTTGATGATGAACTCTGTTTACCTGTACGATGTGTGCTGGTAACGGTGGGCCAATCAATGTGGCTGAGGCAAGGTTTAAAAATGTATAGAATTTAAGGACACATTTACATTTTTTAGAAGAGCTGAACAGACTTTAAACATATGCTTATTGCATTTATGATACAAAACAGCAGGGACCTCATTTGGTTTCAAGAATCAAGACTGAATGCTGAAGAATCTTTAGAGCTGAGAAAGTCATATTATTTATAATTATCTATCAAGGAATTGTGTTTACCTGAGCAGCGGTTGCACAATCAAAAACAGACATCTGGTGCATTGCTTTCAGACGTTTGATGATTTTCTCAGAGCTAATAGCCCAGCCAACCTGAAAATGACAATAACAAACAGCATCATAACAAGTTGTGGTGAACCAAATCATGTGACTTACTGCATTACCTTCCAGCCGGTAGCACTGAAGGTCTTTCCTGCACTGCCAATGGTGATGGTTCGTTCCCACATGCCAGGAAGGCTGGCTGTGAACACGGTAACATCATGAATAATATGCAGCTTCACACTTTGTGTGCATTCTGCTGACCGCGGGCTGGATCTCACCTATCTTTACATGCTTGTTTCCATCATAAGTCAGCCACTCGTACACCTCGTCACTGATGCACAGCACATCATGTTTGATACACAGATCAGCGACCATTTGGAGCTCCTCTGTCTTGTAAACCTGTCACGGACGTACATGTGTGTCAGGCGTTTACGTACAAGAACACATTTTAGTGTGCCGGCTTTGCAAAGAGACACTACTCTGGTAAAGGTCTCACCTTGCCCAGTGGGTTGTTGGGAGTGTTGATAACGATGGCTTTTGTGCGTGGAGTGATTTTACTGGCCAGCTCCTCAGCAGAAAGAACCCAGTCTCCACTGGACAGGACGGCACCTCCTTCAACTTTCTTGAATTTATTAAGACAAAATGACACGTACAGGTTAATGTATATTGTTAAACAAATGACAAAGGCTGCCAAAAGATGCTTTATAACTCACCGGCCTCAGAGGTACATAAACTGGCGTTCCTCCGGCCATCTTCACCATTGGCTGGTAGCAGTCAAAGAACGGTTCAACGATTATGACCTGAAAGACAAGATAATCTAGTTATGATCATATAAATCATGCTAAATAGTTATAGTTTAAATATATGTATATACTGTATATGTTATAAATATAAATAGTCTTTTATCCCTCTTCTGCCAATAAACATGAGGGTTTCAACAATAACTCTTCTGTTATAAAGTCTTGATATGCACATGATTTGATTAAGTTTGGTAAAAGTAAAACTACATTACTTTGACTTGATTGTCATACCTCGTCCCCTTCATCAATCAGACCTTGAAATGCACAGAAAAGAGCCTGATAAGCTCCAACGGTGACCAGCACGCCTTCAAAAGGATCGAGCTCGTGTCCCACGATCCTCCCGAAGAATTTAGCCAGAATGTTTACAAGAGGAGGATGGCCCTGAGGGAAGAAATCAAACTTAAAAAGAAACACTGGATACAGGAATTACCGAGCAGGTTGAAAAGCAGGTTTCTCTGACGTGCACAGAAAGATAAACGTGTAACCAAGTGTTTATTCCCACTTACAAAAGGTCGGGTATACTGGTGCATTTGGTGTCCTCCACTCACAGCTTTACAAAAAGCCTCCTGGGCAAATTTGGGAGGGGAGAAGTCAGGAAATCCCTGCCCAAGATTCACTGCTTTGTAGTCCGCTGCCAGTTGTGCGAATTCAAGCCTGTTGGTATAAAACTGCTTGTCAAGCACTAAAATGACATCATCACACATATCTGTAAAGATGAACAGTGTAAGAAAAGTAAAAACACAAACAACTGTTTAATAAGAACCATGTCAGTAACGTCTCCTGTCGTTTCATTCAATCTAAATAATGACTAATAATGATGAACAAAGAGTGAATATATACTGTAAATGTGGGCTGATCATGACATGTGGAACTATCAATTGCACAATCCAATCTAATCTCAACTTGGGGTACCACTATCCTACATTTTGAACGAACAGACCAACACTGATTGTGTTCCTGTGGGAGAGAAACTCTGTTTTCTTTCTGGATGATTGCAACAGTTTATTCTACAGGGAGCAGGCTGCTGACGGGCTGATTGGACTTTGCTGGTGTCTATAAAACTCTCACACAGTTCAGGTGTCAAAAGTCCACCTGTGTCTTTATCGCTTACCACACATTTGTGTCCACACGCTCTGTACTGCGTGCATGAAGTCGTCCTGACATGATTATCTGAAAAGAAATCAAAGCACATTTAAAGTTTGCCAAAAGCCGCAATTCTATAAATGCTCTTCAGTGCTGCTGCTGTAAACTCACCTGTTGATGGTTTCTAATTGAACTCTGACAAACTTCAGTGAAACTTCCTGCAACAATAAGTTGCCTCAAACCCTCCTTCTCCCGACCGTTGAACCTTTTGCACCTTTTTATGACAGTTGTCACGGATTCCCCGTCATATTAAGTGTTTTCATCCTGTCTGTCAGTTCTAACCATTCTCCTGATGATTTAAATATCTCAGTAGATAACTCCATTATTAACACCAACGAGTCACATACTCAGAGCTCAGGTTGGCTGCCAACTCACATCTTAAATAATGATCAAGAAAAGATTGTATTTGAATCAAAGTAGACATATCTGGAGTCAAACATATTGCCAATAACGCCTACTTACAGCTCGCTCGGTATAGTGTGATGAAATCCATTTCAGTTGCAGCAAAGCATTCAAAGTCTCAGAATCAGCTGGACAACTACATGTTGTAATATACACTTTACAAGAAATGATCCTCTGAAGCTACAACAGAGAAGAGAAACACTAAAACCGTGCAGATTCATTCAAAGTTTTATTACAATTTGCTACTTGAAATTATTGCACTGAAAGATTCAAAAGGATTTTTTTCGTTGAAACCTGAGTAGTTAAACAAAGTGTATTAATATTTGAAGAACACTGTCTTTATGTACCCAACGGTGCCATTACGACACATAAACACTGATTATGGCTCATTTCAACAGAGGAGGCCTCCTGAGACGGTTTAAAAAGCCAGGTGGCGTCTGGATGGACGGGTAATGCTTCACGTGGCGGACGATTTTACTGCGTCTGACTCCACTTTCTTAAGATGTCCTCTGCTGCCTTCAGGGTGGAGTCCTCCTGTCAGACAAAGAGAGACAGTGTGAGTCAAAGAGCGAGGCAGCAGAAGGCCGAGATCTAATTCATTTCAGTTAATCACGGTGAAGTTACCTTGATGAAACAGAACCGAATGTATTTGTCAAACTCCTTGCTGTGCTCGGGGCTGTAGAATGCCGACACGGGGATTGTTGCTAAACCCTGTAGAAAAATAAATGTCGCAAAAAGTTGCACAAATCATCTTGTAAATGACTTTGCATTTCTGTAAACAACTGCAACACTTGCGCTACTGCTTCAATAGGAATGTATTACTCCGTTCTAAATTAAATCCAATTAAGTATTAATTGAATGATTAATATTTACCTTCTCCTTAGTGAGCCACTTGACAAATCTGAAGTCATTGGGTTCATCCGCAGTGCTCTGGTCATTCAAGTCCACCTCTGTTAAAAACAAACAACACCAATAAAAGAATGAACTGGAAAATGTTTACGCTTGTTTTATTTAAAGCTAAGACGGCTTCAGGTGTTTGTTCTTCACTCACTGACAGACGAGATGTCTGCGATCATAAAGTAGCCTCCCTCCGGCATGATGGGCTGCAGCCCCACACTCCCCAGACAGGAGGCCAGCTTCTCTCTCTTCTGGTGCAGCATGGCAGGCAGCTGCTGGAAGTAGCTCTCTGGACTCCCAAACAGCTCGTATTCTCTCTCAAATCCACGAGCTACTGCCTCCTGTTGAAGGAAAAGAGCAAAATGGGAAATAAGATATGTTTATGTTGAGATGACAATTGTAACGTAGATTTGATGAAGTGAAAGAAAAACTATCCTGAACTATCCGAATCCTTTAAATTGAACTGTTGACATCATATTAATTATTCTGATTCATCTTTTAAAACCTTATTTCCTCCTTAAAGTGTCAGTTAGGAAATTTAAATGTTTTAAGATCATTGGGCAGCTTTGCTATTGAGGCTAAAATCATACAATAAAAGTTGCTGGACTATGGCCACAATTGTGCAGCACTGCTACAAATTAACTTAATCTAAGACGCTCAGGTTTGATGTATTTACCTGAGCGGCTGTAGGACAGTGGTAAACACAGTTCTGATGGATGATTTTCAGGTGTTGAATGTTCTGCTCGGAGCCGATGACCCAGCCGACCTGATGAGAAAGAACGGCGATCACAACAAAGTGTAGTACAAAAGAAAACCTACAATACTCCGACAGTTTGCGCATTACCTTCCAGCCGGTAGCACTGAAGGTCTTTCCTGCACTGCCAATGGTGATGGTTCGTTCCCACATGCCAGGAAGGCTGGCTGTGAACACGGTAACATCATGAATAATATGCAGCTTCACACTTTGTGTGCATTCTGCTGACCGCGGGCTGGATCTCACCTATCTTTACATGCTTGTTTCCATCATAAGTCAGCCACTCGTACACCTCGTCACTGATGCACAGCACATCATGTTTGATACACAGATCAGCGACCATTTGGAGCTCCTCTGTCTTGTAAACCTGTCACGGACGTACATGTGTGTCAGGCGTTTACGTACAAGAACACATTTTATTGTGCCGGCTTTACAAAGAGACACCACTCTGGTAAAGGTCTCACCTTGCCCAGTGGGTTGTTGGGAGTGTTGATAACGATGGCTTTTGTGCGTGGAGTGATTTTACTGGCCAGCTCCTCAGCAGAAAGAACCCAGTCTCCACTGGACAGGACGGCACCTCCTTCAACTTTCTTGAATTTAACAAAATAAAATAACGGCTGATGTATACTTTATCTTGTATACTGTAGACTTTTATGCTTAATTTTTGAAAGATGCTCTGTAATTTATTTTGTAAAAAGTGTTCACCACAGACCGGCCTCAGAGGTACATAAACTGGCGTTCCTCCGGCCATCTTCACCATTGGCTGGTAGCAGTCAAAGAACGGTTCAACGATTATGACCTGAAAGAAAAATGCTAGTTCTTTTTCAAACGATATTGGCACAAAATCGGGTAACTGAAACCACAATATGTAGTATTTAAACATTGTTTTAATGTTTGACATATTACTGTGCTGAAGTTAAATACACTATAACACACTATATTCCAACCTACGTGTGTGTACATGTTTAAAGCGTTTGCTGTTTTTTGATAAATCATTGCTGCACTGTGCAACATTTTGACTTGACTTTGACTTCGGATGATTGTCATACCTCGTCCCCTTCATCAATCAGAGCTTGAAATGTACAGAAAAGAGCCTGATAAGCTCCAACGGTGACCAGCACGCCTTCAAAAGGATCGATCTCATGTCCCACGATCCTCCCGAAGAATTTAGCCAGAATGTTCACAAGAGGAGGATGGCCCTGAGGGAAGAAAGGATATGTAAACATAGTGTGATTCGGGGTTTGTTCTGAAACTTAAGAATAGTTTTCTGACTGTAACCAGGTGTGTATTTCTACTTACAAAAGCTCGGGTATACTGGTGCATTTGGTATCCTCCACTCACAGCTTCACAAAAAGCATCTTGGACAAATTTTGGAGGGGAGAAGTCTGGAAATCCCTGCCCAAGATTCACTGCTTTGTAGTCCGCTGCCAGTTTTGAGAATTCAAGCCTGTTGGAGCAAACGGATCAGATCAAACAGTTTTATGACTACAAATCATATCCTGAGATAGTCATTTTATATTACCTGCCGTTTGAGCTACCGGTACCTCTCCAACCATTTCATCAAATACAAATATTGAACAATTACATAGACACAAGTGAGTAAGAAATGTATTTTATTATAATTATCAATACTTTAGAATTAATTATTTGTGTAAAAAACAATGTTTAAATCTAAATATTTGTGCAAAATGTTTAGAACCGCCAATGAGTAAGTACAATTATGGATTCACCCAAATTACAAAACTAAATTAATTAATAATAATTATGTAGTTTCAAGACATATCTTATCTAAACGTAGAGCAATCGCTCAAGTGAGAAAATACTCTTTATTTGTTTTTTTTTAATCTAAATGTTGAACAATGTGTGATATACAGTATATTATTATGTTGCAAAGCATCACAAGAAAACCATTGCCCTTCAATTTCATATTAAAAATTATGTTAAATTTGCCAAATAATTGACATTTTGGCAATGAAAACAAGATAAATTATACCAGTTTTCAGTATACCTTGGTAATGTATAACAGGTACTACTTACTTGGTATATTACTGCTAATGTTTGTCATGTTCTCTTGTTTTGTGGCGATGCTGCATTGAAGGATACATGTTTTATCATTTCAAAACTATATTAAAAGGACTGTTCCACTAGCAGACAGTTACAATCTGAGCAGATATTTGCAGCATTAAAAGCAAAAGTAAAACCTGTGCATGTATACTGTACATTTACGTATCGCCTCTTGAGTCAAATAGTATTACTTACCAAACATTTTTAGAGACACTGACAGTTCTGCGTGCTTGAAGTTGTCGTGACATAATAGTCTGAAATAAAAGCACATTCGTAAACACACTGTGTGTCGCTGTATGTGTGTACATTCACTGCAGCTGTAGCTGTCATTAACGTTTCTGAATGAACTTTGAAGAATTCTCAAATTAGCGATTTAGCGACGATTATTCCCTTCATCCATCAAATATCTGACGCACTAGAAATGTCTCCAAGAGTTGTTTCTCTTTGTGGATATTTATTTACATAAGTAAAGTAGCTCACAAGCCAGCCAGAGTTCTCGTACTCAGTCCTTCCCCCTTCAAGCAGCACGTTATATTTTCATTTCTACTTCCGGCATGGGCGGAGCGAGAGGTAAGGCCGTAGTTACCCGGATGTAACTCCAGTTCTATGACGGCTGTATCAAGAGCACTGGATACAGAGCCAGAGGCGTGGATGTAGCAACAAATACCACAAGAAGCAAAAATCATTAAATCCATCAACCAAGTTGCCCAAATATCAATGATGACGACACAATAGAGAGAATAGAGTGAGAAAGAAAAAATCAGCAAAGGATAAAAGGAAAAATCCTGGTTTGCAAACATCTAAAAGTGACACACACTGATTGAATACGTGTATCTGGTTGACCTACGTCCTGCGTGTTTAAATTCTACTTAATTACTGTTGATCTATTTCTTTTCTCTTTGTCCAGTAGGGCCAACTCTTAGTGATGCATGGACCCGACATGACTGTGCTCAGCATCTCTACCTGTGATGTGGCTGACCTTTGTGTTCGGACCTAAGTTTATCCATGACTGGACATATATATATAAAGATGTTTGTAAATTCTAGGGTCTGCGTGGGTTTTCTGCAGGAGCTCCAGAAACATGCAGCTGAGGTTAACCGGTGACTCTATCATGCCTGTAGGTGTGAACGTGAGCGTGCATGGCACGTCAGCCAGTCAATCACAGTCAGCCCTGTGATTGACTGGGAATCTGTCCAAGGTGTACATTAAAATGAATGCGTTTTGAGATGCTGTACATATTTAGTAGATTATATTGTATCCTTGTGAATCACCGTATAAAGGAATTCATTGTTGCATGTGACACAGCTGACTGAATAGCAGGTTTGAGCCTCTAATCCCTCATATTGCAACCTGTTGTAATGAGGCTTAAGACTGTTTTAAACTCTCTGTTGAGTCACTGACGGCTCTGTCCGCCGGTCCACTGCAACACACACTCAGTCAGCTGTGAGATTAGTTGCTCCACTCACTTAACTGCCTGCTGCCCGCACAGAGACCGCAGCAGACCTCTGAGGCCCTGCAGAGAAGGAACATGAGCGATAACACCCAGGTAAGCGAGAGAAGTTTTTTATTTTTTTATTTACAGTATGTACCAAATCCACTTAATAAAAAAAAAAAATCTATATTTGACAGGTAATTGCCATTTTAAATGGTGGTACCTGCAGATCAAAAATCTTGAATGCTTTGTGGTTCGTCAACAGATGTTTTCTGTGAAAAATATTGTTGATGACAATGAATCAACAGCCTCCATTATGCTCTTCATACTTTCTGAAAGGTATTGTAATATGCCACAAATTAACTAGTTTTTTTTGTAATTATTTGGAATCAGAGGAAAATCACAAGTTATTACCATGGCTTAGGCTCAGAAAACATGCTCGGATTATGCAACAATTCTGATCCCTGAAGCTGCACTTCACCTCACAAATATGACGTGTGAAAGTTTGGACAACATCCAAATTTTGTGCCCGGTTAGCCAACCGTTAGCACAATGTAGGCCGTGTCCATGATGGGAAAATTGAGTGTTGCCATGAAAGAATCACCTGAAGTGCATCAACTCACTGATTCGTTCATTCAGAGGATCACATTGTATGTAAGTGCACGGATCATAACAAATCTAGCAAAATCACATCTACATGGCTATTTCTACAGGCTCTTAATCATCATGACAACACATAATATGCACATAAAACCGCACCCTCAACAAGAGACATGCGCCTCATCATTGTTTACCTGAAAGTAGTTAAGTCTTGAGGCTCTGACAGCTGGACGACATCCAGGGATTAATGTGATGCACGAGTTTAACACCGGCGCCCCATGGGCTCGGGGCTCTTATGTAACGGGCCAGGTTCAGTGTGTTTGAAGCCTGCATGTTGCCAGTAAGATTAACTGTTTTGAAGGTTACAAGGCCGACAACAGTGACTACAGCCACTTATTACTGTGGTAGTCATGTGTGTTATTGGTTGTGTAACAGCTTGGAATTCAAATTACTAATCACACTCATAACTCCAATTATGACTCATGAAATAATCAGTCTATACCCAGCCAGTGGCGCCACGGCGAGGCTGTGTTTGGGCCCCGTGGTGCTTTGGGCTAAATGGTTACGTCTGCATGCTAACATGCTCACAAAGTGCAGCAGAGGCTGATGGGAACGTAATTAGTTTTGCAGATGTTCGGTCGTAAAACTCTAGTATTGGGCAAGGTATATTTTTAACCTGATGATGGCATATAGGATTACAATTCATCCGTGGGCAAAAATGTATGTTTGTACCACATTTCATTGGCCAGTCCATCAAACAGCTGTCAATGCATTCTCTAAAAACAACATGGTAAAGTGCAAGGAGTCAATCTTTAGGATACGTAGTCTGGGAACCATAACAATTTAGCACAAATCCATTGGGATGTTGAGCTATTTTAGTGGTAAATGAAGACCTGCTGGCTCAGGGTTACACTAAATTAATTAAACTTCATCCTCTGGGGACCATGAAGTCTGTATAACGCTGCGTGGCAATCCATCAAATAGTTGTTGAGAGATTTCAGTCACACTCTTGTGTTCATGGACGTCAGATAATTCTCCGTATCGGCCTCCAAACATTCTAAGTTGTTTTTAGTCAAAAGTCAAAAGTCAAAGTCAGTTTTATTGTCACTTCTTCCATTTGTGCAAACATACAGAAGACCTGAAATGATGTTTCTCTACTGTCTGACATACAGTGAATAGTGCAAAAACAGTTAAAAAAGTAAAAAATAGACAACATATAGCATATAAACAACATACAAACATAGTGCAAAAACATATAAACATAGTGCAAAAACAGTTAAAAAAGTAAAAAATAGACAACATATAAACAACATATAGCATATAAACAACATTTAAACAACATAAATTAGGAAACTATATAAGTGTGCGTTATATATGTTGTATATGTCCTGCAGGGAAGAATAAGAATGTTGGTAGTTTTGATGAAACTCACTGTATCTCGGACAGGACGGAGAGGTGCTGAAGCAGATTGAGAGAGAGGTGCGAATGCGGGAGGGGGCCAGCAAGCTCCTGGCTGCTTGCTCCAGGAGAGAGCAGGCCCTGGAGGCCTCCAAGAGCCTGCTCACCTGCAATGCCCGCATCCTGGCCCTGCTCAGCCAACTCCAGAAGATGAGGAAAGCTCAAGTCCTCCAGAGAGTGGGACGCAGGTCAGATGGAGTGTGAGGATTTATTGTTGTATGTGTGGATACATAGACAGATAATATATCTACCATCAGTGCAGAGGGATACAAGACTGTTATGCAGAAGCGTTCGTGTGGACATTGCCTCCTATCTGTCACTAGAGGTCAGACAAGCTAATTTTTTCAATACTTGGAGTCCCTGAATGCCACAACAAGTCTTGGTTTCGATGTGTGGATTTACCTGATTAATGAATGTGTTTATAAAGTAAATGTGAATGTAACATTGCACATATTCATACTGAATTTACAAGCATGTTAAATTGGACATGGTTGACAGTTAATATTTTAAATGCAGTATGATGTAAGTGTTCTGTTTTGTTGAGGTTGCATAACATATTTGTTGCCTGTCCTTTGTTCTGTATTTTTACTGGCTTGCATACTTGCTCCTTTGCATACCACACTGCACAGCAGGCATGCAAGGTATGTGTACCATCTATCTATTTTACCACAGGCCATCTGAGGATGTTGGGCCATGTTTGGGGAAAGTATCCCTTTCAGGTGGGATTGAACAAAATATCTTGTCACAAATTTGTAAAAAAAAAAAAAAAACTTACCTAACTTCATAAATTTCACTCCTTAGACCTGCGAATCCCACTGATGTGGAAAGACTCAGAGTACTTCAAAAATAAAGGTGGTAAGTCCAGATGTTGTCTTCAAGGGAACCGTTTGCACAAATCTGAACGAATAAAGCTGTGATGATCATAATGTCCTTTTTTTTATCATTTTGGTAAAAGTGCACCAACAAGACCTGCATGAATGTATATCATTAGAGGAAATAAATATGTATCAAGACCTTTAGAATCAGTTGCAGCTTTTATTCTAAGCTTTTTTTCTTGCAGAGCTGCAGCGCTGTGCAGTTTTCTGCCTGCTTCAGTGTGGCACAGAGATCCATGACACTGATCTAGTGATGGTGGACAGGACTTTAACTGACATCTGTTTTGAAGGCACCACCATTTTGTAAGTGATGACAGTTTTTAAGAGGTTCCTTTCCCCCCGCCCCCCTAATCCCACATAAAAAAACACTCCATTTGTCCCTGAATGTGTCGGAGCAGCAACGACGTCGGGCCAGGGTTTCAGCTGCGCGTCGAGCTGTACAGCAGCTGTGCGATGGAGGAGTTCTCTCCGGGTACTCTAGGACCCAGGAGAGCGAGCTGCCTGGGGGGCTCATTGGGACGCTCCTCTGGGAAAAAGATCCGTGCTGCGTTCGAGTCCGCAGCTGTTTGTGGATCCAGTGGAAGGGATGCGGGATCTGGAAGTGTGTCGCCGCCTTTATCCCCTCACCTGTCAGCACTGTGAGGATGACAATTCCCCCTGTAACGCACACTAATAGGGAATATATTTGGGACCTGAGTGTCACTTTGATTTTTTGCCCAATGCTTTCTGTCTGAAGGGGCCCGAAGTATAACCTGCTGGCTCACACAACACTGAGAATCGAACACGTCCAGGAAGGTTTCAAGACGCATGATTTGTCTCTTGCAGCAACAGGTGAGTTACAAATCCAATCTTTTTTCTTTTTTTTTCCCTCTCCTCTTATTGTCTCCTCCTCTCCCCCTGAAAATGAGTCTCTAATCCTTTTGTGTTTCCAGAGGATAATCCATTCTGGTTGCCTCTTTATGGCAATATGTGCTGCCGCCTAGTAGCTCAGCCTCTGTGCATGATGCATCCAATCATAAGTGGCCAGCTCGAGGTTAAGGTGACTTTATTTTAATATATTGTCCTGCCTTGGGATTCATTTGATATTATATCCACATTAGTAATCACTGTATCAAACTATTCCCATCTCTCTTTTAGCTTGGAGACGACCTTAATTCCAGTGAAAATGTCTATGGTGTCCTCAGGGGCCAAAGTCTTCTCTGCTATCAGAATCAAGAAGACCAGGAGTCTGAGGACAAGACATTACTAGTAATCCCCATCAAAAAGGTTGGTTCTGAATAAGCAAAGTCTTATGAATATACAGATGGATTCATTTACATTATTATTATTATTATTATTGTATTGATTACAATAACATGCCGAGACTTGGAGTGCATTGAATTAATGAAAAAAAGAGAGGAAACCAACCAAGTACATTTACTGGAGTATTTTACTACTGTTTCTACATGCAGAAGGTACTTCAACTTTACTTTAGTGTTTTCATGTTATGCTACTTTGTAATTCTACTCTATTCCATTACATGACACAACATTGGAAAGGCGTGTGAAGAACGACACATTGTCGTTTGTCTCCTTTCTGGCTTGTGTCCCTGTACAGATGGTTGAGATATTTTACTTGGAACTTGGAAGCAAACGGCAGTTAAAGCCGTTTAATTACTTCGTCAATGTTATAAGTATCGCAGTTAGATCATCAGAATAATTTGATGTGAAAGTTATGAGGAGTTATTATTTCATTCTAAATATAGCAAGTGTGTGTTTCTTTTTGTCAGGATACCGTCTGCATGTCACAGAGAGATCCAGTCCATTGCCAGAGTATATATATCAGCACACAGCGTCAAGGAGAGGATGTAACCTATACGCTGACCATGCACGCACTTGAAGACACGCAGCGATGGACCGAGGCCATCAGCCAACACGTCTACAACATGAGTGAGGCCTTGAATAACAACACTGAACTGTAGCTAAGCCCATAGCTCCCTGCAAAAGGAGTGAATTTAGGCAACTGGCCAAGGCAGAAGTGTTTGCTTCGGTCTTACCAACAATTAAAAAGTGCTTTGCAACGCCCTGACATTGGTCTTTACTGCCGAGAACACCGTGAGACTCACACCTATTCCACATTGTTCCATAAGTTGGCAGGACATATTTCGATTTTGGCAGGTGCTGTGGGAGACAGCTCACTTGTTCTATTCTTGATTCCTTACCTGATTCTCCAGCTAATTTCTTTTGTTCGTTGTGCATCTTAACTTAAAGAATGTGCCATCATCTTTGACTATGTTTGAGCACCGAGCTTCATCGATGGAAACAGAGTCCGGCTCCCCTTGTCCTGCTCGGTGCTGCGTTCTGACCGCCAAGTGCAGTTTGAGCCGGGATGCCAAAATACAGCCAGGTCTCTGTAAAGATGTGACCTCACTTTTTACAGGGGCATATTGGGTGGCAGAATAGCCTTATATCCTAGCTTAGCTTCCATCTCTGCTTCCTCCTAATGCTGTCTGAGACATAACCTTTCTGGTTTGTATTACGCATATTACAACTGTATGATTATTCCCCTCAGTTTGAACACAGTTTGATCTTCAAACCAAAGGGTTAATAAGTGGGTTTGATTCCATGTCAGACTATTTCTTGGTCGGGAGCATTGAATGGTGACTGGAAACCGGATCTCCCAATTTGACGCTTTTTTATATGGTTAAAACGAATGCTATATGATATTTTTCTGTCACTTCGGACAGAGCCGGGCTGCTTTCCCCCCTGTTTCCAGTCCTTATGCTAAGATAAGCTAATTGGCTGCAGACTGCAGCTTCATATTCATCAATATACATGAGAGTGGTATCTATCTTCTCATCTATTCCTCAGCAAGCAACCGAATACGTGCATTCCCGTCGAACTATTGCTCTCAGACGCATCGGAGGACAAATGTTTCGTCGGCCTCCAGGAAACCTTAAAGCTCTCTGTGATGACTTGTTCACAGTTAAACACTAATTTTCACATTGTGACACTGACAGAGAGCTTTCAGAATTGCCTTTTCAGAACAAATTACATAACCACTCCACATTCAAACTCCGCCAGGTGTCTTGACACAGGAATGGTTACAGGGGATCTTCATCAGGCTGCGTGTGTCTATTTGAAGGACTTAAAATACTCCTCTTGATACCTGCGAGACAGCATTCTTTTCTGACACGTTTATGACATCAGCTAACAAAGCATGTCATTTGATGAAACGTGTGTCACAAAGAAAATATTTGCCTGATGTCTGGGTGAGATCTTGTTTACTTGTCAGCACTTCCTCATCTTATGAATATGACTACGGTATTGTATGTATGTACTTTTTATACATAGGTCTGTCAGTCAGTCTGTCTAGTTCTATAGTTCGGTGGCATACTAGTGTGGTATAAACTTAGTGGCGTCTCTATATTTCGCAATCTGGTGATTTTGATTATGGTGACACCTGGACATAATGATAATGTTCCAGCCAGAACACCTAATTTTGGTATTGAGATACTCCGAAGTCTTCTAATTTTGAGTCACACAGTGGATGAGTTGTATATATATATATATTTTCATGTACATTCAAGCAGTGAGTTGCCTCCAAGCACCACCATTAGACGAAGTGGCCGTGAGTTCAGGTAATGCGAATGTTACTTTTGCCACGTACTTTATTCAACTTTCACCAAATTTAGCAGAGCTTCAAACTTGTGGTTAATTACTACCTCAGAAGTCAACAATTACAAACAAGTTAAAATTTGTTGAAGCATGTCGGTGTCATGAAGAGCAGCTTTGCATATTGGCAAATTCTTCTCTGTAACTGATCGTCCCTGGCTGGCTTCCCATCCACCTGTGGCACGGGAGCACTATGTCTTTCAATAGTATTTCTGGGCACTGGTTGAATGTCAAACAATGAACACTCCCTCAGCCCTGTTTGTGTTTTGCACTATACAGAGGGACATACAGTATCTGTCGCTTTCGCTGATGAATGCTCAACTTTATTCTCCAGTTCACTCGCTTTGTTTGTCTGGGCGGGTTGCCGTAGGTTTTTCTTTTGTCCTTCTTCGGAAAAACAGATGCCTGCGGTTGCCGACAACTGCGCTGAACTGTGAGAATGAATCCAACAAGCAAAACAGATCCAAAGTTGCGTGCCGTAAAAAACTGACATCTTTTACATTTAAAAAATCATGTGATTGTTGATAAAAGTATTATAGACTCTTTAATTACAAAGAATCAAGCTTGTTTTCCCAGTTATAATTGAATGTATTATAACTACCCCATCATCACAGTCATTGTTTTCTCCGCCAGGTGTACGTCTGGGGAGAAAGAGTGTGTGTGTGTGTGTGTGTGTGTGTGTGTGTGTGTGTGTGTGTGTGTGTGTGTGTGTGTGTGTGTGTATGTTATGTCTCTCTGTACATCCACGGCTAATTTCGCGTACTACTCGACTCATGTGCCGTCATTTATTTACTTCATGCTCAAAGACCCGTGATTTATTTTTGTAAAATCTATTTAATAAAATTAAAAAACAGGGTAGTGTGCGGTTGAGCCAGAGAGACGGCGGCTGCAGTCAGGGCAGACAGGTGTTGTCGATCAGAGCAGAGGGGAGAGGTTAGCAATGAAGTTGTCCAGTAGGGTCACCATAGGGTCGCAAAGTGTTGATTCATTTACTTAGAAAAGTGCCTTTTAACCGGGCTTCAACCTCACATTTACACAAAATAAAGTGAAAGCATACAACACTCTGATACGCTTGCGGTCTAGACTGACAATTAAGGCTGGTATTTGTCTAATTAAACTTGACAGTCGTGTTATTCCAGGCACACCTGGCAGAGAGCTGCACTCCACTGAGTGCACTGTTCTGGTTTTATAATGCGCTCACACAGATACTCACATATCAGGTACAAGTCGCATATCCATTGGAATAAAGATGTAAATCAGAAAATAAATTGATGATATCAGTGAATGCCTATTTTTAGTATTAGAAGCTATGAGGAGAGTCAAATACAAGAAAAGGCCAGGTGCTCCCAACGGGGCCAGTAACTACTCAAAACTGCCTCAGTCCTGGCCGTCGCACAAGCGTAACCTGTTAACGGCGTAACGTCAACATTTCCACGAAATTACTTATTAATGTGAAGTTCCCATGTAGCTCATGGGGAGAGTGGTCGTCCTGAACCACAAGATCCCGAATACGGTTTCCCTCTTGTGTTTAAATTCCTTGCCTAAAGTCTTGAGTAATGCCTCTGCATTTCGCCGGTCAAAACTTGTAGCTTGGGGCTTGAAAAATTGCATTTTTCTTTTTCTCTCTCTCTCGTTAAACTCATTCTTTCTTTGTCTGTGAATCGTTACGTTGTGGAATACTTTGAACATTTACTTCACGTCTCAGAAAGCCTGAACCGAGGGTATGCACCTGTACCGACTGCTTTGTGCCTCTGTGTGTTTCAGCGTATTCAAAATCATGGAACAAATCCTCTTTAATAAGTTTGCAGGGAGCAATTTTATCAACATCCTTTTTATTGTCCCTTGTTGTACCGAGAGAACAGGCTGGAGAATGTGTCTGTCAAAGCTATATTGTGTGAATAATTAGTGTGACTTGTGCCTCGCATTTATCATTTCACTCTGGAAAGAAATTATCTGTATATCCCAAATTACATTTTGAGGATTAGTTCCTCCAGATCTTTATATCTGAATACGGAGTACACATCGCATGTGCTCAGACGTAATTAACCTTAGCTGCCTGGTATGTGGTATGACAGGTATGGCATTGTATCTGACGCCTTCTTTAGATGCTATCCCATATTGTTAGGCTGGAGGCCTATGATTTCACAGAAGTGTATCTGACAAAAGCTTTTCTGTTATCATGCTTTAAAAACCCCTGCATATACTATTTGTTGCAGGCCAGTGGAAGCCGTGTTGTGACCAACTAATGAAGATTGAAACGCAGAGCTCCAAGAAAGTCATTCCAGTGAAGCAGGGATCGCTATACCATGAAATAGGTATGTGTGGGTGTGACACAAACACTCCAATTCCAGTCCTTCAAATTGTATTTATTAAAATCTGTGAGAAGATTGAATCTTGCATTGTGAGTCCAATATTCCCATTACCCCTTGTGGGAAGTATCTATCTCTTCAGCTGCTAAATGCTCCGATCGGTTCACCGGGTACTCACTAACTTTGTCCGCCTGCTGTTTGTTGCTGGGCAGGTAGTACGCTGTGAGCTAGTGGAGTTGGTGGCTCTTGCCAAAAAACTAAGCCGATAAAAGCAGTGAGAGTTAGCGAGGCTTTAAAACCAAAACAATGACTTAAATATAACTGGCAAAGACGGTTGTGAAGAGAAAGGAAACTAATGGCTGCCTCGAACGGTTGGGGAAGTGTGTGACTTGTAGCTAATAAGCTAAAACGTTCACGCTGTACATAACCATGAATAGATCAGATCATGGCCTACTTACACAGCCAAATCTGTCTCTCCGTGTCAACAATAAAGAGGCACACGGAATGCAATGTCTTATTTTCACACTATGTGCTACACTATGTGTTTCTGCAGAAAGCTGGAGTAACGCCAAGCTAAAAGCAGACAAACGGGCTTGAGCAAATAGAAAGATCGAAATGATTAATGATGCTGCCCAACTAACACTGGGGACAATGAGCCAGACACTCTCAGCATGAATTGGACAATGTTGGCACCATCTACTGACAAAAACATCCGTCATGCAGATCGGAAGAGAATTACAGCTATGTTTCATAATAGCAACCAACATAGGTGTAATGTTGAATTTGTTGGTTTTAAATATAATTCCAATCATTAAGACAGGCTGCAAGAAAAATAATTTAAAAAATCCCTTTATCAACCATAAAATAATGTTTCCAGTAAAAAAGGAGGAGTTTAAAACATTTGAATGATAGTTTTATAGCTTTTAAAATGGAAAATGTAAGTGACTCCTTGTCTTTTCAGTGACGCCCTCCTCTCCCAGAGAGGGTCTGGTGGTTCCGGATTTATCTGTTGAGATCCGCACTTTGCTCTCTTCCTACTACAAGGAAAGGTAGGCTCTCCTGCACTGCTGCCACTCCCTCTGCCACTCACACGGCCACCATGACACCTTCACTCTCTTGCTTGTTGACCTTGAAATGATGCAACACACGGGACACGCTGCTGACTACAATGCATGAAAATAAACAATACGTATATTCATTATTAAATATATTAATATTAATATATATATATATATATATATATATATATTACAACGACCTTGTTGAGTGAAAAGCAAATTTCTGCCATCATACTTAAACCATACGTATTATTTTTGGCATATTTCTCTATCAACATTTCAACAGTAAAATGATGTCAACAAAAGTAGCTAGATATGCGAGGGATGAATTCTTAGTACAAACCTGACAGTTCTTTGAGGTCTTAGATCTTATAAGGCCTTTAAGGTGCCAAATTTGTGAGAATTTTCATTTTCATTTCTTATTATAGATCCCTCAGCTAATACAGGCATTACAAGTTTGAATTACACATGATCATTCTGGTTTGGTCAGTTTGTTCACTCATGGTATACAAGCAATCACAAACTGTTCTTTCATGCACCTATGAGGTCAGCGGTGACATGACTTAACACGAGACATCACCGCCAAGCAAGATAAATACCTCTTCGACTTGAACACATAATGGCTCTTTTATACAATGTGGGCCATGTACACTGACGGCTTTCCAGACAATTTGACTTGTGAGAGTGGCAAACACTCAAAAGTTACAAGTCTAAGTCTGCACGTAATGCACCCGGCTGTCGGATGCCGCAGATGTTATTGTTTGGGAGTGTGGTGGTTTGTGTGCAGAGATTGGTAAAGACGTCCAGGGCAACAGGCTGTACTGGAGATCTTGATAGTTGATACTAAGTAACAAGCTAAGAAGATTAAGAAGATGTCACAATGCTGGCGTTGAATGCCTCGAATGTGTGTGTGTGTGTGTGTGTGTGTGTGTCGTGTGCTTCCTGCAATCTGGAATGTGTGTTGTGCTTCTCTCTCTGTATCGAATGCACGGCTATATTACAGTGCACTGGCAGTTGTAGGTTAGACACCAGTTAGATCAGTGGTTCTCAAACTTGTTTTGTTCATGCCCCACAGCCCCAACAAAATGCTCCATGCTGAATTTTTTATTGAAATAATTCTTTGTGACTCCATCTGTGCTTTTTCAAATAATAGAATAAAGAAAGCCAACTACGGTTTTAACGGATATTTGTTATTTCAACCGTCAACATGTGTGTAACCCGTGAGAAAATGTTCTCATTTGGATATACCGGCTCTGCTTGAATAATTTGATACCGACAGTTACGTACCGAAACAGATTGGAACTGAGAGAGGCGTATTTGATGCTATTTAAGAACTTATTTTTTTTTTCTTTTTACATTCTTCTCCAGTTTTCTGTGTTTCTCTTTTTTTCTACAGTTATTGACCCTTCCATAGTCGCAGTGGAGGAGCGAGACGCCGTCCTGATTTTATTCTTTCGTGGTCAAGGAAACAGACGGAGGCATGACAAATAATGCTATTTCAAAATCTGCAGGGAACAAGCTTACTGTTTATGTCCGAAACGGACTGTAAATGCAGAAAAGCCTCGCTGAGCAATGTTGTCGATTTTGTTCACGTAAAGAAAGAACAGTACATGGACAATGTGTGGCCTCCTAACAATTATTCAGTTTATCATGAATTATTTCTGAACGAACAAAACCCTACCTGCTTTCTCTCTGAGATGGTCATGTCGGGACAAGCGCTAGGCAACGCATCAATACAAGTATTTCATGATTCAAGGTTTGTTCACATTAATGTCACTATGAAACTATATTTCCAATTATGATCAATTAAACTGTTGTCTTCTTTAATAAACAGGCTTGCGTATTGAACCCACAGAAGCAGTTTGTCATGATTGCACCTGTCAGCCGAGTCATGATGGATGTTGACCATCTTATGGCCACGCCTCCTGGACGCCTGACGTACAGATACCTCTTATAAAACCTCTTATAAAACCTCTTATGACACTGAAACACAAGCACACTGCTCCATTTCTAGTTCAGTGTTGAGTAAATCGGGTGTAATCCGTATACTATAGACAGATTGCAAAAAGCAAATCCATAAATCAAGTTAAAAATGCTGCTATTTTGAGTTTTCAACAGTTTGAAACAAATGCAGAAAAGTTGAAATGGTTTGAACTCTTTCAAAATACACCGTGATTTCAGTCTCATATTATTCCACTGTACTCTAATAAACATTATAAGATGCACTTTGTGTCAAATTAAAAAGTAAACAAACACAGTTAATTAGACATCATACACTTGCATGTAATAAAAAACCTAACTCAAAATATATTATGCTTTGATATGATATGAAATGATTATCTAAATAGAAACCAAGTAGATGATCCCAATACACAATTGGACACAATTTTACAAGATTATAGTCTAATTAGAAATCAAATGCATTAATTTGTCCCCAAATATTCTCCAGTTGGATGCTATTCTGCTCGTACTACTAAGTTATGCTGTTTAATTTGACGAATTTAGTGGCATAGTGTGTCTGGCATGCCAAAAGTCAGAGAACACACTGAGCGCTCAGAATCCAATGAATGTATTTCCACTTTCTTACGGGATCATGTGTTGCTCTCTGGAAGAAAACTGGACCAAAGTCAATTGTCTTGTTTGTTTAAAATGCCTAATAAATCCGTAAAAGGAAATGTTCAGAGAATGACTGAGTTTTAGTCTTAGTATTTTAAACTTGAGCCGGTAATTCATGTCTGATTGTTTCTGAGAATGTTAATGTATATTATATAAATGTCTTTTAAGTGCAGGAATTCCAGTGGAATACAACGCCTATGGCTGTTCCATTTTTTGCTCGCAGTATTTGCCCCATGCTCTCACCGTATTGCTAAAAGCATGAGGGCTTTGTCGGCGTAAATAAAGGCCGGATGCTGTATCGAGCGCAGTAAATTATTCTCAGTGACTTGAACTAAAAAGCCTTTGGGTGAAGTGGAACTCATTGTTCCTTGTTTTGAGGACCAAATAGCACCAGAAATAGACTCCCCCCTCTCAAAGAGGCCTCTGAGTGAAGCAATAGCCTGCTGTGAGACAACAGCATAAAATACTTGCCTAAACAGGTTCACTGGCATCTTGTTTCCCTCAGTGATACATTTAAAGCAATAACAAGCAGGTAAACGGGGGAACAAAACCAACCCAGTAGCAAAGTTTAATTAACTTGTAAAGTGGGGACTCGTTCAACAAGGCTCCCTTCATTAGTGCCTTACCATTCAATTTAAATGTGTTTTTTTTAAGGGTAATGCATCAACATAGTTTTAACAGGACTCTTATGATGAGCAATTTCCACGCAATAAGCAGTGTCTTTAGAAACAATGATGGGAGTGTCTGTTTCCATGTGTTGGGTCCACACCTGAAGATGCACCACATATTACGAATTGGATTAGAAAATAGAAATGATTACAATACCGACAATAGGCTGCAGTTGCATGTATGACAAACAAATACAAAGGACGCTTCATGAAGCACAATGGAGGAATCTTCTCTTGACGTCACTGTTTATCTGGTGTTTTTGCTCTTACTATAAATATGTTTGTTCATGAAATGTTGATAGGAGAGAAAAGAACGTCATGATGCATTCTTCCCAAAGAAAACAAAACATTGACAACGCATTGTATTACGCACAGGAAGCACCATACACAACTTGCACATATTGAATGGCTCCTAAACAAAGCTTGAGGCCATTACCTCTGTGCAAGGTGTAATTAATGTTGTCTATGAATGCATACAAGTGCAGCAATTAATGGATTTGGCGCTGAACACGCCTCTTCCGTGTTATGCAATTTAACAAAATGTTTAAAGGCTTTATTAAAAGTAATTGTATGATGGATTTGTGCGAGAACATCTTCTATGACGGGAAGACAACAGGATCACTCAATCAAAAAATGAGTCATGAAATTTCAGTTATCTTCAATTTTATTCAATTGTACATCATAATTAAAGTATCAAACGTATTATACAAGTAATATTCCGGACAGAAAAAAAGTTCAACAGTTGAGAATTAACTATTATTCCTCAGATTGTAATTTCTGCTCATTTTACACATTATATACACCAAACACAACTTCAGTAGGATACCGTCTATGAAAGGGCGATGTAATGTGGGTAAGCTTGAATGTGGTGTTGTAGTGCAACTATCTGAACTGGTCTTCACAAGGAGTTCGAGATCATTTTCTTCAGCTTCATCACCTCCTCTGTGGTGAGGTGCAACAGAGAAGTGGAGCTGGAATTCAACATGAACACAGTCGAGGGAGCCGTGTCCGACCGCTCCTTCCCTCCCGGGACTTCTTCATAGGGTGCTGAGGCTGCACAGGGTGCTGAGACTCCATAGGGTGCTGAGGCTGTAAAGTCTTGCTGAACTCTGCGGGGACTAGAGTCAATGTTCACTGGGATGTGGGAGGCCTGGCTCTCTTTGTCATAGACATCCCAGAAATTACTGGATTTGCACTTATTAATAATATCAAACGGGTAGACGTCTTGGCTGACTGCATTTTTCAGAATCCCGCTCGAAGACAAAGGCTTGTAGGTGGTGAAAAGACTTTGGCTCATGTTGTGGTGATCAACAGCAGCGTGGCCGCTCGGTGAGAGGCTCGGCAAATTCTTCCGCGTCAGCCTTAGGTCCTCAGCGGCGGAGCTCTGGTGGTGGGGGTTCGCGTGAAATGTCATGTTGGTGGGGAGGAAGTCTGCGTCAGAACGAGGTCTTTGTTCAGAGCGCTCCTCCCGCGGAGGAGCAAGAGCGTTCAGCTGCTTCGCTCCAAGCATGGCGGCCGACGACCCACACTGGGACCGGAGCCAGTTATTAAAGACAGACAGCGGCACCTCAATCTCCATCCTGCCTTCGTTCTCCCTGGGAACGCCGGGCAGCATGTGACTGAAGCTGAGCTCCTTCACCTCCGGACTCCCCTCTCTTTCGTCTTTCGCCCGGACACTTAAGTCTATAATCGGAGAGCTGGGCTTTCTCGGCATTGCGGTGGCCCCTTCGTCTGCTCTCAGCGTGGGAGCGTAAGAGGGGCCGCTTGAGGCCGGTATGGCGTCGATGTCGATGACATACGCCTCACTGGCTTTCACGGGATGCGAATACGACGCGTCTCCCGAACCCGCTTCGCCATCTTGTGTCTCGCACCCGTCATCTCTCACCACCTGCTGGCGACGGGGAGTGTACAGAGGGGAGGGTTTATTCAGGAACTTTGGGTTCTTGCTGGATGAAGGTTGGGTGAACGATGAGGCCGGGCTGCCGTCGGTTTCCTGCCGCGGTGCTTTGACGCTGAGGTTCAAAGGCTCTGAGGTCAATCCAGATGTGGTCTTGTACTGTTCTGCCAGGTTGCGCAACTGCTCCAGCGGCTCCTTTGGCCTGTCTGTTGGGTGTAGATGAGATGGAGGGAAAAGGAACCAGGGTTCGGGGGCAGGGGGGCAACGTGGTGCAAATACTGGGGAGGAGATCGGGACATGGGGGGTCAGAACGGCATGGCCAGGGTGAAAGTAGTGAGCATAGTGGGGCGCCAGCGGGAAGACAGTCTCGCGTAGGTCCGGCTGGAGGTTCTGGGGGTTTTGTTGGAAAGACAAGTGGCCGGTCAGTAGTTGAACATTTTTGAAATATTGAAAACGGCTTCAAAGATAACTACATTCGCCCTCCAGCACCTCTAAAGCTCAGTAATGAACACATTACATTTGAAAAAACCCAAACTTTAAAAACTACAAGTTGTCGGTTTGATGATGATGATGATGATGATGATGTGTCCTCCACAAAAGGATACTAATCAACTTTCCATTGCCATTGTTTTTGTGCTGCCGACACCTAATATAAACACATTTTGTGTGCCCACCACCATGTGAGACAGGGCTGAACTTCAAGTATGTTTTTTTAAATTATTATTATTATTCACCAGAGTAAAATGCTTATTACCATAAAGGAATTAACAACCAGTTAATAACAGCCGCTTCAAGGTGCAATTATTGACTACCTATTGTGATGGAGAATATTTATTTATCTATTGAATCATAATCGGATCAGTCCACGTACACTACACACCTGCATCTGAGGCATCGCTAGCAGCTTTCGTTTCTGTGGCCGCTGGCCGTCCTCGTGCTCTTTGCTGTAGTAGAAGTGCTTCGACTGATTGCGAGGCAACACGTTCACTAATATGCCCGTCAGGTGGCATTCATAGGGGAGAAGCAGCCTGCGTACATAAAACATGGATCAGATTAATCTTTTAAGAAAACACACCACTCTCAGCCTGACAGGTACAAGCACGTCGGTGAACTCACTTCTCGTAGTGTCTGCGCGTGCAGGTGGCTGCACTCGTGCTCCGAGGGTTTCCTCCCAGTGTGTTGTACACCTGTTTCCACAGCTGCTGGGCAGTCACCTGGAAGAGTGCCGGGCAACTTAGTTGACTTCCTAATTAACAATAGTATTCTAGGTAGTATTAGAGTGAGTATTAACTAGTATTAGTTATTGATGCATGAAAATAACTTGCAAATTGAATAAATTGGAAATATTTGCTTACCTGGTGGTAGCCTCCGAAGTCTTTGACAACCTTGAACATCACATATAGATCAACTGGAAACAAGGGAAAGAGACAACACTTAATATACTTGATTATTAGAATGTTGGGTGTTTAAACTTGTAACCTTGAAGGTTTTTTTCTCAATGGATTTTTTGTTTTGTTCTATAAAATATCAGAACATTGTGATTAAGGCAAGTTGGTGTCTTCAGTCAGTACACCCACAAATATTGAATTTACAATGACAGCAAGTCAAATGCAAAAATAGGATAAAATGAACAGTATAATACTTACTTTGTTTAAATCCCAGATTTGGGATTCTCTCTATTGGTGAATCTCTCTTCTTCATGAACAGGTAGAGCTCTTTAAGGAACTGTTCCTCTGTCATCGCCTCTGCGGGCTTCTTGGTTCTCTCCAGATGGATTTCTGTCTGCGCCATTTCCCTGTGTGTCTGAGAACACAAGCAAAACACTAAATATCATCTTCTGATTGCACTGATTATCAAGACTAATGTGTCATATTTAGGTATTTTTTAAATGATCATATCACAGTTGTGTTGTTGGCTAAATCTAAAGCGCTATTTGACAAAACACGCCCCAAGACCTGGCATTCTCCGGTGATAATGCCTTACTGTTTTTAGGTCACATCCCCTTGACTGATGATTGACAAACATATTTTTTCTTTTAAATCATATATCAAGGTTGTATCCCATGTTTGTACTTGTCTCAGTAGAATCCACCCTGTCCCTTTGAGACAACATACCATAGAGACTCAAACATGCATCAATGCTCTCTTTCATTCCCCAGTTAGGAACACTGCTGTGAATTATGTCAGCATACATTAGCTCACACTTGGAATGTCCATCCCGTTAAAAATAGAATGTAACTTTTTCCAGTTTTAGTTCAGAATCTTTACTTTCATTGAGTTATTGTATTTTTTTTAAAATAATTTACTATAATTAAATTAGTATCATTATGTTCATGTGTTTAAAACATGCGGATATAATGTCGTGAATACGGTCACTATTTAAAAAAAATACTTTCTTTGCAGCAGAAGAGCGTGTAGAATGCGTGTAGAATTAAATAAATAAATTACACAACAACAGCTTGTTCCGTCACAACAGAAGTGACCAGAGATGAAAAATTGCAACACCAAAAGTATCAATTAAATAAAATCATAGATCCACCACATTCTGGATTCTGTGTGAAATATTGTTCCTCACCTGTGTTTCCTTTGAGCGAATAGGAATGGATCATATTATCGTATTGCCTTGATGATCAGAAACCCAGCGGTCACAGTGTATAGCCGCTGCAGTCAAAGAGAGCATAAAATCACTGCAGCCGGTCCGTAATGTTACACACCTGTCCCTCGTACCTGTGTGACGATGTGGGCAACTGACAGAGGGGGTGTTTACGCTAACGTCTTCCTGCTGAGATTGCCATCGTCAGACCGGTTCAACCTGTTCTCGAGCACATTTCCAAAAACATCGCGCCAGAATATTCAACACAATGTGACAGGATTGTGAGGAAATATGTGGATTCATCATGTTCAGGGAGCAGGGAGTTGTGTTCCAGTCACGTTGGAATATTTATGGGTTTACAACCACAAGAAGACGAATCAGAGTCCCTAAAATGCATCAGACTCTACTCATCATTCCACCACTAGGAGATGAGTAGAAGAATAACAATAACTAATGAGACTTTTTTTCTTCTTCTAAGCAGGGTCACTAGGAGTGTTACATTTAACGGTTGGTTTCATCAACTTATTGCATTATGGCCTCAACATATACTTTTGATGGCATGTTCACAATGGCAACTTAATGAGCTAATTAATTATCAATGTGGAAACCAGAAATGTGAGATTTTGTTGGCTGTGTAATTGTACAAAATGGTTGAGACTCATTGCGTAAAGGTGATGTGTGTCTTTACCGTTTGAATGCAGCAGAGTGCTTCCAATTGTCATAATTAGCTCCGTTTTGTTATTCCCAGTCATGACGGGGGTTTTCAGGCGTCCATTTAAATATAATTGCCTCAATCTTTAGCGTCCCATGTTATTGGCATAATTAGGCAAACCCTTTTCGGAAAGGAAATATTGGCCATTAACAGGCAACTCACTGTCCTGACAATGTCAATCAAACTTATTAACTTGCTTAATTTAATTAAAAGTAGCCAACTAGTTGATACACTGCCATCTGTCTACACTGTTAGTTAACATTATGATTAAACTAAATTAAAAAAACACACAGGGGTGTTGCCTCAGATAATGAATAAGATGAAACTATAATTATTGTTGAGTTGTGATTACGCTCTCTCGTCTCAGAATAACTGCTTGGGCTTAAGCAATAAAAAGCAACACTTAGATTAGAGTACAATCAGTTAGGGGCGCTTTTCTGGGCGTGCCACCGCCCCCATCAGAGCACAGCACATGATGTAGCCGTGCCCTGATTGTGATCCTGCAAGAATACCAATGAAGAAACCTGACGTGCATATTGGAAGAAAAAGTGAAAGGGTGAAACTCGTTGTTGTTGAATGTCAATCCTCCTCAGCTCTAGATGCCTGATGTCGAGGTATGCCGTAATTTCTGTGTCGTCAGATTTCTGCTGATCGCGGCAAAAGTATCCACGATGAAACGGCATCGCAACACATTTACCTTTTTTATAATAGGCAAGAGTTAGAGTGAGTTACCGCTGTTGAGGTTGTGGTAAAGAGGTGAGCCAGCTAAGTTGTGTATAAGCAGAGAAAAGAAGAATACAGCAAATCAAATAGATCCTGACTCACTGTACGCACAGGGAGGCGCAGCTTAAAAGCAGTCAGTGTACAGGGCGCCTCCCTGTAAGCTCCATTAAGTTGTTTATATTAAAACTGACTTAAGGACCCGTCACTTCACTGCCGAGTCCACACCTCATTCTGCAGGTTGTAGCCTCACGGATGGGCCTCGATGTGTGTTGACATACAAGCTCCGGGTTGGGGTTAAAACCCCACACAGGCTGGGAGGTACTGGAGATGGATGGGTCAAACAAACACAGGACTTTCAATCAGGAATCTGGGGTTCGTGTCCCAAACAGCTGTGGAGTTATTTTTTAATTTGTGATCGTTACAACCCGGCTCAAAGGCTGCGACATAAATGTGAGACCCGGCGAGTTAAAAGCAATAAATAAGCACATTTATTGAAAGGATAACTTAAACTAAACAAGCATGTAGAGTCAGTGATGTCAGCATGTGTGGATGTGTGGAAATGTCTGAAACAAACCCCTAGTGGAAGGGAGGGGTCATCACAGTGGTGTTTGTGATATTTGTTGTGTACTTATTGCATATTGTTTACGTTTAACTTAATTAAAAGGTCAAACATGATGTTTTTCCTCAACCCAACAAAGGGTCTTTGGGCCTAAACCGAAGCAAGTGTGATGTTTGAATTCAGAGACATTGACCTTGTTCCGTAAAAAAAACTTTCAGCGTAATATTCACATTCTGTGTGAAAGTACTCACGACAAAAGCCACCGAGGGGGAAATGAATCGAAAAACAGAAAGACAACTGCCGTGCAAAGGCCTTCAGGATATATGAAGGGTCACAGGACTGTATGTGTACAATGTGTCCGTGCATTTATCTTCAGTAGACCCGACTACGGTTGCATTGTCTTTACCGGTCTCCCTGAAGACCCTTTGGACAGCTGCTCGAGTCCTCGCTAAGAACAAGACAGTTTCCCTTCAGTTTGAGGTCCTTACGCCGTCAAAACAAAACATGGGAAAACAGTGTTCAGCTTTTATGAACCATATATTTGGAAGAAACTCCCTCTCTTTTAAATAAGGTTGGAGACTTTCCCTTTTTGCCCTTTTTATTAAAGCAAATAATTCCTCTCACTTATGACACTTATTATTCTTGTCTATTGTATATCTATTTCAGCTTGTTTTTATGATCTATTCTCTTGGCTTTTTAATGCCTGTTTTTAATTGCAAATGCCTCTCCAATGTATTATGTGGTGCTTTTTGCACTTTGTCTCGATGCTTTTAATGTTTTATAGAAAACACTTGCCTTGTTGCTGAAATGCACTTTTTATGTGGGGCCCTGCATGTCCCGTACCGCACGCTGTTTGTGGTTGTGTTTTGTTTTCTCTCGCCCCAACCTCTTCTTCTGGTGTTCTCCTTCCCTCCTGTGAGAGGAGCGCCTGAAATCAATGAATCATGAGAGAGAAGGAGACAGTGTGTGTGTGTGTGTGTGTGTGTGTGTGTGTGTGTGTGTGTGTGTGTGTGTGTGTGTGTGTGTGTGTGTGTGTGAGGGAAACGGAGGTCAACCAGCTGTGGACACAGTTTTGGGGCTGGAGATCACCAGAAGTTCAGTAATCACTTTTAGTTTGGTTCAGTCTTGGATCACACGAGGATGAGCTGTGTGGCAGGGTCAGTTGCTTACATCTTTTGTTCTTTTTGTTTTCCCCTTTTACAGCCAACATCAAACAAAACGCGTGCGCATTTTGGCGACGAACGTGTTTTTTCCCCAGCCGATCAGATTAAATGACGTTTGTTGCATGTTTGGCTGCCAGAGCCAACATTCCAACAGCGGAGTCAAGCCTCTCCCTCTGCGCCTTTAACGGTCTCAATAGATTCCATCTAATAAAAAAAGGCTACATAAAATCAAAAAACCACACCCAGAACACATGATCCATCACAAATGGCACATGTGTGACCTGGGCAGCACAGTCAGTGCATCTGAAAGCCAAATGTTTTGTTTGCAGATCCACCCAGGGCTGGTTTGGAGATGAATATTAAAGAGTGTGAAGATATACCTGATAGAGACAACTCCAATCGCAAGGCCAGTTTGGATATCTAAATAGGACACCCCAGTAGTCCGTCACGATTTAATGCAGCTTTAAAATGCACTTCTGCTGGAGACAATACACAAAGAAAAATATGTTGACATGCCCTTGATAAGAAAGAAAGAGATAACATCTTAAAAACAGGTTTAACATTTCCTGGAACGACCTTACTAGTGCTCCATCGTCACATTGCCGTGTGGAAGCTAATCAGGGTCTGTTCATGTTAGCATTTATGATACACATGTTAAAGCGGTTTTTCAAAATGCCGAATTGTTCTCAAAGTATTACAACTAAATCCTCGGTCCTTTTTTTTACAAATGGCTCCTCTGAGTCTATAATCCCACTCCATCTTCACTCCTGTGAGACAATACGTATCGGTATTCGACTGGAATCAGAGCATTCAGGTTTACTCTCCTTGTTCCGTCCAAGAATGACTAACAAGGGTGAGTAACACTTTTCTTTTCATAGCATTTTGTTTAAACTTTGACACAGATAACCTTAGAGGAATAGCCAAAGCATATTTATGTCAGTGTCGCAACATACAATTTGTGCACTGCACACGCTCATCCATCAATGCCAAACAGGAGATTGCTTAAATTGTTACAGGTTCAGCAGCAGGTACGTTTAATTACATGAATAATGGTTGGCCCTGGAACCGGCACATCGATGTTAAATAATTGCAGCAGTGTCCCTGTACTGACATGTCAACACATCTGCAGTGAAATTAGGCCAGTTGCCATTTTTCTAGACCTGTGTGGTGGGTAAACGAACAAATCTGGAAGATTGCCTTCCAGTTATACTCGTACTTCATCAATATGAAAAGGGGTCAAAATGGACATTTTTGGCTTTGGAAGCAATATGAGAGCTGTATGATTATCACAAAAAAAAAGCTGTTTAACCCTAAAAGAGTGCATGGTAAACAGAAGTAAGATATTCAACAGTAATGGATTGAGTTCAGAGATCTATGTAATTTGTCCATGTGTCATGAATGTACATATTTGAGTAAATATTTGGAGTTTCATTTTTTCTGGTGCTCAGTGTTGCTGGATTCTAGTTTTGAACTTCAGTGTATCTTTATATTCACAGTGATAACATATAAAACCCAATATTGAAGTCAGCTGTGATACAATATAATAAAACATACAGACATCCCATCCTGTATAACAGATCAATCAAGCAACTTAGAAATCATTTTTAGAAAGAATGTTTTGGGGAAAGTTTAATTTGCATATTAGTCTATTGCACACGATGAGGAAGCAGCAGCACCTTCCTGACTCTGCCGCCCAGATAGCAGGTTTTTGCAAATTACACAGCCCTTGTAATATGCAAATCGCTAAATAATTTGGCCAACCTTAAAACAATTAAATGATTGTATTTCCTGTAAACAATTGTTGAATAGTTGTTGCATGACCACAAGGCTTCATACCAGAGCTAAATCCTTCCAAACATATTATCCCAAGCTCAGGAAATAAAATCTGCACCTGAATCACAGGTCAAGGTTTTGGTGACCAATCAACCAAAAGATGTCATTACAAATGAACAACATTTTTACTGATAAGTAAATTATTATATAATGGGCAATAACACATTTTAATAGACCGCTTCTGCAATCTCACTGCCCTAAAAGGATGGGTCCACTACTTTTCTGACTTAAAACACAACGGAGGCCCAATCCCAATCTCCCCTTTTACAGACTCACAGACTTTTCCCGCTAACTCTGTGAGGGTTTAGTTCTGTCCCACTGTCACATCGTCGCGTGTTTGAGTCTCTGGCAGACATTTTGAGCCCTTTTTTTAACCCTTTCCGTAAGTCAGCATTAGATGCCGACTCTGCCAAAGGGAATTACCCACAATTCATAGCAATGTGACGTTAAACACGTATTTACCAATGGAAGAATGGAGACGTAAAAAAAAGAAGAAGAGGTAAACAAAGAGGCACGTGGGTGTTCAGCCCGATAAATTACATTTACACCACAATATATATTACACAGATTTATTCATCAAACGTTTCATTTTGTTATTGAAGCTGTTTTGACAAAAACGAGTAAATAGATTATTTGAAACGACGTCTCACATCTAGTGAGAAAAGAGCCTGGAAGACGCTCCAATCAGGGAGTTAAAAGTATAAAATAAAAACACAATTAGGCAATATTTTGTTGATGTCATGGTCACATGACATGTTGCAGGGACATTGGGATTGGGCTGTAATCTCATCCCTACTCGTCACATTTCGCCGCTTGATGAGAAGCTGCTTGCATCGCTGAAAGGACACCAGGGGGCTTCCTCTTACATAGTATTCAACTAGTCTCAGTAGTCTCATTTCTATTGTCTGCCACCCATTGCTTTGAGCCTCTAATAATGACGGGAATGGGTTGACATTGGAGTTGGATGAAAGCCCAGAGTGAGAACAGGTTGGTTAAGGTTACGGCAACATTGTCCCCTTTCCTCCATACTTCCAACTGTCAAACAAAGAAAGCTGTAATCATCGCAGACAGGTGGAAAGCTATTTCATGATCATGACCTGATGCTCACTCATATAGGCAATAAAAGAAACACTTCTTTATGCATTTTAAAACGTTGTAAAAAAAAAATGTAATCTTTTATGTAAACGTGTGCAATGGTTTATTAATTTATTTAGATTTGTTTCAGGAATCTATTTACATTGTTAGCAAAGCTTCTAATGTATTATTTGCATTCAAACATCTGTTTTTATTATTTGATAAGATTTCCAATTAGTTAACTTATTTCCAAAAGCCTTTTCGAATTGTATCTCTCCATTTGTGCTGATGTATGCCTTTTCCTGCAACCAGTGTCATATTTTTCCAATATTCAATGCAATCTATACAATCACTTTGCATTATGGATTGAAATGGGCATACGTAGTGTTGTTTACCAGCTCAATCCTTTGTAAAGTGCACTATCTTTCAGATTGCTCATCACGTATTTCAGATGACTGACATACCAATGACGGGTGCAAAAGGTTGAATCTTTCGCCTTCGTCTACTTCACCGTGACAAACCGCATTGGAAAAAAAACAAAAACATCCCAGATCTCTCTTTCACATGGAGGGGATTGTTAGGGCCAACTGGGAACACCTGGGCCCAGTGCTACCAGTCAATCGAGAGCTGGCTGCTGCCGTGCCACTCGCTCTTTGTCCGCTTTGATGCTCCGGATCCGACTCTTGGCTTCTCCTTCTGTTATGTTGCCCTAGGTCAACAACACTTGCACACACACACACACACACACACACACACACACACACACACACACACACACACACACACACACACACACACACACACACACAGCTTTAACATTCCACCACACACACACACACACCACCGATTCCATTAATTGTTTTTTGGACGTCTCACAAATAAGTTTCCCCAACAGGACACACTCCCACATTTTCAACATTCTGACTGTTCCAACTTCAATAAACTGAATGTGATTCAGCAAACGACAGTTTTAAAGTTTCGGTAGAGAAACATAAGTTAATTTATTCGGGACTTCGGGTCAACTCCATTACATTTAGGTGTTCCATGAAGTAATCTTAGATGTCAAGCTATCTCCCCTCAGACATAGCCGTCTGAGGCGTGGCTCCTGCATGTCCCTTCTGTTGGATGTACTAATCCGGTTCTCATTGTGCCTTAAGCTCTCTGCTATTTAATAAAGATGAAACTCATCACAATGAATTGCTGCAATTTGAAATGCAGGCATGCAAATGTGTTGGGTGGAGTATAGAAAGACGCAAAGTCACACTCAACAGTAGTGTGTGTGAACTTAAAGGCACAAGATGCCCCACCAGACAATTTCTTAACACAATTTATTTCTGCCTGCATTACCTCATCTAAAAAAATCCTACGATCACTCAAGAACACTACGTTATCAGATGAAAACCCAGTGTACCGTAACATGTACTGGAATAGCACAATGGTGTTTGTTGTTATGCTTAGATTGGCATTTATGTGATAGACTACAAATACATGTAAAACCCTGGCTGTGTACAGAAGGACTGTGCAGAGAACACAATGTCTCATTGGTTTATGAAAACTGAGATTTGAGCTGCTGATGTTAACAGCAGGTGTTGACACTGGGGATCTCTTACAATAGCCAAGAGAAATTAATCACAATACTGCTGACAAGTGAATGTTTCAGGAGACACAAACTAAACGATATTGATTCAAAATGTGTTTAATGATGAGTCATTTTTACAAACCAACCTGAATAAGTACATATTTTACACATCCAACTCTCAGTTCCTTAATAATAATACGATTTGTTGTTGAAAACTTCCGGTTCATACTTTTTTTTGTGAGTATTTGAAGTTTTATTATTCCTTTCTCCTCCGGCTTGAGACCCGGAAGGTGCTCCATCTTGACAGACTTCCCGATGCATCTCAAGCGGCGATGCTTGAGGAGGCTTGCCAGACCTTAAGGGTTCAGAGCATAATAACTGGAAACTAAAAATCCTTATGTTTTTGTTATCATTTATATCTACATGGAGAGCGGGTCCTCTTCCTCAGAGTCCACCATCCTGCGCCGCCATGTTATTTAATTTAATTTAATTATATATCCTTTATAAATCCCACAGTGGGGAAATTATTCTCTGCATTTTACCCATCCATAGTGTGTAACCCCAGTTTAGCCACAGCCATTTAAAACAAAAAAAATTGAATGGTTTTGCATACCCATAATAAATACAGAATATCTCCTCAACCACAAGGGCTATTTGAATAATTTCAAAAGGGTATAATATACAGAAACCACTTGTGAGACCAGTTAAGAGGTTCATATAGCAGTTTATGTGTTGCTGGTTTATTGGTTGATGATGGAACACAGGAAAATGTATGTGGTTGATATCTTGCTGAGGCTTTGTCTGACAGTGGATTTGACGCAATTGGCGGATTCAGTAGGTCGTAAGCTTTCCATAAGAGTGCGCTAATCAAGTGGCATCAAGCTAGGGATATGAAAATGGATTTTTCCAAAACGTGTGGAGCTCTCTCGAGTCACCTTCGAGTCCTCTCGAGTCATATTTATGATTCATGTTAATATTTATGGTTGAATTGTGTTATAAACATGCAAAATGGACTTATATGCTCTTGTAAGGCCAGACTGTGCAGTTTGTTTTTGCTATGTCACATCAGTGGCTCTGGTATCGATTCAAGGGAGTACGAGGGCGAGCTCCTGATGAAGAATTCTGGGGTTTATACCAGCAGGGCTCTCAAGTGTCACGCATTGAGCGTGACTGTCACGCATTTCGGTCTTAAGTCACGCCCTCCCGCCACACATCGTATTTCTCACGCTGAAAAAAAACTCTAGGCTATTTAATGTGCCGCAGCGCACAAACATGACCTGGTCGCGCTGCCCTCACCATGGAGGAATCAAGCACGTCTCCCCCGAATCCCCTGGAGTTCTGCAGCGAGGTGCCACTCATCAGCCAATCAAGGAGGGGAAATGGGAGGGGGAAATGGGGGGGGGGGGGGGGGGGGGGGGGAGGAGGTTATGTCACTCTTACCTGTCTTAAAAACTTGAGACAGGGTGTTCAGTGTCTTGCTCAAGGACACTCCGACATGCAGACTATGGGGAGAACAGGGTTCGAACCGGCTACCTTATGGTTTCAGGACGACCACTCTCCCCATGAGCTACAGCCGCCCCTTACCCCATCTTACTACAGTAAAACAAACAAACTGAACACTGGCTCCAGCAAGACATTTTTTTTTACATTATCTGAAGGCACAGGGATGGGTCCCGAAACCCTTTATCAAACGGGCAGTAAGATTATTGTAGATCTGAGAATTTATAAACCCGTTAAGTTGCGGTGCACGGAATCTTGGCCAAAAGACAACAAGCTAATACCACAGCCGTCTGTCTGTAGTCTTACGGTTTATCCTAGTTTGTTATTGTAAACTTCTCTGCTGGCTGAGCCAAAGCAGCTCGGGGGGACCGACCTGATTGTCACTAATCAATCATGATGTATTGTAAAAAGACCAGAGGCAAGGAGTCGTTTACGACAACAAAGGAAGCCGACATCGCAGCGAGAGGCCTTTCAAAAAAACATGTATTCACAGTTGATTTTAACTGTGATTCATGTTTCCTTTTCGTCTCCATGAATGCTTGATATGTTTATACTCCATTCTATTTACAATATGCACCGTTTCGGATTTTCAAAGCAAAATGCAACCTTTGGAAATGCATTGACGTATAGACTGATTGTACAATAAATCATATTTTTGTTTCTTTTTCAACCGCTACACATAAAGCACAATTACTGAGATCGACACTCGGAGAGGAAAACACATGCTCAAGTCTCCAAAACTCGCACCAGACACGTTTTGTGTTTTGCAATTCAACGTGACACTTTCCGCAACACACTGCACGTGGTTCTCTACATAAGAACTTGGCATCGAGCGTCAAGTCCCTCGTTTTCTATTTTAATGCACTGCCAGTCAAGATGCCACACCCATGGATTAATTAGCCGAGATTAATTGCTTGATTGTTAACTCAATTAGTTAGTTAATCTAGATTCAAGCAGTACTAAAAAAGGCCAAACCTGTTTACATTACCCATAGAAGCCGACGTGGCAGCGAGAGGCTCGTTTTCAAATGATAATAACCTTTTGATTACCTGACAACCTGGCTCCTCCCATCCCTACATGCGCCTGTTGCTTTGCTTCTGTCAGATGCTGATTGGAGCGTCGTCAGCTGGATGAGCCACACATAACTACATTACTTGGCACCCTCGCTCCCTGAAGGAGCAGATCATTATGTCGCTGGCATGACACAGTTTCTGTGATTTATGTTTTAGTGCCGTTTCTTTGTGCACACCGCAACACATCCATCCATACATGCATTAGATGACAACTGATGCCTCTAATTTACGTGTTGTGACTGTTAAAGGTAATGGCTTCTTGTTAGCAGCTGGCTCGTTTCTTGTTATTAGCCGACTCCTTGGTCTCCCTGTTTGTTGCAATCTGAGCCAGGTGAGCCGGGTTTATTATGACTGGGTTTTTCATGTGAGTCTGGTGAGTTGACTGTTCTTCTGTGGCGTGATTAACGTGCCCTGTACATACGCTACAGTTAATTGCTGTTCTGTCCCTGTTGGGCAGAAGAGTGGGGGCACATCCGAGGTTGCATGTATAAGGTGGTTTTACCGGGCCTGTGGGTTTTGATGCATAAGTACCCACCACAAGTAGCACCTGGGGACTAGGGGAGGTGCTTGCGTAGTTCTGGTGAGGCAGTTGGAGGGACAGGACCGCAGTGATGGCTGCTTTAGCTGTTAGTGTGTTGGACTCTGTACGGATCAGTCTGTTTTTTTTGTTTTGTTCAGGCTGTCCGTTTGTCTCCACAGAAGCCGTAATGGAGGAAACAGTCTTGAGAGCTTTGGAGGAGTTACTAGAGCACTGGTTGGTTGTCAGTTTTAAATTGGAGGCTGTTGGTCCAAAACTTGAATTTCGGTTTGGTGCTCCTTGGTTTACTGATAAACCGGTTTCTTGTGCTTCCTACTAAATCCATGTTTTGTATTCCAGTTCTTGTGTCCAGTCATATTTTGAATGATTCTGGACTCTGTATTGGGAGCATTGCGCAGCCTGTTGGGGGTCTGAGTAGTTGTTCACCACTTGTTGCATCTCTGTGCATGAACCGGCCATCTTGAGGAACCTTGCTGTTTTTATATTGTAATCTCTCTAGTCTTAGATGCTTGTGGACTGAGATCTGGATGAGCCACACCTGAGCCATGTGGCCTTAAAGACCTTAACTATTTGGCAGCCTCGCTCTCTGAGGGAGGAGATCCATTATCTTACTGGCATGATACGGTTTCTGTGGTTTCCATACATGCACGTCACTACTAATCACTAATTCTTCCACTTCACGTGATGTGACGTCTGTTGTCAAAAATAAATCTCTTGTTAGCAGCCGGCTCGTTTGCCTCCCTGTTTGTTGCGTTCTGAGCCGGGTTGTGACACAATTGGATTCATGCTTCCTTTTTTTTTCTGTCCCCACAAAAGATTTTACCGTATTGAAGTATTCTATTTAGAATATGCCCTGTCTGGATTTCCAGAGCAAACTTCAACCGTTGGAAATGCATGGACGTATTGACTGATTTCTACAATGTGGAGACCATCAAACCCAGACGTCATTAGAAAAGCTGAACTATTTAAAGTGTTTTGGATTGAGCACAGCAGTGTCACTGGTTCAAAGAAAATCCGATTGTATGAACCACGTGAGTGCCAGTCGGAGACAAACTGAATTTTTGTCTAGCTTTGAATGAATAATGTGTCATTCTTCCTCATGTATTAATTTACCTGTGGTTGTGTGTTAAGTGAGACATTTTCTTACTGCCACTCTAAATAAAAAAATACTAAACGACTCATTGGAAGTGAGCCTGACACCGAAACAGGAGATTCCTTGTGCGTGAGTATCCCTTTACACAACCTTGGTGTTGCAGACATGAAAATATGTATTGCGCCGCCCCGTTGTAATGTGAGACCGTGGACGGGGAAGTGCATCAAGGAACTGGAATTAGAATAAAATGAGGATATGAAGACAATGTGCCTTTTTGTTTTAATTTCTTTATGCTGTCATTTACTGGGGTAAATCCGTTTCCCGGTTATGTAATATGTTTTATTCAACAGGAAGTTTGCACAACAATTGAAAGTTCTGGTTATTAGAATTTGGTCAACGCACTGGGAAAGCCACGCCAGGAAATCCATTTAGTTTTCTTGAAATGTCACATTGCATTGGTCAAAACACAAGTAGAAGTAAATTTTGTGCTTTATGGTACTTCAGGCCTTCTGATCTACTAGATGTTTACTTCCTGACAATACTTAGTGGTTAAAGTGTTGACGGTTCATGACTTCACCACAAGGTGGAGCTGTGGCTCAAGCTTTCATATTGTTTAATCTGAAATGAAAACCTGATCTTCATGTGTACATGTATTTGTTTTATTCAATAGTGTAGCCTGTACATGTTGCCAGTGATCTGAGGTAGGCGACAAACAAATGTGTCAACCATAGAGAGGGTTCTTAGGTTCTTATTACTCTTGCCGTTCTTGTTGCTGTATTTCTTTTCTGGTCATAGATAACACTTTTCATTTCTGCCATGTTTCTACCCCAGCATCCATAGAAGACTGATTCTAATGTATAAATAGGAAATGAAAAGCAAATTCGGATTTTCTCTGTAGTTATTCCTTTTAAAAAAATAATAAGATCAACAGACCCTGTCATATTTGTAATGGAACTTTTTCACCGAAAAGCCAGTTGAACCTCACTTTTGTTGTATGGTGACATCTATAAAAACAAAAGCCAAATCCTGCTGCTCTGCATCTCTTACTCTGCGAGTCAGCGGGCAGGTAAATGATAATTTCCGAGGCAAAAGCTTAGATTGACAATAGATATGTTTGGTGAACTGCTGCAAAGGTTATGCCAAAGAGGGACTCCAAATGTCAAACACCCGTCTCTGAAGTTTGAGCCTTTGTAAGATCTGACGTATTGATATTCTCTTCCAGACACCAAAAATGTCATTACTGATATTCTGATGCAGAATATGCGATTGCTTCTCCGATGGTAATTGAGCATTGATGGACGTCTGTGGAAGATATGAACTGTGTGTGTGTACTGTGTTGTATTATGGTCGGGGAAGCGTTATTTTCAGCAAATACCCCTGACCTTTTGTGCCCCTAGTGCCCCTTCAAACCAAGATCAAATTTCTAACGGTAATAACCACCTGAGGCACTATAAACCAAAAGGGGCATCTTTGTTTGGAGATTTATAATGTACCAAATGTCACTGTTTGCATGCCAGAGACTCTCAAAGGCAAGTCTTTAAAAATATATACTGTGTGTGTTTATATATGTATGTATATATATCAATCGTTTTCTTCTTTTAGAAAATGTTATCTCTCGGATGTCCTCCATACAATACAAATGACTAAACACAGATAAATAGGTGAGCCACGAACCAGCTGAACAAAAAATGTTAAATTGAGCTTGGGAAACAAGAGCACCGATCATGTTTGGAAGAGCTGTTGAAGTTTGAAATCAAGGTGTTTGACCATAAATTAACTTCTGCAGATTGTTCAGAAAGATACACATCGTACCTCTCAGTGGTGAGTCTACGTAGATGTTACACAGCTGTGGGCCTATAGGAAGTTGCTTACTGTACATGTAAACATTGCAAGTGAGACTAATGGACGAGATCCCAATGTTACAGGTTTTTATTTTTAATTAGACAAACACCAGGAAACACGGATAAAAACAATTTGTAACAGTTTGAAAAGCTAATACAAATCTGACAATTGTTGATTTACAATATGTCTGTATTTGGGTAAGAAGGGAATGTACTGCTGGAGCCCTGCAGAGTTCTACACAGTTCTTACAAATGAAAGGACTTGAATTAGAAAAGGGTGAGTGTGACTTAATGGTTTCTTCCATCTTAAATTAACACTGTTCAACTTTTATCCAGGACTTACTGGAGTTACAGTATGTGAAAATGTTATTAGACTAGATATCGTCATAATTATGGATTGATGGCTTAAGCTATCTAAAAGCTGATTTTAGTTCAACAGAAAAATAGTTTTCCTCAACAGCAAAACATATAATTGAGAGGCAAGAATGCCATCTACTGCAACATAATTGCAAAAAAAATAAATTCAGTGCTGCTCATGCATCTTCGTTGGTTGTCATACTGGAAGGTTTTAACCTTTCCTCCTCCTCATTCTGCTTCTCTTTGACTTCTCCTTCTAAATGGTATCCAATCATCAGCTGGTAAATTAGCACTCCCACCACTGCACCCAAGAAGGGTGCACAGATGGGCACAAAGAACCAGTAGGTGTTTGCTCTGGAAGAGAATAAATTGGAAAACAAACTGTAATGCATGATGTCCTTGAAAATATTTTATTCAATTCACCTGTACTGTAGCAGGCCTAAATACAATATGAGTGCACAGCAGAAGTTGTGATGTGCTACGGGTCAGAGGGCATGTAAACCATGTCAATATTGAGATATTCTAATTTAAATATATTTAAAGGCACAGCGCACTGATTTTACACATTACGTTTGGTTTTCTCATCACGAGGAGAACCACGGGGAGCCGGCATTACACAGTGGAGGTGTAGAGTTTGGGAGAAGCGGGAAGGGTCCAAATATACTATGGGATGGCATTATGGGAAATGTAGTGTCCAGTGGCTTTGGTGCTCTAGGGGCCATAGTCAGGACATATTGGCCTCGGCTGCTTTGGAATTGACTTAAAAACAATATTGTCTCTTGTGATTTCCTTCTCATCAAAGCACAATACTTAATTGCTCCAATGTTTACAGCTTCACTCGTGCTGTAAGGTTCTGCCACCGCAAAGCACTTCTGCACGCCTTTGTTCACATCAGCCACAAAACAAAAGGAAAAAGCCTAATTAAGAAACACAATGTATGTATTCATTTGTTTATTTCTACTGTGTGTGTTTTAGTGGGAATTGTTTAATGTTTCAAAGTGCAACTTAATATTGCGATTTGAAACAAAACTGCTTAAGCTTTTCGCAAGAAAACCTAGCAGTCCCCTATGTGAAAGTCCTGTGTTTGTTTGACTCATCCATCTACCACAACCTCCATTGTGGACTATGTCACTAAACACCACCCCATTCCTTCTTTACTCCCGTCATAAATACTGCGGCCACTAGCGGTCAGCGACTTCTTCTTGTATTTGTATAGATTATCAACCGTGTGAATAGATAACGGCCTTCTGAACCTACCAGTAAGTGTAGCACGCCCCTTCTAACCCATATCTATGAGGCTGATAGCCACAATTGGCTGATAACTGATTCAATACTGTGCTTTACTCACGTGAAGACCTCTCCACCCCAGCCTGCCAGAGCCGTGAAGATGCGTGGTCCCAGGTCCCTGGCCGGGTTGACGGCGTAACCAGAGTTGAAGCCCATCGACATGCCGATGACCAACACCACAAAGCCAACGGTGAAGGCCTCCAGCCCTCGAGGGATTGGATTGTTGTGTGGATCAACTATGGCCAGGATGCACACGATCAATGCAGCGGTTCCAATAATCTGAGGAACAGTACAGGGAGAATGATCTATTCGTGCTTTCAGTTTATAATAATCCTGCTGATGCATGAACAATCAAGAGTCTTTAAATCTAAAAATAGGTTTCATATCTACATTATTAGACATGCATATATCAACATTGTAGTGTTTTAACTGCGTGTTGCGCTCTAGGTGTTTCAAAACTAAATTGCGTCCAAGTTTAGGCAACACAACTTCTTGGTTGAGTTCAAGTTTAGTGATCATGGTTTGATCATGATTTTATTTTTGAGTTTAACAGAAGCGGTCCCCTCGGTGAAAGTCTAGTGTTTTGTCGCACCCGTCCTCCCCAACCGCCTCCCGACACAGATGATTTGAAGCGTATTTGTGATGAGACATGTCAAAAAGTAACGTAACCTCGGAGAAAATAGTTTCCCTCAAAACATCTCAAAGTTGGCGAGCTGTCAAACTGGAAACTTCTCGAAGGAGAATAAATGTGAACTCTGGCAATCTTGTCAACCTTTCTATCAGAAAACAGCACAATCCTCCCACTGTCTACAGTATCCATTGAATAAAGGCACCACAAGGAGAGCGTATAGGGGGAACACAGGGTTGCATCCTCACCACGGGTCTGGACTTGACAGTCGATATTCTAGATGATCTGGCTACCCTGGCCCGCACATGTGCTGCAGTGCTCGTGCGATTGCATTGCGGCACAGAGGAAGTGCCGTTTCGGAGCCAAAGGGGTCTTGACATGGTAAACTGACAAAGTCAACAGCGAGCATGCAGCTGTTCGCGGTCTTCCCGTCTGTTCGGGCACAGATAATACGAGCATATTAAAGCTCCCTGTGTGTTGTCAAAAGGTTGTTTACTTATGTTTCTGTCTGCTCAGACAAACTAGCAAACTGCTCACACCTGTTGTAGGAATATAAGCTCTTTTTAAGATAAATACCTGTAGCCATCAGCAGCATTGTTCAGATGTTTGATGCACAGGGTACCTTCATTAATTATTTGAATCTTCCGACAGAGAAGACATCTAATTCAGCTTCCTTTTTCCGCATGCTTACCAGCTGTTCCACACAGATTCCAAGTTTAGACCATCATATGGAATGGATAGTGACATCGTCCTGGTCATTACGCCGTGTGCTGCGCTCGAAGGGTTAAAGAGGATGACAGGAGCTGATGGTTTGGGATCGGCTATTAGGCCGCTACTGGAGTGCCAGATTTCCATGCAAAATGTCCAAGCAATAAGAGTGTGTGGCTCCATGGAAGTCCCACGCCCTGAAATGTCCACGGTGCACCTTGTCTTCGATAAACAGGACTCAGCCATGTTCTTCAATCATTCGAGGTCTATTCAGCTCCACCAGACATGCGTCACTGTGACTTCAAGTACCTATTTAAGTCTGTGATTGTGTTCTTTTTTTACTTAAACATATATATTTAACGCTGGGTTCCAAAACAACAGAGAATAGTCGCTGTGCTCTTGTACATGTATACTTTTACTGGAGTGCATGGCCTCTGAGCTGCTAAAATGCAGCCTTCATGTTCAGTGAGTAGAGGTGAAGGAACTTAAGAAATCAAGTCACTGTTACCTGATCAAAGAATCCGTTAACCAGGGTGAGATGTTTGGATGGATATGTGGCAAAAATCCCAGCCGTGGCATTCGTCCCCACCACAATCAGCTCCCCGTGGCTAAAGTCCCATAATGCATCTGGTGGGAAGAACGTACAAATCACTTTGTGTACCATCGAGTGGCCAACCAGCTAGATTTGTCCGAGGAGTATAGTTATGTGGCCTGTGAAACATGTGTTTTAATCTGACTCCCTTACTTCAGTTCCACCTACCGATATACATGCCGAATACAACCGCTGCACCCAGAAAGGCTCCGACAGTCTGGAAGAAAAAGAACAGGGGGAACTTCCTCCACGGCTCTCTCCCAAGTAGACACAGCGAGAAGGTCACCGCTGGGTTCAGATGACCACCTGAAGATCAGAGAAAATACAGAAACTTTGCATTGCTTTCATACAAATCTGTGATCAGATTCTATATGAGTCAACCCAGGAAAACAAAAACACATGGAGGCTGTTTTTATCTCTACTGCATACAGCAGTATTTTATTTTTTTTCTCTCTCAGTGAGACAAAAAAGAGCTGTAGGCCGAGTGTGGTCTCGGTAAAGTCTTGTTTTGAAGGTCTCTGTGACACAGATTAAATTGGAGGGATGAAAAGATTCAGAAAAAGTATCCCTCTTTCTAACCTTGAAGGGGGAAATAACTGCTAGATGGCACACTAGTGTGGGCGCCTCGCTTCTATTCACACCTTAATCGTGTCAGGGTAGGAGCTATCTAATTATAAGAGCTTATTTTCTCAGCTGCAATGTGTGTTAGAGGGGGACAGCCTCATTATACAGGCATTGGAGAAGTGAGTATGAGTGAACTGAGGAACCCTTTGTAGTGCTGCTGCTTTTGACAGAGGATACTGTGATTGAGGATCGACTCTCTCACTTTCCTTTCAATTACAGACCACATTAGTTTTCAAGTTCATGGGGTAAGTGCCCCCTCCCTCTGTGTGCGTCTCTTCTAAACTTTGCATTCCTCCGTCCACTGCCTCCCGTTCTGCTGCCTCGAGCCGTCATTCTGCAGGCAAACGCATCAGTGGGGTAAATACTGCGTTTCAGATAACTGCCAGTTTACCCTTTGCTGATATTTAGTGTCTGTCAAGCCATCAATAATAATGACTCCCTATTTTGCTGATGGAAGATGGAGGGGAAAAAAAGCAGGGTCTTGCAGAAATACTGTGACTGACAGGTACTTCATGACAGTGATGCTAATGACCGTAGCTCCACTGTGGGTGTTTTTTTTTTCTTGATGAAGATAAAGTTTTCCACCCTTTTTTCGCTGAATCAACCCTTTGTTGACGTTGGCTTCGCTGCCTTGTTGTTGCAGCTGATTGTATGTATAAATATATATTAATAATGAAAGTTTAAAAAACAACCCCTTTTACTCTGTTTTCTTTTTGTCTCACCTCATTAAAATGTGTATAAAAAGGCATTAAAGTGGTAAATATTTTCTCCACAAACTGAGCTTTCACATTTAATAAATGATTGACCATGTTTAATGTTATTATGGGCTATGTACACACACTTATTGTGTGTGCCTTTTTAAGACATTTGCTCACAGAGTTTCTAATAAATCAATCAAAATGGACTTATTTATGGGCTTAAATACTGTGGGAGGACCAGTAACCCTTGAAATACACTGCAGTATATCCTCACCTGAGATCTGCCCACTCACGAGGATGCCCAACGTTGCAGCAAAACCAAAAGCCAAGTTGACGGTGAGGAACGTGCCATGGGAGCCTCTGCTCAGCACCAGCTGTGCTACTGCACCACAACCAAACATCTGGATAGAGGAGGGGGAGGCAACACTTCAGACAAACCACCTGGAATTACTGAACACATCCCGTAATGCGCTTTTCCCAGATCCAACCTAGAAAAAGCAGTGAAGTAAAAATAAAACACACACACACACACCCTGAGATGAAGTTCCTTTTGTAGACAGGCGGTAGTAAAACACCTTCAAAGAGAAAAATAAAGCCTCTCAGTTGTCTGACCCCGGGTCAGGTGTCTAGCTGAGTCAAACTTTTGGTGGCATCCAGGGTGTGTCTCTCTGACCTGCGAGGTCATGTGTATGTTATGGACGGGCTTTGTGTGGCACGATTGATGCCGACAACAATCTGACTCCACCCGCCAGCTCTGAGCACCGGGCGGGGGGACCACGCTGCCAGCGGAGTGAAAGGTCTCCTAGAATTAACAGATCACTCACAGCTGGGCCGCAGAATAACAAACGGTCCGGCGCCCTCTCCTGATATTTGTGTTTTGTCCGAGGGTCGCCGTGAGAAGCAGAGGGACTCCAGGTTGTTTTGCACGAGCGAAAAAACATTTTGCTTTAACTTTAAAAGAGTCTCGTGGCTCACATCGTGTGTTATAAAAGGTTTCCGGACTTCAGCTGCTGTATGAAGTCTTGTATCATTCACAAAGAATGTGGATATAAGATAACATGGTTTTGTATGTGATAAAAGTACAAGGACGTAACAGATGATTAACGAAGGCTAAACGTTCTCATGAATATAGTTGACATTATTGAGTGTTTCTTTGCTTCATAGACATCTATGAAAGTGGTAATTTAATGAGAGGAGAGCAGCAGTTAAGCTTTCTTTACGTTTAAACTAGCTTGAAGTCGCCTTTGAACATCAAACAGAAGACACCTGGAGAACCTCACAAAAAACTGTTTATTTACTATTGTGTCAGACGCACAACACCCTCACCTCTTTCTACACACACACACACACACACACACACACACACACACACACACACACACACACACACACACACACACACACACTCACAAGGACTAGGAGACAGAATCCCTATGGGAATTTTCAAAAGGTATTTTTTCTCTTTTCTTACATTGAAGCTGGTGGAAAGCTTCACAATATTTATCTTAGTGAGAAAACCCATTGCAACCTGTTCACCAATGTGTATGTGTTTTGCTCACCATCTCACATCTTTAATGTCGGTCCGATTCATTTGGATGGTTGGATCACACAAATGGGAAGCACTGGCTCCATATCTGAGATATTTTGCAGACATATTCAGTAATATTGTAATGCGTTGTGCTCATGCATAGGTTTTACTTTTTGTGGGTCATCTACACACGCAAATATTAGTTGTGATTATTTTTGTGGTGGAAGTGTTTCTCATTCACTAACATAGTTAGTTTATATTTATATTACTTGTTTTTTATTTCATTTTTACTTTTTGTAAATTTTTTACTATGTCTCTTGTGTGCACTTTACCCCTTTGCTGCTGTATAAATGAAAATGTTCCCACTGCAGGACTAATAAAGGATTATCCTATCTTATTTTATCTTAGTATACCAAAAAGCCAAACTAGCTCACACGTTTAAAGTCGTTGTACATTTTAGGTGAAATGACACCAGAAAAGCATGCACACTGTTATGTTACGGTAATCATGAAAACAAGACAAGTTTTTACAGTGTAACCAAAATACACATCTGTCCCCCATTTCCTAAATAGCACAACCGCACAGCTTGCATTCCCGTTCAATTTCATTTCATTGAGTGGGAGCAGACAATATCTGAACAACATATATTGCATTTTAAATTGAGTGAATAATTAGTTTATACAGAGTACAGTACACATCTGGCAATTTAGTCGATTGTCCTTGTTTACAATGATCCCTTCTGTAACTCACTCTCTACTCACCACCAGAACACAGGTGCCCAGGCACTCGGCCAGGGCCTGGCGGAGGAGCGCGTGTCGGATCTGAAAGGTCCCCGCCAGCTTCTGCAACATGTTTCCCCGTTTTCCCATGATGCACTTATGAAAGTGTCTTGAGGTCGGCTCTGTGGTCTGACATCGAATGTGAGTCAGTGTGGCTGTGCATCAGCTTTTAGGGGTCTCCCTTGGACCCCTCCCTTTGGACCGGCTGACACTCCTCCACACATGTACACCCGTCTCTTCCTCAGTGTTTGTGGCTGCTGAACTCCTGCTCTGGCTTACTTTCAGCATTTCTCTCTCCACAGGCCAGCCACACATGAGGAATAAAGCTATAAAGTTGCACATTTACTCTCGTCGCTAACTGATGGTTGTTTTTCCACCGTTTCATGGCCTACTTTAAAATTACAACCAATTAAAATGCAAGTCTGTCTGCGCATAATTGTGCACATTGATCAAGCAAAGGACTTCATCCTGAGGGACGTGAGATGACGGAGGCCCTCCCCCAAACCATCCCTCTTCACTAGCCCTTCACGAGACACTCGACATCACAGAGGAGCGTGTAAACAGTCGACAGTCAGGTAAACTGTGGGACGCACGCACAACACTCTCCTCCGGGAGGAGGGAGCATCCGTCACCGTGGATACTGATAGATGCTGAAACCAAGCAGCCGTTGAGAGCTATTGTCTAATGTCTCACTGTAAATTAGCTTGAAACATTGCACTGTACTTGATATGATAATATACATTATGAAGAATCCTTGGGAGTCAGTTTTTTTGGGGGGGATTGGACAAGTGTCGTTGTTTTACACACTCATTGTTCCACTAAATGCAAAACAGTTTTAAAACAATGACAATGTGTAGCAGTCCTTCATCATTTATTTTGTCTCCTTCATCATTTCCCTTTTCCCCCAGTTCATTTCATGCCGGCCTTAAACCTTCAGCAACTTTTCTGGAGATATTTCATTTTGATTGCACTTAGATTGAGACAAAGAAACAGGGACTTTTGGTTGAGGAAAAACATCACGGTTGAGCATGAAATAACTAAGTTAACAATTTCCTATAATTTTGTAAAAGTAGTGGAGGTCAGGAGACTAACAGAGCCAGTGCATAGTGTGTGAGGTTCCCTGTGTCTTGTTTTCCGTCTGCCGAGTGGAGTGACGGGGGAGCAAGTAATGTTATCGACTCCGGCCCTGGAGACCAAAACAAGGGAGTTTCCTCTGTGTTCTTTGACCACGGGCGGGATGCAGAAGCAGGAAAAGTTAACGTTAAGTTTGGAGGCACGTCACGAACCAGGTGTTGGAGACCGATGTTCATGTCCCATAGTGTTGTTGAATTATTTAGAAGTTATATCCTTTTTTTTCAGTCCTTATTCTACATCTTCACACTTTCTCAGAGCGTCTCATAATGACGTGAATGAGTTTACATTGTAGTTACTTTGGTGTTTAATGCCCTGGGATTCAAAACAGGATGAATAAAATCACGAGTTATGCCAATGATCTTGATCATTGGGTGTAAGATGGTCGTAAAACGCACGTTAGTCTTTTTTTCATCTTGACATGAATTCAAATGGGTTTAATATTATCATTCTTGACTTCAAATCGGGAGGACCAATAAAATGAACATTGTTGACAACCAATAGTTGTTCTCTCTCTCCAGACCATCACACCACTATACAGGTGAGTGTATTATATTACATTAAGTAAGCGGGGTCCAGGCGGCCCCACACCGACTGAGCTGAGCTGTTGTCAGAAGAGCCGCTCACTGCATTGCAATGAATTACCAAAGAATTCAAAATGAAGTTGCTAAGAGTGTGTGTGAAAGGTAGGCGGGAAACACGGAGGTCAAAGTCTCGGGTCTCTTGGACTGTGGAAGAAAAAAAAGAGGAGAAACTGTCAGAGTTACGGAGTGAACATGAAGGCCTCTTGTTGTGTCTCTGCACACTCAAGGGCAGCTGTGGTCAAAAGCTGCTTCTGTTTCTGCTCCATTGTCCAACAGTTTTTTTCTTCTTCTTGTAAATCTCCACCAGGAGCAGGATGTGAAACAATCTCAAAAGAAATCCAGTTTTAAGACTATTGTCTCTTCAAAGTCTTTTCAAAGTCCTCTAGCGTGTGCTAGGCATTAGCTGAACGTTACAACTCCCCCGAGTAGATTAGAGGAATATTCACATCACCTGTTGCACAGGGCGTGGGGACTGGCTCCTGATTACAAATTGAGAGCAGCTTGGTGCAGTTCACCTCTCGGCCAATCAGAGTGGGACAACGCCCTTTCTTTAGTCCTTCAGAGAGGTCAGGACCGGCACACTCAGGGCATTTGGATCCTCCCCTCTCGTTGTGCAAACCTAATTTCAGCCGATGGGTTCAGAACGGCAACCATGGGTTTTACACTCTTTTGAGTCTTTGTTTCTGTCTTAACTTCTCTGATTGCTGTGATGACACCGGTCGGAGCAAATTATCTGGCTTTTCCCAACACGGTAAGCAGCTTCTTCCCTCCAAAATGTCCACATTTGTATGTCTACCCCACTAACTTTTTTTTATCTGTAATGCTGCTGCATACAAAGAGACACTTGAGTCATTATCAGCTCCGGCTGCACACTACAAGCAGCTGGAGGCTACGTTAGCTGCTAAAATCAAAGCCCATTTCTCTGATCAAACTGTCAGCGGTTGAGATGCATTGTGGGTAATGCAGGTTTTGACAAGGAAGAGGGATGTATGAAATAACGACGGATGATATCTCCGATTCCGCTACATCAATATAGATTTGTGAACCGTCCATCCATCGTGGGTCTGACGGTGTTAGTGAAAAGCTAAATCAGTGCAGGACAATTTATATTGTGCTCACATGGCACTAATTCTCAATAAAGATGTGCTCTAATTCAACACGAGACAAAGTGAACATGAAAGCATATATTCTGTGGCGTGCACTGGAGCTGATGGAGTTTGGAGGCAACAGATTATATACACGGAGACTGGAAATATAGAGGGGCTGGGGTCAATAAGCATCCAATTTCAAATAATCTGCCCATGTCTCATGGTTATCTGTGGAGAAAATCCGTGCTTGTGGTGATGAAGGTTGAGCTTGACCTTGCTGCTAATTTGTCTGATTTTACACGATTAAAGTGTTGAATCTTCAGTTATGAAATTACCTTGTCAGTTTTAATTTATGAATAAAACAGGAATCGAGCACAAAGAAGTGTTTACTCAAAGAAGTTTCACCTTGATGTAACATTCAGGCTTCGTGTGTGTGTGTGTGTGTGTGCGCATTTATTCAAGCAGGCTAATGCAAGTGTTATTATCTCAGAGTGCACCGCAATTAGGATGTACACCTTGTGCTTCGCTCAGCGTATTAGTGCGATGGGGATGGCCAGAGGAGAGAGCGGTGATGGTTTATCTCGGAGGTTAGTTAAAATCGAACCGACTTGCTTTTTCGGCACAATGCAGAAAACGACCTCCATGATAATCTCAATTAACATATTTGTTCAAATACTGATTTTATTTAGTGATGAAGAGATTTAAAATCCTGAACACAATGTGTTCTCTCGAGACTGCTGCCTTTTTTGTATTTCTGCATTTTGTGTATCTTATGCTGAGGAAGGAATAAGGGGGCATATCAATATTTTCCTAATATGAGCAATTTAGATTTTCCACAACCAAAGCAAAATGATGTCCCCACTGGTAGAACGTCAGTGAAACACTCAACACCTGTAGGACACGTTGGGGAGAATATTTCATTATGATAATATTGATGAAAATCCACTTATTTCATTTGTAAGTGGAGTAAAAATAATCAAACAACAAGAAACCATTGCACCAGCCCCCTATTTCCAGTTTCCTGCGCAGACATCTTCAAACTAATCCAACATCTTGCCGTGAGAGCACTCGCACTCTCGCTCACAAGGTGCAAACAATAGTTGATTCAAAGTGCAAGTTATTCTCATTAGAATAATCAGCCGAACACACACTGTCCTCCATCAGGACACATAAAACACAGCATGTACCAACTAGCAGGCTGTCACTTCTACTAAAGTGCTGGGTTTGTTTAGCTGGAGCTTCATGCGCATAAGATAAATTGATTTTTAAAACACGAGTCACAGCGATGCTCGCTCTGGTTACCCCAGTGACGCTCCTGTCACACTGATTACAATTGTTTGTCTCCCCGTTATTGACCTTCCGCCAACAACCACTGTGAGTGCATGGGTTAATCTCGTTTGTGCACTTTAAACAAATTAAACACTAATGCTGATTTATATTTGATATTCCTCCGCTGGCTTCATAATGCATTACGTCGAGTTCTGTGGAAAAAAAAATCAAAGATCGTACGTTCGCCGTGTTTCAAGGGCTGGGTGGCGCTGCATGGTTATGTTGACGAGTTGGAAGAGACAAAGATGTATAGGTATGTGCTTATTATTTACATTGACATGATTATGCACGGTGTCCCGGCACATCGTGCGAGTAAAATTACTTTCCATTATTGCCGGATTGTATGAGAATTCACGGCTAATGCCAGAAGGTGCTCGGTGTGTGTGGACACAGTCAGGAGAGTGGCAGCGCATTAGCATAACATCAATGTGAAGCTTACGTCCCCGACTCGAGCTAATCTATATTCCTATTGTCATATAAGTGTGGCACTCAGAATCTAAAATATACAGGTATCTGGTAATATCACCAATCAGCCATGTCTATATATGCTGCAGTCACACTTTAATGGAATTTCAGAGAAATGTGAAAATGCACATGTCCCCAACGGTAAATCATGAACCAGCACAGGTTGGAGGAAAAAAAAAAGTGATGCCCACTGTACTTTTCGACTTAATAAAAAGGTCCTTTCAGCAAATTGTTGTTTCCACAGCGGTCCAAAGACGTGTGAAGATTAGGCAAATTAGTCCGCTGTCGAGCGACAAAGCAACGTGAGACGGCACCGCTGGTGGCCGCGGGGTAAACGCACCCTGCAGCGCGCCGCTCGGTGTTCCCGCCCGTTTCTTGTAAGCTAACGCGGTAAAAAACATAAACCTTGGTTTTTGGTCCCACTGCGACGACATTTACTGCTGCATATTATTTACTGATTACAGTTGGATATAAAGAATGAAATGGAGAGGAAGATAATGAAACTAGAGCTGGAGGATTTCCCCCCTGCGGCGATAATGATCGGCTCAACAACGCGACATGTGGTATTATTGCGTAATACCACATTCTTCTTTCATATATCCTGATTTTAGGGTTTTGCAGATGATGCGGAATAATCGCACTGAATATCTGCAGAAGTTAAAGTAGAGAAGTTGCTCTGGATGAAGGGAAGGCTGAAGCAAGGTGGAGAGCGGACGGACCCGATGGTTTGTCTATTAATCTGTCCTCCGTTGTTTGTTCTTTCATACAGAAAAGGGTGTTAATAAATGTTTAATCTTCTTCAGAAACCTTTTGTTATTTGTTGAAATTCTCTTTTTATTCGGCTGTCACTGGCCATTTCACTCTGACTAAAATTATAGGGAAAAAATGTTTTCTGAAAGTGATGATCCTTGATGCAGCCACTGACCAGTTTACCCCATATATCTCCAGACTTGGAAATTTATATATTTTCATATAAACTGAAGTCTTCCTTTATGGGTGGAGAATTTGTACCCTCTTACCAAATATAGATGAACACAGTGCTGTTGTTCAAAGGTCATAAAGTGACATTATTCACAAGACAATGGTGAACTGTGTCAAAAAGCAACTGCAAGAGATCTCTGCCCACTAACAATGTTTGCAGAAACATGCATGCTGCGATCCATTATTTATATATATATATATATATACACACACACACACACACACACAGGCCGTTTCTCAATATGCGTTCTTCTCTGTACTTGTGTTCTCGTGAAACGTCATCAGTCGCGGCCCTAGTACTGTTCCAATTTAAAAAGTCCGCTTCTCGCCAAGAACGGTGAAAATGCCCAGATGTGACTTGATCCGCCCATTTTACCGGGGATGCATCAGAGCAGACTTGAGCGTACTTGAGAGAGCTAATATCCCAGAATGCATTTCGGACCAGCAAACGGGGAACAATGGCAGATGAGAACTCATAACTGAAAGTTGATATTCTCTGAATACTACCGTTGTTGAGTCACAAAATTTAATTTTAGGATGTTTTCAGGCGAGAAGTTAGTTGTTTAAGCAGCAAATCTGTGGTCGCTTTCTCAAGAATCAGCCGACTTAAAAAGATACGCCGACGGGTTGAGGTCCTGCTCGCGGGACCGTGAGCCCCGCAGCACCGGGCCGGCAGCGCTCTGCTGCCCGCCGAGAGCAGCCTGATCCCGGCTGGACTTTTTGAAATGATCCGCTGGCTCCGATGTCTCCGTATCGATTAAACATGAGATATAATTCTGTTTTCAAGGATTTAACAAGCAATCATTACTATTTATTCAGTCACATTAAATCAGTTTGACTGAGGGAAAGGTTAAGTTTTATAACTTAAGATTTGAATTTAACTTTTACTTTGAACTACAGCGATGTCTTATTACTTTTGACTGAATTGTTTGCAATTTTGTGTGTCTATATATACATATACAATATGTGTGTCTGTGAAACCAGTACAAAAAAGCAGGGTTGTCATATTTTGTTTGACTGTAAAAATACTTTACAGTGAAGAATCAGAGTTACTCATGACGACAACAGCTGAGGTGGTGACGTCAAGTCAGCTGCTGTTCCAATTGCAGAAAGACGTCCTGCGTTCTCCTGTCTTTGAGAGTCTGGACTCCAAAAGTTCACAAGTCCGTACTTGGGTATTGAGAAACGGCGACAGAGAATAGTAATGCTGAGCTTTCAGCATGAACGGATAAATAAAACACTGGAGTGCCATGCACAATCACAATTATCAAACTATTTATATATGTATACGTATATAGTAACTTGTATCATTTGAACTAATGGGAGCAACCGCAGAGTTAAATTGAATTAGATATGATGCTGTGAAGAATATATGAGGGTCTACAGTATGCTAGGGTTGAATCATGGTTCATGTATAACAACACCTCCCAGAAGCACTACTTTATGTGGTGCAGGTAAGTGACCAGCTAATTTCCATTACTCTCCCACCAGCTGCATATTACAGTATGGATGTATAATGCAGACAATGATTTGCAATTCATGTCGAATGCAATCTGAGAACAGCCGAAGCAATGCTTTTTGCTGCACACATATAAAGCAAGTTCGGCATGTTATAATCATGTGGGAGGGGAATTCTTATGGTCAGCACAATAAAAAAACATTCATATTGCATTTTAAACATGCTGCATCAGTGCATCTTTGCTACATAGCAACTTTCAGAAATGCAAAGCAGCATATACTCATGAGCAGAGGGCCACTGACCTTTTTAGATGATATGCTGATGTCAGTCAGTCTCCCTTCGGCAACATCCAGAATGGAGTAAAGCCCTTGTTGTTCCAGCACTTCTGCTGTTTTATTGTGGAATGGGCAGGAGGAAGGGAAACGTTATGCCATAGCCAGAAATATGAATTTAGGTGTGCAAGAACCTGAGTGAGCTCAGGGGGTCCGGAGGCAAGTCCCCCCTCAGACAACATTTTGACATAAAAGCCCAAATTCAGTGACCTTTTGATGAGTTTACCGACCTGATTGTAAACATGTTGTAGCGGATGATTTGACTTATTGTGGCCCACGCTGTCAGTAAATAGCAATTAATATTCAAAACCACGCCTCTTCTTGACTGTTTAGAACTTCTGTAATTAGGAATCATTAGACCTTGTTTATTTTTTTTAATTATTTATTGACGCCGAGGATGTCCCCGGTCTGCGCAATCAATGCAATTCTTCATCTGTTTTGTCATCAATTATTTTGCTAATATTTGTCATTCACTGAACAGGACTCTCCGCTCTGCTGCAAGGACACAAACTCTCAGCTGAGCGTAGGAATGCGCACACACACACACACACACACACACACACACACACACACACACACACACACACACACACACACACTCATGTAGAGCATGTGGGGATGTTCTGTCATCCTGCTTGCTTTGTTTTTAAGTGTCACCTAGTGGGCGTAAAATGTATTGCAGCTATTCTATTAGAGTCAAGGCCTCGTTGTCTGTTTGGCCGGCAGCCACCACGCTCAGTAATTAGAACATTAGCATTTTATTATGCATATATCTTATTTATTGTTGAGTTCACAATATAGGTATTTTTCTCTTTTTTTTTTTTTTTTGGCATACTTTGTAATCGACCCTTGGGGGGGTGGTGAATAAATGGATTTCCATCTATTTAAGTCATTTTGCCTCTGAATTTAAAATACTGTACTGCAGGGGCAGTGGACAGCAGAGCTGTGACAATGACGGTGACCCAGCTTCTGTGAGTTTCCACTTTAGATGACAAAAGAAGAAGCAGTTTGTCCGCCAGCCAGCTCTCTACACAGACACATTTTAACAGACACCTGGCCGCAACTACAAAGCAAAGATGGAACAGAAGAGCAGACCTGTGTCAGTTTCTTTATTTTTTTCATCCTGGGAAGGAGAAACGTCCTCTTGTGGTCAATTAAAGGACATTGCATAAGGCATCATGCATGATTCATTATCTGATGTATATGCAGAAACAATGTTTTATTAAAGATTTTCCACTTTGCTTTTGTTGAATCATTTACTTCGATATGACAGAAGCTATTATCGGGAACTATTATTAAATGGATTTGTGAATACATTCATGTGTATTATGTTTTTAATGCACATACTAATGAAGCTCTAGCGAAAGTTCAGTGAGGAATTCTGTTATTTTGCAAGCTGATGCCTGAAGTTTACTTTTCATTCATCCAGCCATTCACTAATCTCACGCTTAATTTCTTCACTCAGTTTCCTGCTGTCATTGTTTGAGGCTGTCTATTGCATATCAGCTGGTCTCCTCTCTAATAACGCAGTAACGCTCCTTCATTGTTAGCCTGTCGCCCCGCTGCTGTCTCTTTTTGAATAAGATTCTCCCCCATCACTGCAGAATCCTCATCAGCCGCCGCCACCAACGTCTGGACTCTGGTGCTTCTACTCTTCAGGGAGATTTATTATCCAAAGACTTTCTGTCAAGACAATTTTTTTTATCACATATCATCCATAATACTAAGCAATTATCTTTACTTCACTCACTCGTCTCTGACGATTTGAAATAGAAACATGCACATGTTGACTGACCACATCTCTAATTAACAACAGTGAGACAGAGAGATTTTTTTCTTCTAAAGAAAGCCTTTCACCATGTGACATTTTAAAGTACGTTTTGGCAAACAACTACTAAAATCCATTTGGGAAATGCACCTTTTCATTTTTCAAATTAAAAAGTACGAGTTACATCCAATTATTTTTTTTTGGCTAAATCCCCCTTAAGAATAACTCTATTCTTCAGTGTATAACAAAAAAGCCAGCCTTTTTAAACTCCCAGAAACCCGGCGTGTCTGAAAGACCTGTGAAATGGCAGAAAGCTTCTCGCACATCTTGAAGAATACCACGGTGGCGACGTTTCCAGGCTGCAAAGCATGCTGGGGCAGTGCGCCGGGCAGCCAAATGACATGTCAAGCCACTTTGCTGCCTAAAAGGATCAACAGCCACTTGTCTGCCTGCCACTTGCACCGCGGCTTTGCCTCCTGGCAGACTATGCGTATTGCTTAGCAGTCTTTAAGCTGTCTAGAAGCGACTGCATATAACAATGTTTGGCTGTTTGCGAGGCTCAGTGTCATCTTGGTGCTTAGCCGAGTGTCCCGCCATATTGTTTCGCTGCTTGGCAGACGTCTCAAACATTCGCACAACCCTTGAAGCGATGTTTTATCATTTTCTCCGAAGGATATTGTGATTTTTGTTGTCCAGTAGGCTGGCATGTTATGCTTCACCACAAACATCGTCGAGAAGCCTTGAGGTTGACTGGAAATTACCCTAAAAGCTAAAGAACATTTATAAACCTCATGTGCAACCATGAGAGAAACATGAACAAATGATAGCGTTATATACATTGTTTATTGACCTGAATTATATCAAAACTAATGTGTTTGATTTGTATAAATCTGCCTAGTGATAGGAGTTAAAATGTGAAGGTTGAAAGAAATTGTTTGACATTTTGGACATTTTCTGTTGCTCTTTTCATTCGTAATAAAGCGGAAATACGGAACTTTAAAAATAAAAGTACTTTTTTTTTTCTTTCAACATGTCCTTTCAAATAGTTCCCAGGTCTGCACATCGAAAAGTAGCATTTTCCAGAATGTCATATCAATCTTCATCTTTTTAAATAAGAATACACATTATACTTTTACAACAGTGTGAATGCAAACTCTGCCCCGGCATTGTACAAACTGTTTTTGATAACTGCACATCTTGTCCTGGATTAAATTCTGATCGCTTCCTATCAGTAGAAAACGTTGTGCCCACCACACGCTAGTCCGGTCTACATTGTACTTCACTTGACTTCTTCCAATACTTTTACACACGGAAACTTTTAGAGGTAAATCAAGTGCAGTATTCTCTTTGAAGAGCCGGCCAGCTGTTAGCCAACAACATGGGGGCCCGAGAATGACCTCTGTCTGAACCCCGTCCAAATAATTTTACCGCACTGCGAATCCTCTGTGTGTCAGAGCTTTGTGCACCTACTCATGATCAAACACAGCCTGAACATGTCTCTGCACTTACTGAAGTCATTTAGAGGTTTTATTCTCTCTAACCTGTGGAATCAACTGCGGCAGAAAGGCAGAACACTGGATAGACGTTTGTCTGCTGATGGAAGCGACCGTCTGACAGCCAGTGTTTAATCCGTCCACGTCAATCCATCACTGTCAGCCATCACTGTCACGGGCATTACCCGCGGCGGATGAGAGAAAACAACAAACATCTGTCGGGAGCATCACTTTGCAAAGTTAGCTCGGGTCAGAATTACGGTAAGGATTCGTAAAAAAAAAAATCTATGATCAATATTAGTTTTATTTTGAATATTTTATTGCTGTCCTTTTTGCCCAAAATTAAATTGAGGAAAATATCACGTAGTCAAATTATCATTTTCCCTGTTGTTTGCATGATGCTTATGATTCTCTTCGATGTGTTTCTATGCTTTTTAACTAAAAAGACCCAACTTTATTTCAGGATGATTTTTGTTTTATTCGTGTTCATTTTGTGTTTATTAACGACAAGACATGGAGTTCTAGGAAGGAAAAAGATAAAGCCAAAGGACAAAAGTCAAACTTCAATCAATTTCCATTGCAGCATGTAACATGTGTGTTAAACTCGATTAGTACAGCAAATCAAAAATAATTCCAGGGACTTGGGTTGTTTTGAAGAGCGTTTGAATAGCCGTGTTATAACAGACACCATTCAAAATGAGAGCGATCCAAAGTTGATGCCTGTGCATTAAAGACTGTCCAGCGCGGCTCCATTATAAGCCGTTTCAGATGCTATTACTGAGACTTAACCGAGAGGAGTGCAAATGAAAACCCCCATTGTGTGAAGCTGACCTCAGCCAACATGTGGATAGATTATAAGCTTTTACCTTGTGAGAAATCACATTATACGAGCCATCAGGGTTTGATGGAGCTTTCAGCTCTGACGCTGTCCGAGGGGGACGGTGAAAGTCGGGGAAAGTGCAGCGAGATGAGCCACCTTTCACCTGAGGCCTCTTTAAAGCAAGGCGAAGACGGTAATGTCTCTAATGATGGTTTCAGGTGTGTCAGATTTAAAACGATCCATCAAAGTAAACTATGTGAGAAAAGTCTATTCAATGTAGACTTACAGCAAAATAACAGATCATCTGCTATTTTCAGGTTTAGTCGTGCTGGGTTGAAGAGTCTTTTACTTAACAATGACAAGATACACAATTAGATGTGATTAAAACCGTGTGCCATCCTCCATTCCGAGGTAATCAAAACAAAGGAATCTTCTATATGTGGCAAAGTATATACGGTTGTTGTTATGCCACGTCCAAGCAGTTTTGAATGGAAAAAGCTGTGCGAAAATGGTGTTCTTAATTCTGATGCCAGTAATTAAATTCTAGACCTCAAGGCTCCCGACCAGCGAGTGGAGGAGAGCATACCATGTACCCGTCTGATGTGTCAGACAGGGCGGTAATGGCCGAGTTTGACAGGAGTTACTACAGGAAGAGTGGGATGAAAAGAAAGATGGATGCTGAGGACAATGGTTATTCTTCAAGGTACACCATGGTACTTACACCGAATTATTTTAAAAGGTTTCTTTGCAGACAGCTGCATCATCCCAACTCTCCGCCGAGCTCGCGCATTGATGGTGCGATTGAGGAGAAGGATGGCCCTCGCCTCGAGCACAACGATAGAGTTTCACTGCGATTGCTTACACATTTTGTTGGGGAAGTTGGCTCATTGTGTCGCAACTCTGCCCGCAAGCCAAAACGAGACGCGGCACAATAAGACACACCACTTGGAGATAAGCATCTCCCCTTCAATGTCACAATGAATCTCTGAAAATGGATCGTTAGGTTTTGATTGCAAAGTTTTCGAAGCTGCAACAACAAACCCTATGTACTGCCATCGCAACAAGAAAGCAAAGAAAAAAGGTGGGATTGCAGTACGGTAATCAATACAACATGTTACTGTACTTCCTCTCTCTCTCTGCCTGCCTCCCTGTTTACAACATCCTGACATAAAGGTTAGTCTGCCTGATGCCTGTTTGTGGAGCTGAGGCTCAGACTGATGTTGTGTTCAATTAGCGTGTTTTTATGTGTGCATTGCCAATTGCAAGGGATTTCTTGAAAGGTGTCTATTATGAGCAACTGTGTCGTATTTTTTTGCAAGAACTGTTGCCGCCTTTTTTCATTTAAAGGTTACAAAAGTGAAGGTTTTGATGCCTTTTGTGTAAGCATTCGCTCTCGGTATGCAAGAAGTCACAAAAGAACCTGCAATAATTCTTCCATTATTTGAACACTTATCAACAATGACACTTCTACGACATTCGCTGTAGTTGTATTTTAGGATGATAGAAATGACCCAGACAGAGACAGAAAGGGAAGACGTGGAGACGTTGATATGGAGAGGGAAGACGTGGAGAGAGGCGGCAACATCGGAGTTCACCAGAAGCAACAGAAACCTGAATTCCATTGTTTGCTTCGGTTCCAGCCCATGTTCACAACAACAATGTCAATTAGGCCTTCATCAAATTCTCCTAAAAAATCTAAATAAAACCCTGGTGAGAGTATTCCCCTCAGAATGATGTACCACTCCCAGATTGTTGCCTTATTTGTGACCTGGAATTCTAGGAAATAAAGGACAAAAGTTAAAACTGATCAATTTCCATTGCAGCATGTAACGTGTGTTAAAATCATAATGTATACATATAAAATTGATCATAAATATTTCCAGGGACTTGTGATGTTTTGTGTCTTAAAATAGCATTTGAATAGTCGTGATATAACACGAGGCAGCTTTTGAAATGAGAGAGTTCACCAGAAGCAATGGAATACAGAATTCAATTTTTTTGCTACGGTTCCAGCCCAACAACAAAATCAATTACTATGTCAAAAAAGGAAAGAAAACCCTGGTGAGAGTATTCTCCTCCGAATGGTGTACCACTCGCTTTTTGTGAACGACAAAGCATAAGAGCAGGTCTGCATGGAAGTCTGACGTTAAAGACGTCGAGAATGAAGGAGCGCCGCAGCAGTGACTCGCACTTGATCAGGTGGAATGAATTTAGAAGACATTGGACGTGGCTTTGCTGGAGCTGATTCTCGGTTCTCCCTGATGCCACGCAATACCTGAAGGATCTGAGGAAGTGGGAGCCACAAATGCTGTTTCATTTTTTAATTCTTCCTCTGGAAATTGCAACACCAAGTATTCCTGGAAACATCAATCGCTTCCAAAGCTCTCCAGCAGGAAGACCTGGTCTTGGCAGCTGCGTACTTTGTTGTTGATGGTGACCTGAGGCGAGGCAATGGGCTGAGGCCCGATGACCAATTCGCAGAGATTTTCCACAAAGCCACATTACAAAGACCCATCCTTTGTGTCGCTGTGTTGTATCCTTTCCACAAAAACACAGCTTTTGACCTAAATTCAGCTTTTCATTCATGACATGTTTTTTTTCCAAATAGATTTACCACATCAATCGCAGATAATATAGGTATTTTCTCATACATTTTTAACATTATTTTAGAGTTCTTTTCTCCGAATGTTACTCCCCAGTATAGCGGACTCGGCTGTCTGAGGGACAAAGGTGGAAAATAAAGAAAGTGCACCAGCTGCACATGGTGGGGCACCAGCATGCAGACGGCAACAGAAGACACTTCATTACGTTATCTCCACTGGAGGGGCATCCAAGGTGGTACTTTAGCTGCACTTTGTTCGAAAGTGGGGCTACTTTTGAGTTACCCCCCTTGTAGTTTGTTCCTGGAATGTCCCCAAAACAACGTCTTAGTAATGGTATTGGTACTGGCCACGTAATTTTCGAAACATTACCCAGTCATTCTCGTAGTGAAAGAATATACGTTCAAGATCCTGGGAGGTGGTGTGGGAATAAGGTCCGGAATCCAATAGAGTTATAGTGAAAGTATATTTAATAAAAATGACAGACAGCTTATGCTCTCGATCGAGCTCGTCAGATCCACAGCGGACTCCAGACCACAGGTCTGAGGGGTTCGCTGAGCAGACGGAAAGAGAACGAGAGTTTGAATTCAAGTTAGTTTTCTACTCATTCACGGGACTTAGGGCCCTTCCTATTGGTTAATACTTATATCACCTCTGGGTATGACCATGTTATTGGGCATGCAGCTTCAGGGGCGGAACTATTCTTCGTCTTTGTCTTCTTCTTCTTCCCCAAAAAGGGTAGAGTCTATTGTCTCAAAAGTCAATGTTTGGCTCCGCCCCCTCAGGCGAACAAGATAACTACAATTCCTTAAAGCGGCAGTCCATGCAACATGCAGCATGCAATATTTTTCTAACATTCATTCATACATCAATCATTCTACAGTAATAAAAGTGACCTTCATATGCATACAATTACAAATCCTTCATAATAATATCCCTTATTAATTATAATTTTTCATGCATTGTAATGTACACATAAACAATTTATTTTACATAAATGTGCAAGTCCAAATGTGACAAACTAAGCTTAAAAAACACTACAGTATCGAAGGTAATTCAAGTCTGTGTCTGTGTGTCGAATAATGTAATAATGACAGACAAATGCTTCTGAGCTTCTTTCCAAGTTTTCCACAGAGTAACCCTCTCGTCACCTAAGTACTTTACCTCATGGGATACACTGGAACACGCTTGCCCACGTTTTCGGTTACCAACCACCCCTGCTGTGGGCAAGACAGTGATGCAAGCTCCTCAGTTAAAAACGTCTTCAAAGAGCATCTGCCCGCCGCCTCCCTGCTGTGCCGGGCCTAAGCTGTGTTCATTAACAAAAGTCACACTCTTCTCAAAGAAGTGAGGAATTGACAAAAGAAAAGTAATTCTCTTCTTACCAGCGGCTCCTGCAACAGATTTCTTCTAGAGTAGAATATCACTGGAAAGTGGTTGGCTGTGACTATTTTAGTGTGATATGTTGGAGGATGTTTGACACCTCGTTGAAAAGCAATATCTTCTTTTAAATGCAGCGGCGTAGCTGCATTAAAATGCTTCTTTTTTTTTTTTTAAAGAAGATGTTTGTGTTTTGCAACACATTACACCCTGAAAACACTCGTGGCATCTGCTTGCACACAATGAACAAAAAACGGTACGCATATTGCAGATTAATGTTTTTTTCGAGTCACACACACTAATGATGTAACCGCAGGTCTGTCCTTCTTTGCATACGGCAGTTTTAGTTTACTGTTATGGAGCTCTCAGTCATTAAAGTCTGCTGCAAATCATTGTGTTGTTTGCCATAAAAAAGTGTCACAGGAAACATCAGAGCCGTTTAAGGAGTGGAAGCATGCCAAAGAGTTCACTCAAAAGAAAACCATCAGACTCAAACGTGCATTATATTGCTGACATTTTTGGCAGCGCACTGAAATATTGCGCCAATTGACTCCCAAAAATGATAAATGTGTGATGATGGGGAGGAGGATTAGTATGAAAAATGTTTGTACACAACATCTTTGCGTGGATAATTGTCAGCGCAACAAAAAGCCCAAACAGCAGATGTTTCATTCCCGAGATGTAACGCCTCATGGCGATGATAATGATGGTAAACCCAGAAGAACAGAAAGAAAACACACACACACACACACACACACACACACACATACGCCACATTTAATTTGAAGGGGTTGAGCTTCTTAGTATCTGTGGCGGGGTTATAGAGGCCGGCTAGCATGCTCGCTAAAGACCCATAACAAGAAGCGAATGGTTCATTCAGGAGACGGGTGTTTGCATACTGTCAAGGAAAAGATATTCAGTCACTAAACATGGGATTAACTTCAGCCATCACAGTCACACAAATGGCTGCTTCCTGCTTATCAATGATCTCTGAAGCTTTTGATGAAAGCTAGCTTGTCTGGTTCAGTGTCACTCTAAGCCATGTGACATGAAAGCCTATTGAACATTAATTTGTGACTTGCCTACGCTGTGCTAGGAAAAGGGGAAAACTCTGCTTCATGCTTTGCATTGAGTGGAAACAGAAAAGATGTGTCTGGTGTTTTGAATGACTTAAGTGTCTCACGGGTGGTGGTGTCCTTTTTTCTTTATTTGTTGTGCTGGCATGCGTCAAAAGTCCAAGGATGTTTATTTAATACCAGTCAGTCACTTCCCACAGGCAAACATTAGAAAAACAAGTATTTTCAATATAACCGTTTTGACATAAGAAGAGAAACACAGGAGTTAAAAGCATAACTGAATGAAATGAATGAATCAGATGGAGTGTACAATGGTTCCAGGTCTCTAACGACCCGAGTAGTCCATTTACAGTAAGAGTTACTGTACGTACGAAGGACAATGATGTGACAGCTCTCTCCCTACAGTCAGACATGGACCCGCCTCCTCATACATGACTAATGAAAGATCGCTGAATGATATCTTCCAACAGCAGCGCTGCCAGGCATCCATTAGCTCTTCCTTTACCTGCAAAGCCACCGGTAGTTGAAGAATAATGGTTTAATGTTTTGTCTCTACGAATGGCATTATTTAAAGGCCTACATCGAATACGCCTGTGGTTGGAAGAAGGCATACAGCCCAGCCTACAAATCAAGTCAATTTTCAAAATAAATTCCAAAACGTGAAATGTTTAAATTAATTTACGACTCATCTCCAAGTAACACTACTGAAGTTTGTATGTAAAACCTTACATTGTCTGTGACAGCCCTGTCTCTATTCTTTCTACATCGGTGTATTTTCAGCCACCTTGAGCCCTTGTGCTATTTGCACATATTTAATTAAGTAATTTATATACAAAATTGCTACCCTTTCTATGCCAATGATTCTTATTGCTAAAACAGTCCAATTCTGGAATATCGGCGCTGATAGCCACATGCCGTTAAAGTGAAATATATGGCGTCTGCAGAGAGTTGGTGGTAAGTGAAGCACATAAAAGGTGTCCGCTCAATCTCTTTTATTTTGGAAGCAGTCGCTGCATTGCAGTGGGACGCGCTTCACAATCGGGAACACGCACGAGAAGTACACATGGTCGGCCCGGTCAGCAAAGCAAGAGAAGCTGGTTTACAACAAAAAAGGGGAAAGCGAGTGGACATTACTCCACCATATCTTCAGCACACAGGGGTTCGCTGCTATATTAATGCTCTGAATACCAAATTCAGCACCTTTTAATGATGTTTTATTTCATCCATTTCCTGTGTGTGCTCTGCAGCGCAGAGGGCGAGCATGGGCACAGTGAAGGGACAGAAGTTAAATGAGCCTGAATCAACTCGGCTGTAAAACTTTACTTTCCCCCCCCCCCCGAGTTGTGATATCATTAACGCAATTTCTTTGGTGAATCGGACCTGGAGACCGGTCCAAATGATGCGATATCCATGGTGCTATATCCGCAGGCACAATCAAGTTCTTTCTGGATTCATCCATCAGTATTTTAAAACATATGAATGCGTCAGGATATAGGCAGTTTTGGGGTAGTTACTCAGAAAAAGTAACTAGTTACACGTTACTAGTTACTTCTGAAAATTGTAACCAGATTACTTTACTAGTTACTGCATTTGAAAAGTAACTTCACTACTAGTTACTTTACTTTCCATTTTTTTAAGCAAATGTCCAAATTAACTGCAAAGATACATGGACAAACATCATGGCCCTTTCATCACTTTATTTTAAATTTTCAATAATAATTTATTATTATTAATTAATATAATTTCCAATAATAATCGCGCGAGTCACACAACACTTCCTGCATGAACAATCTACCGTAAACGTCGGGTTACGAGCTGCGACTACCTTCGGTCAGAGTCCCCGTTAGCTCCCCACTGTAGCCGGCTGGGGCTCCTGCTAGCGCTCCGCTACTTCCCCGCTAACTTCCGCTAGCTCTCCGTTAACTTCCGCTAGCTCCCCGAAAACCATCGAAGGTAGCGGGACCAGGTTCGACACCCGACTTGGGCAGAGGGGTCGCAGTAGCAGCAGCAGCACTAGCTAGCAGCTTGTTGCTATTGTCCATGCAGGAAGTGTCGGGTGGCTCGCGCGCCACTAAAAGAGAACCTTTCGGACTGGTTAAAATGGCTTGGGTAACGCAGGAAAGCGCGTTACTGAGGTCTTTTAAAGTAGTGTAGTTATCAATATTTTGAGTGTAATGCGTTACTTTACTTCGTTACCTATAATAGTAATATCGTTACTGTAATCCGTTACTTTTTAACTCGTTACCCCCAACACTGGATATAGGATATAGGCTACTAGATGCTAGCAAACATAGATATTGTTGAGGGACTGCATGGCAAAACATACTCAGTCCCTTTTTTGTTTTTTTTGCACTCCTCTCTACTTTGAGCATTTACTCTCGGCTGATTGGAACTTATGTTGAATATCTCAAGGGTTGTTTCTAATAAAAGCTCCACCTGGTACGTTTTGCCATAAGCAGCTAACGTTGCCTCCAGCTGCCGGCCTCAAGCAGAGATAGAGATAGAGGAGCAGGCTGCTGTGGTTTGGTAAGCTCACATTCTTCTAACTCCACACTCCCAGCTTTTTTTTTTTTTATTCATTTCAAATTTATAACATTTCATGCAGCTCCATCTGGATCAGCTAAAGGCTTTATATGACTTTTATTTCCACATATGCAGTAGTGCACCATAGGACCCGTAAACAGACTTTGATGTACAAATCGGTGACGCTCCCCTTTAACGAATGCCATCCCACTGCCAGAGTCACTGGGAGTAACTGTTGCACCATTCAAAATCAGGCTTCCATCTTTCTAGTTTTACCATATTGTCCCTATTTAAGCTGGTTTCCACCTCAACTCCCAAAGCTAGATGAACCTTAAGTACGTCAGCACTCGATCGGTAAAAAAGCGACAAGCCGAAGCGTAGTGCTGCAACATTTGGAATATGAGATTCTGAAGGGAAAATCCAAAGGGTACCTGACAGTGATGAAAACACAGGCAGACAATTGCTCAGAGACTAAAGCTCCAGGTGCCATTGGCAGAATAAAAGGACACAAATCTCTCCGCCCTTACGTAAGCGCTCATGGAAACGCAATGTTCCTCTTTCCAAAAGTCCTCGACGTCTCTATGAAAACACACAAACTCTGCGATGTTTGATTTATTGGGGGGGGGGGGGGACCAAGCTGACGAGCAGGGGGCTGAAGATGGCGTGGTGCGTCGGAAAGTGGGTAGAGTGAAAGAACAGAATGTGTGAAATGAACAGTAATTAATGTTGAATAAGGAAGGCTGGAAGAAAAGGCCAGCACGTTCCTCTCTCTCATCCCGCCTGGCACTAATGGGAATATGATTGCATTCTGTCTTTTTCTCTCCTCATGAGGCTTCTTTGTCTAATTCAATCAATACTTCAGGGCATTCAGTGCACTCTGAGTGGATGCTCTGAATGAGCTGAATCAAAGGAAAGCGATTCAGACAGCGAACGCAACCAGTTTGACCCGCGGTCTAATTTAGTGAAAAGCCCGGAAAGCGCTGGAACACTTTATTCTCAGAAAGCACGGTTAACGCTTAAAAAAAAAAACAGCAAAAGAAAGAGTCGTACGGAGTTTGGACAACAGTGTGTCCGGAAGAATCTGATCGACAGCAGCAAAATTGTAACCCCTCTGCTAACCGCAATACGCTTGAGATTCAGAAGTGGATCTCGCGTTATATTAAGCCGTAAAAGAAGTTCACATTTTCTGCGTGTGATGGAAGAGAATTTGATGCGTTCGTCTCCGAGAAGCCAGAGCAACGCGATCCACAGAGGGCAGCCGGTGTCAGCTGCTGCTACGGAGCTGCTCAGCGACCTTTTTGAACCTTGCCTGACTCCAATTAACTCGCCGAGCGGCGTAACACGAAATGTAGATGGTGAATGAATGACGGCTGACCAAAAGGTCCAACCGGCACCATCTGAGAGATTACATCTTTAATATATCGTTAAACGGTATGAGCAGGCACAGTGAAATGAATATCCATATCTATGCATTGTCTGATGGATCAAATGTTAAAATGAAACAAACCCTAATAATATTCATACCCTAAAGGAAACATTTGAGCATGGTAGAAATGCATTAAATAAAATGCAGACGCAATAACCTTTTGTGTAAATGTATTGTATGCGTGATACTCCTCCTGAAAGTACGTACACCTTTAAACACAAGCAGTATAATACACACGCTGTTTTAATATCTGCATTCTGTTTTTCTTTCATTTCCCCCTGTGTAACACACATCTACAGACACACCTTTTAACTCGACATTTCTACTGCTCTATATGCTGTATCTGCCACCTACAGTGCTGTGGTAATTATATATTGTCATCATTTGAACAAGCGCTCACCCCCACCTCAAATGTCAGCAATCCGTGCTTATGTTTTCTCTCTCTCTCTTTATTATTGTCTCTTTATTTAACATTGTGAGCAGACAGACAAGCAGCAGGCCATTGGCATTCTTACACAATTATGATTGCACAGTGCAAAAGGTTAATGTCAATCAAATGCAATATGAAAAGTAAAATAATGTATGAAATATTAAAAAAATAACATCAAATCAGTGAAGCTCACTGTGAAAACCACAGAATGCCAAGTGGCACACAAACACTTTAATGTTACAAACCTGACAAGCAGTATGTCAAATTGCAGAATAGCTCGAGGACCGTTAGCATGATTTGGCTTCTAAAGTGGAGTTGACAATTATATTATCAGTTTTAAATGCCAGAAACACACAGCTCATGCTGTTAAATGGATGTTTAATATTTCTCATGTTGCTGTAATCTGTCCTGTGTGGATCAACCTCAATGCAGACGGACCAAACATCCTCACTCGTGCACAACACTCCAGCCCTCCCTCCACAGTAATTGGGTTTTTCTTTGCACTTCATCTATGAAATTGCTTTAGTTTGCCTCTCTATATTCTTTCATTTCTTCCAGATGTTTCATCAACTTTAAGTTATTTCTTCTACAAAAGCCGTGTGGCTGGAGGATTTACAAGCTGCAACAGGACTTTTTAGAGCTGCAATGCACTCCTAGGAGACACAATAAAACGAGAGTGACTTCAGATCCAACCTGTGGTGCTCAAACAAATCCTTCTGTTCAAGGGTCAGGCTAGCAATAATCAATACTTTTGTTTTGTCAAGAAATCAGAAGTCAGAAATCAGAAGTCCAAAATAAGGAATGAACTCCAATACATAGCTTATGCCTATATAAATAAGTGACCAACTAGAATATAAATAAATATACACTACATCAATATCTAAGGGAAAATGTACCCTACATTTTCAGCAAGAACCTACTATAAAGTATGAGACTGAAAAAGGAAAATAATTTCTTCTACAAGTAAAAAAAAAAGACAACAGGGGATGCAGATAGACACGGGGGAACAGAGGGGTGATACACAGTGAAATGTAGTAAACAAGAAATGTCCAAAACAAACATCTCACAGAGCATTTATAGCAGAAACGGGCAAAATGACATGTGAACCAGGGTCAGGTGAATCAGAAAAGAGCACGAGGAACACATACAGGGAACAATAGCAGGGAACATAGCAGAGAACCAAGCAGGAAGCAGAGCAGACACTCTAACACGGGACAGGGGAACACAGGAGGATTCAATCAGGGGCGGGGCAAACTATTACAAAGGCGGGAAAACAAGAAGTGAACACAGGACTTCAAAATACAACCGGAAACAAACTAAATCAAAACCCAGATTGTGACCAAAAAAAAAAACATTGAACAAACTGAAAACTCAGGTGCTCATCTCAGCCTGCGGGGTTCATCCTCTGGGGACCATGGGTATCTGCACAAAATGTTATTGCAATAATTCACCAGAGGCCCAAAAATGTCAACCTCATGGTGGCACAAAAGGAAAATTCAAGGGATCACTGAATTCAGCCGGGTTCATCCTCTGGGGACAAAGGACATCGGTACTAAAGGTCGTGGCAAACCATCTAATAGTTGTTGAGACATTTCAGTCTGGTTCAAAATGGTGGACTGACAGCCATTACCGTCCCTTATTGCTATATGGCAAAAAATAACAATCCCTTGACAAACGCATAGAAACAAACATACAGCACACACACACACATACAAACACAACTAGTGCTGAATCAGCTGACTGGGTAAGCAGATGAAAAGAGTGACCCCTCAACTCCAGCGAGGAATGACACACTCACTGCTCGCTGGGTGGTAATACCGGGAGAGAATGCAGGTCACACACACACACACACACACACCCACACACCCACACACACTGACACAAACAGGAAAAAACTGTCTGTGATTCAGAACCTCCATTGAAATTCCGGGCCATAGTCTGGGCTCTAAATACGCACAGAGGTGTGAGGAGAGAATCACCATCTCCATTCAAAGGGAGCACAGACTTCACACCTCCAAACGTCATTATGCTTATCCAAGCCCTTATCGCAGCTCTGGAATAACTCAGTCAGGCTGCAGTCAGATCACAGGAGGCCCCCAGATATACCGTTCCGAGAGAGAAATAGAAATAAAAATAAGATGGAATAAAATGCCCGCTGCTACTGTATGGCCATGCTATCAGTGCTAAGCTCCCGCCTTGGCCCAGGCATGCTGAGGGTGTTTTGTGCTGATAAATATACCTAGTTTACATCTGGGTGCTGCAGAGAGAAGGAGTTCAGAGCCAGCCCAAGAGATTTGGGGACCCTATAAAGAGGATTACAAACCTGCACTACTAACCCTGTCAGGGCCACAGGCTGTGTAATGGCGATATCCATCATTAAGTGCAAAGGATGAATGAATGGAGGCTAGAATAGATATTAATACCAACAAAAGGAATGTGAGGGTCTTTCTTAAATCACCCCACCGTCATCACAAAATGCAAAACTTGTCTTTTTATTGAAAAACAAAACTATTGTCTGCAAATTATTCAACAGTCAATGATACAAGTTACTGGGTTGCATTCATATGGGTGAGGAATAGCTGAGACAAGTGTCTCTCTGCACTAGGATCGATGTGGAGGTTGATGTGTGTACCACTGAGTATACTAAGAGTATACACATAGTGATACTAATAATAACAATAATAATAGAAGGAATAAAATGCATACAATAGAGTGAGACGAGGGAAAGAACACTGAAAAGACACAGTAGTAGAGATCGATTTTATTCATGATCTAAAACCTTAGCTGCCAGGTAGGAGCAGCGAGGTGCAGAATACTAATACGGAAAATGCTTTTGAGCTCAGGGGTCACATCCTGAGACATTTTAGCCAAGGCTCCAATCAATTCTAATTTGTCACCGCAACATCCTGGTGTCACAGAATGGGAGCAAATTATTGTATCTGAGTAGGGACACAGAGGATGTTCCAGGTCAAGCCTGACACATTTACATCCCATCAGTGCAGGTGCAAGACAATCTGGGTGTTAGTCACTCATAATTCTATTTTCACTATGGTGAACTTTTTGGGAGTCGTTCGTGGATGTTATATATAAGGATATTTTCTCCTTTTTTTTAAATGTTACCTTGAGCTATTTTAACCTTGGATTTTACTTGAACGCATTTTTAATCATTTGGTAAGAATTACGCTGTGTTGCCATGACCTTCATTTCTGCAAAGTGACAAAGAACATTTCAAAATAAAGTTCAAGGTCCTTGAGGAAAACACACATACAAACAGATGAAGTCTTATTCATACACAACTCACAGACATTCATACCTGTAAATACAGGATGCCCCAAAACACATTTTGCCCATACACACACCCACACAAACACACACACACACACACACACCCGTCCACAAACAAATAAACCTACGCGCTGCAGCGCACAGCATTGCATGGATTAAGGGTCCTCTGTGGTTGTTTGCCTTTTTAATGGTGTCCTAATTATCATTTAACCCTAATTAACCTGCATGGATAGGAGCCGGGCCTGATTAATCCTGCACATTGTTGGTCCACTGTGGGGTAGAAAGCAACTTCCTCATTCACTCTTTAATCAGCTTTCTGCCAAAGCATTGCACAAAATGATGTGTGTCGGTACATGCGTTTACACCCACACACACACGGTACACACAAATCCATTTAGCAGCATCTTTGTTGGCGCAAACATCACTCCACAAGGACGGACAGGGTGATATGAGGCTGCATAGTTTCTTTCCAAAGTTTAGTTATTTGTGTCATGCTGTCTCACAAGCATTGGGGGAAAAGTCCCTGTCCTTAGTTTCCTTGAAGAGAAAAACACAATTTGTTGCTATCAGTTTTTCAAATATGAGTTACTTTGATATTATGTGAACATCCATGTCGTGCTCTTGCTTTCCCAACATTTCCCGATTGAGTTTTATATTTCAATTTGATGCTTTCATGAGCTGGTGGTTTTATTTTGTAGTTTAAGGCACCAGTGCACCTCCCGTGTATTAGACTTTGCAGGATTGTTTTTGTATCAGTTTCTGGATGTGGAGTAATGGCTGCGTTGCATTGGCCTCTGGCTGAGGGAAGGAAAAGAAATAAACAATTCCAGAATTGGACCAACAAAATAACTTCTTCACTGCGGTGCTCCTGGTAGATAGTGAACTCCCGACAGTCCCGCAGGACCGACCCCAAATGAGTCACATAGACATAATGAAGAGTGATACGAACAAAAATCTAACCTAGAATAAATTAGAAATACATCAGTGACTTGCTTGGAGAATTCGAAACAATAAACAGAAGGTCCAAATGTGCAACTTTAAAACCTTGATAAGTGGGTAGTGAGTTCATTTGAATTTAAGTCATTAAAATGTGAATCATTGTTTGACTTGTTGTAGTGATAAGATGTTTTTTTTTAATCATCATTATTTTTCTCACTTTTCTAAAGAACTAGAACAACAATTTAAAAACCTAAAACACAACATATACTGAGCCTAAAAATCCCCCAAAAAGTTTGACTCCCAGCTGGTTAGCTTAGATTAGCATAATAATGGGAAAATTATTCCTATCAGCACCTTTTTAAATGTCACTAATATACACGTTACAGTAAATCCCGACATACTGCACCACACAAAAGCTGTTCCCTGTTGTAACTGTTTGCTAAGCTAAGCTAACCAGCTACGGGCTGCAGCTGTTGAACACATGGAGGGGTGTTGATCGTCTCATCTACCTCTTTGCAGCAAAACAACTAAATGTATTACCCGCAATGTGGAACTGCTCCTTAAACAATGAACAAGTTTGAACTTTTCCTTAACTTTGGCATACTTTTTCCTGACAGGCACCTGTTAAAATAACACAACAATTTAATTTGAATGTGCCTTCTGCACACAGCAATGCTCCCCACTGTTTCCACAATAAACCCTTAACGGTAGAACTGGACACTGACAAATAATTTGAGGCAAATCTTGCATCACTGCAACACCTCGTATTTGTCAAAAATATGTGACTTTTCCATTATTTCCACGAGAAAAAGTCTTCCCACGGACAGGTTATCTTATACAGAGACGCAACATATGATATTCAGGAGAAAACTGAAATTCATTAGAAAGCAATTACTTTCCAATCACTGGCTGACATTATCAAGTCACCGTGGTCTGTACCTGTGAAGGCAATATTCTTACAATGACACTGTATCTTGTCCCGAATACCTTTCCTTTGCTTATCTGTCTCCCATTTGTTCAACCATTTGTGCCTTGTATGCCCAAATGTGAAGGTAATAAGACATTGTGGTCCAATGCCTTACGGCTGATAAGCTCACCCAGCTGGTTGGCATTACTCTTTTTTTTTTGTGCAACAGATATTCTATTTTTCCTTCATTTTTCACTGCTTATCTGTGTCGTGGTGGCAGCAAGCTAAGCAGAGCAGCCCAGACGTCCTTCTCTGAACCCAAGTCCTCCAGCACTTCCAAGGAGACCCTGAGGTGTTCCCAGGCAATATGGGATATGCATTTCCTCCCGTGTGTGTTGGGTCTGCCCCGGAATAACCTTCGCTTGCATCACAAAATACCTGTAGTTCTACTCCAAGACCCCCTCTGAACTACTCACCATGCAATGAGTCATGCGCATCAAATCAGTTCGATCCACAATTCATTTGAATTTCCATTTATTTTCAAAACTTTCAAAAAAGTAAACCTTGCTGCTATATTAATGCTATAATATTAATTAATGTTCTGAATTTCAAATGTCTGCCTCTGCTGCTTCCTCTCCCATCAATCTCTCTCTGAAAAAATGTATACATATTCATAGTCCCAAACATGGTGTGTTCACACCATGGACTGCATATAAGCACGTAGTGGTCGTAACGTCACCCATTGGTGTGTGGTATCTTGGATTTTGGCCTTCGCCATCTTGTTTTTTTGCAGAAAACCATATTTGTACTGAGGAGGAGGAGTGACGCAGAGACCCCGTATAGGGCTTTGGTAGCAGCAGTGACCTGTCAATCACAAAGTAGCCCCGCCCTAAAGCATAGCCCACTTTATGGTCTGTTTTACTCTTAATGGAGCATCATTTACTCAATGAACATCATGCTGTATTGAAGAAGAGTTGAAACTTAGAGATTGAGACCATAAACTCATGTTTACAATGTTTACTGAGGGAATAAATCAAGTGAGAAATCATCATTTTTTCATAGACTTCTATACAACCCAAACCGGAGGTTGGTGTACACTAATATGAATGAAATGAATCTCCACCCGTTATATATATATATATATATATATATATATATATATATATATATATATATATATATATATATATATATATATATATATATATATATATATATATATCATTAGTTTTTTCAGAACATTTAAAATACAATGTTGGTTAGTCATGCTTACTTTCTTAATTCATTAAAAGCAACACCATGCTGTTTTTATAGTTGGAGTGATGCTGTGAAATCACTTTATTTAACATCCAATTGAATCTTGACACAGCTGCATCCAGAACACTGTGAAATGTTCCTAAAAATATTCAACCACTTGTCAGTGGAGTAGAAAGAGAGCAAACTCTGTATCTCAGCACGAGGTGTTCCAGAAACTGGGACATAATTTAGTTCTGAAATGTAAGGATTTTAAGACTCTTACCAAGATGAATACTTTTTTTGTGTGTGCTACCATTTTCCAGCCATTATATTTTCCACTGTGAATTCCTCCTCACTTAATTGCAAAATGGTAAGAATTGCCCTTTGTCCAGCTCCCACTGTAGAAGCAGAACACCTGGGGAAAGCAACTGTAAGTAGGTCAGTTTGAAAATAGAAATTGCACTAAACATTTCTGCACATTTGTTTTTGTATTCCCTGGCAAATAACTAGTGAGAGTCATTGAAGAGGAATGTGACTAAACGACAGGTCAGACAATTATCATCAAGGTGAAGGATTTCCACACAAATGTTATGGTATCAAAGTGATGAGCTGCATAGTACTCAGATTTCCGTTCCCCTCTCCATCAGTCAATGATGGAACATAAGTCAATATGACATCTTCCATACCAATAATAGGAATTTAATTAAAAAATATATTTTTTCAATTTTGAAGATTCATTTCACAAAATATTGCAACTCGTTATCAACTGAGGGCGATGAGAGTACCAGATGCCCAAAGGTCAAGTCGTAGTTAAATCACTTTTGTAATGAAAAAATATGGATGTGAAGCCAAAATTCATATTAAGGACTATTTCAAATGTTTTCCTTAATGCCTCCCTGAAAGAACCCAAGTTATCCATCAGTGTGGACCCATTATTGTGGCTGTGATGTTTCCTTCTCCACCACCACTAACCTTCTGCTTGCCCTCTTCATTTTTCCTTCCCGGCCTTGCTTTTCATTCTTGCTCTGTCTCTCTCTACAGGCAATTTTCCCCCCATTCACTTTTCCTCTCCTCCTCATGACTCAAGTCACGAGTCATTAGAAAAGCCTGACCTTCTGGGAAAGGTCTTGGGTAAGCAGTGATAAAGTAGAGTTGGCCCATTGAAGAAAGCTATGCTGTAACACTATAATAGGTGCAGCTATAGTCCAGGGAGCAGACTAATGGTCCTTAACCTCCATGTGCCATTAGCCTGAAATAAAGACAGGAGGGAGGAATACAGACTAGAGGGAGAACAAAAAGTAGTCTCGCTCTCCTCTACCCTGTCTGACATGGAGACGGTGATGATGTGAACATTAAATGCACTTTTTGCGACGCCTCTGTATTGATGTTTCCTGTAACAGTCACCCCAAACACTGAGGAGCTATTAGTCCTTGCTAGCTTAAATGACACATGCGACACTTGAGTTGCTATATATTGAATGTTGTCAATGTCAGTGTTGTCCTGTATCATATACAGCACTGCTTCGCCATTGACTTTGACAGCAGTATTATAATCTAATTATGAATGCAGTTAAAGTTAGAGGGAATAACTTTTTAAGTGGTCTCAAATGTAATGCTATTGCCTCAATATGACCTCCATAAGTAGATAAAAAACAATCAGGTTGGCTCTATCTCGCTGCGCTGCCGGCCCCCGCTGGGAGCCATGCTGCTCGTGACCCAGGCTGCATCACTGGGCCCGCTGGAGGGAAGAGAGGCCCGGGAGAATCAGACCCAGGACCACATGGATCAGACTGTCACCGCGCTGCAGTCAAAATCAGGGGTTTTCCAGTGGGAATCTGGCGCCCCGTAAACACCACCGCTTCTGTCCACAGGGACCGCCAAAATCTACACAATCTAATCTCCTCTGTTTTTGTACATAAATCCGCTAATTTAACTGCATATTTTTGGCGTCTCTTCCTTTATTTGCCGTGACTCTCCAATCGCCACGACTGGCTTGGAGTCGTGAAGACACGGCAACAATTGTAATAAGTAATGTGATTTCTTACTCACATATTATTTATTAATGTTTGGAGCAATATTGCAAATATGTGATCTTCACACACCAATTGCATGAAAAAAATAAAAGGATTACTCAAACAGCTCAGTAATAATAAAGATAAGAAACCTGTGGCTCTATAGGAATGATAGTTTACACCTTGCAAAGTAGTTTAGGATGACATTTAGGATTTTCAAAATGTGCTTTTAGGACAAATCTTATATTAGGATAGGAATTTAACTATTACAAAGCTGTCCTGACCTCCTAGTTCTTAAAATCCAAAGTTAGAAGGTATAGACCCGGTCCTCAATTCCAAAATGACTGTGAAAAATGGGAATAGAGATGCAGAACAACATATACCGTGATCAAATCATTGGAAGACTACTCAAACCGCATGATGGCGCAGTTCCCGGAAGATGTATTAATGGGTATGTATCCACTGCCCAAACAATCATTTTGAATTTGATTGTCGTGTTACGTCCGACACGATTGGTGCCTCCCAGTCTTCGTCGCAAAACTTGAACACTCGTCTTTTTTGTCCATGATAGCTAGCTAGCTGGTGAGAGAGCCGTTGATATTATGGCTTATCCATTTCTAGTAGTCTAATGAAAGATACAGGCATAATAGGACAAGTGCCGTTTGACGAATCAAATACACAGTTATACTAAGGATTTATTTGGTAAAGATAAGATATTCCATGAGGAATTGCTTCTGTAATAGAAAGATTAGATATTTCCTATCTTTGTAACGAGAAAGATAGATTGAACAGATGGGATATTTTTCTGTAATGAGGCCATGAGATGGATTTCAAATTGCCTGGAAATAATTAATCTTGGTAGCGCAATTTACCAATGTACCCAAAGTCAAAAGTGATAAACAACAGGTAAACCACATGTGTGTACAACAAGGCCACACATTAAGTACACAATTAATCACATGGCGTTGTTATTCAGTAGGCAGTGGCACACATTAGCATTAGCAGTGAGCAAGACAGTGAATTTGCTGGCACTGTGGTGATTAAAGACCAAAGCAGTGCTGCCAGTGAGAGCATGCCAATATATGTTGTCCTTGTTATATAGAAAATAGGAGTCCTTTGATGGTGATGGCGATTGATTTTACTTGTGCTATTTCCAGTGTGCACGTAAAGACTAAAGAGCAACACATATCGACCTTGCGATGTCACGTTGCACGAACACGCCAACGGAGGTTACCGAAAGCAAGACCTTCAGCCGTTGTTAAGATGCTCTTATAAGAAAATATACAATTGCGGAACAATGGAAAACATTTCAAAATATACAAAACATATTATTTAATCTCAAAATAACGTACAAACACAAATTATGCCTCTTGAAGGTGCCAATAAATCTGCACAACATGTCATTGACGCCGTGTATTTTATACACAACACAGTACAATTACTACAAACCAACTGCCAATTAGAACAAGGCTAAAGCAAAATGCACTAAAATTATACACTAAACCTTTGTATTTGTCAGCCTTTCTCCCTCACTATCAAGATGCTGATTGTGTGTCCCTGGGTACAAATTACGTGATTTTGTACGTTTTTGTGAGTGCTTTGAGGTTGCGATAAACACATGTATCCTGATTAAGGCCATTGATCTTATTTCAAGAGACGTACTGTGGGGATGTCGACACTGATGGAGAGATACACGCTGGTAGCTACACTTGAATTCAGTCTATTCTCCAAATGAAATACACCCCTGAATCCCTTTCTAAATAACTGTCACAGCACTGGTCTGTTCAGCAAATCACGGCTAATCAATTAACCGCTGTGTTGATTAATTGGAGTCTAAGTTAAACCTAGCAGACCAGAAGTGGATGTTAGAGGCCTGCCTCTATGATACTATTGATTATTTGAGGGTCAGCCAACACCTTGTGGGAGCATAATGTGTCACCGTGCCGCTCGCAGCGGGAGAAAGCCCCTTCTGGTGCCGGCCTGCAAGCTCCTATTTTGAGGTGGGTTATTGAATAGCTGTCCATCATAACGGCGCTGGAGTAGACATATCCTGCACGGGGCCCTGGCACAGGCAGGGAGCAGATGGCGCCATTTTTTATTAATGACTAACATCAACATTATGCTGTGTACACATCAAAACAAGATGCACATCTCTCCATGTGTGTATTACATTTCTTCTTCATATGTTTCTTGAATAAAACCGTTATTCTAGTAAGGTTTTAGCCTAAACTGATTATATTTTACTTTAGTCAGAATCTTTCGTGTGTGTGTGTGTGTGTGTGTGTGTGTGTGTGTGTGTGTGTGTGTGTGTGTGTGTGTGTGTGTGTGTGTGTGCGCACGTGCACAAATGAAATTAGAGCAAAACAATATGCACTCTGGTCAATTCACATTCTCTTTCAGCCCAAACTTGGCAATTGCCATCACATATTGAGGGAATTGCAGTTCATTGGCGTGTAGTAGAGTCGACTGTCTATTAATAAACATGGTCACTGGGGCTTGGCTCTGCAAGGGCTTGTTACTGATAGGATCAGTAAATAGAAAAATCCCCAGGGACTCTCTAAGCTTTGACTCTGAAAAGTAACGCACTGCTCTATGTGATAATAATAAGTCCAAGTCTAATCAGAATGGTCACAGATTATAGATTACTATGAACTGGGAGAGGCGGAGAACTGGAATGACTTTGTTTGCTTCCTTCTTGGCAGATTACTGTCCGTGTCACTTTGTATTACTGATATGTTTTAGGTATTGAGTGTAGAAATATGTTACATTTTTGTAGCAATAACAACTATTATTATTTCTAGTCATTTCAGAATGTTAGTATGTCCTTACTACCTATCATCATAATTGCAGAATTGTGTTTAATTAATAAAAGAGCTTAAGCTTGAGTTTATATATATATATATATATATATATATATATATATATATATATATATATATATATCCCAGCTGTGCAGGCTGAGTTCACCAGACTGACACCATAAGACTTTCATGTGATGAACAGACAAATGTTGGCATGTTTTATTCCTTCAAAATTGGAAGATTTGCAGTTCAGATCTACCAAATCCCATCTGACACTGAGTTACAGCAGTTTCATCAAAAGTTATTATTCATTCACACACAAACTCAAGCCTAAATCCCACAGGTGAAGTTTTGCAGCAATAGCATGCACCAACAGACCTGTGATGATGACATGACAGAATACGTCCAAAACTGGTTAATACTACTTCTTTAGCTCCATAAAGTAGCTACCATTTACATTTTGCGTTGATGTCTTGTAAAATTAAATCAAGTGCCTATGTTGAAGATAAAAAAGAAAACTATTAATAACATCAAGGCAATTCAAAGATGTATCAGACGTCCACAGTTGAATGTTCCAACAGATGAATATCTACATGAGTTTACTAGAATACTTCATCTGCATCAGTTTATGAAAAATACAAGGCTTGAGTCAAGGGATGTGGAAATGCAAAAATCCAGCTCTGCTCTGCCAACAAGGCCTTACTATCACAACCCCAGCGGTACCATACCCTTCATTAATGTATAATGGTGCTGATTTCTCACCAACTAGGATGAGACTAATGCAGACGGACGAGTTAAAGACTATTAGACTTCTATTCGTTATAGTAGGCATGAAACAAAGGTGTGTGCAAACAGGAACAGAACAAGGATAAATCTAATTATATGGAGGCATAAATAAAACGGGAGCTCTATGTTCCTGATGTAAGTTTTCTATGTAAACAAACACATTTTTCCCGGATTATGGAACAGTTTGATACAAAAATAAACATCCTGGTTTGGCTTAAAATTATTATAACATTTTAACAACATTTTGACCCATTCAGCACCTCGACTTCATCCCTGCGTGGACTATAAGTGGACTCATTTGAACGGCTGTAGTGAAAGTAATTGGCCATGTATTATCTGCTGATGTGAAGATGGTTGACAGAAGTGGCATCGTCAATAAGACGGGTTTCCTTCAGCAATCACCCCGATGACACATTTCTTCACAAATGTAAGGCATTAATTCCTCAATACATGTACTGTGTATATACAATAACCCTTGTTAGCCTGTTGTCCTTGGAGCTGAATAATAAATGCCTTATCTTATGCGATGTGTGAAAACATGCAATGTTGAAGAAAATCATTCATCACTATATGTAAAATACTACAACAAAAACAGGCTATTCCAGAGAGTGCGGCCTCGGCTTTCTACAACACAGGTTGTCAACAGTTGTCGTATGCAGATTAAGTAAAAAACAACGTACGAGTTCTTTATGAAGATATGGATCAAAGACTGTAGGTTGGTTCATTAGAGTGCACATGAAAGACTCTGGAAGTTTGACACATGGTGGTTGTCAAACTATATCGCACACATCAACCTTATCACCCAATATAGCATCCTGCATAGCAGTGGGTCTTCACTAAAGTGTTAATGCTCATCGCAGTGGAAAAGCAATATATCATATTGTGCTCGTTCTTTCTCGCCCCGGTTTGATGGAATTTTAGCTTTGCATTGCCATTACAGGCAGACATAGCGAATGATTTTTTTGCCCGCATATATCACAATACACTGATTTTGTAAACAACAATACTGTAGGTGCTTTCTGCATCAGTGATCAATCTAATGAAAACAAGGTACCTCCTCTCCCCACATGGTTGCCACAAGACTTTATGTAAACTCCATTAAAACAGCGGCAAAAATGTAATTAGTGTTAGGCATCACTAAGCATCAGCTCGGCAGTAATTCACTCCTTTCCTCTTTCTTTCCCTCTCCTTCTTCCCTCCCAACAATTCAGGCTAGGGAGGGATGCAATTTCCAGAGGATCCAGGAAATGCTTACAGAGGATTACACAGGAAACACACCGCTACTTGCACTCTAGCATTAAGTGAGGCTTAGGTTTCAATACAGTATGCATAAAGTATATTCTCCTCCCTGGTGTTTTGAAGACCAGCCTTATAGAAATAACAATGTGCTCTCATCCCTTCTTGACATATTTTGCTGCTTGGGCAGACGCAGTGCAGAAGTTGCTTGTAGCTTTACGCAGAAAGTTTTAGCGTCGTTAGCTTTGTGAAGTGGTCAGAGTTGGGTTTCGGCAACACAACTACCCGGTTGAGCTTGAAATAAAGATAAAGTGCATCTGTTGCGCCGACACTGGTGCCCTGGGTGAACGGCTTGTGTTTATTTGAACGCTCTTTCTTGCCTTTTATGCTACATCCGTTGCTCTGAGCGTGTAATAGTGACATGGATTGGTTTACTGTACATTGGAGTTGGTTGAAAGTCCAGTGTGTCTCTTAAATACTCTAAAAGGTTGCCTTGTGCCCTGACGCAGAGGACTATTGCCCAAGCGTTGGAATTTCATGCCCTGGGTGAGCATTATGCAACGGCCATTTATCACATTGTAGCTCTCTCAGTGCTTATGAACAATTTCATTAATGTACATAATATTCAGCCAGCAGTCATCAATATAAAAAAGTCTGAATTAATCTTGCCTTCTTTCACGTTGACTGATTACCTTGTCTTCTATACACAGTGAATTAATTACGCAGTCTCATGTCAGCTTAAGCACCTGAGAGGAGAAAAGGAATTAAGAAAACTGATAAAGATGTGTTGTACAGTCCATTAGAGACAAATCAGTTCCCATGATTTCAATTCTATGATTAATATGCATGCGTATGAACATAGGAATATTAAAGAATATGAGATTCAATTGTACAACCTGTGGTGTGCACCGCCTGAATATCACCTATTGAAGATCAAACGTTTAGTTGGCAGGACCAAGCTGGTGTAGGTTTTTTGGCTTATGTGTTCATGCATCTCTGCACTCTTTGAAATTCATGACTGTGTTAAGGCCCCTGGATTTAATTAAACCAATTCAGGCGCAGTGGCAAACTGGATTGGTTAATGCAGCGCTGTGGAACAAGGAAACTGGGAGGTCATAGCAGCAGGGAAACCTGTGCTGCTGAAGCACTGATAAAAGCGGAGTTGATGGAGTTACGGTATAATGAGAAGATGAGAGGAAGTGACACTCTTACAATGGGAGATAAATTGCCTAGGAACAATATTTACATATGAAAGTAAGATATATATATATCTGTCTCTCTCCATGGTGCTGAAATAATTCAATGAAAGGTATGTCCATATATCTGCACAGTATTTGCAGGCAATGAAGCGTCTTTAATGAAGCTCATGTGACGCAGTTCCAATAATTGCCAGCAATGCTCAAGTATCCATTAAGACTGCAAGTGTGATTTTCATAACACACGAGGACTAACTTGGTTAATGAGGTCATCTTGTCGCTCACACAAATGGATTGGCTTTCAACCGCTCAAGCTCCGACTATGAAGTTATATATTTAGTTCATCATAAGCAACATTGCATTTAAATCTACAACCTTAAACTTGACGGCCTCAGCTCTGCCCCCTTAAACACTTTTGCTATGCCTGTCAAATTTTCCCTTGGGGCACAGCAAATATCCAGTTTACATTGTTAACGTTGGAAGATTAACACTTGAAATATTTAATAATGTACAATTCAGGACGCAAAAGACAAAAGCAGGCTTTGATTTTATGTTGTATTTTGGTGGAAAAGGGATGAGAACTTGATTTTAATGGTTATATTGCCTCTGAAATCAAAATGTTATACTAAGCAAGGATAGCATATTTGTTCCTTTATTCTATATCCATTATGTCCGGAATGGTATTATAGCTTTTATTACTTACAATGGATTCTGCCGTTCAAAATGAGACGAGAAATATGCACATACGCCTAATTGGCGAGGAGCTATTTCTGATTCCTTTTGGTTAAGTACATTTTTTTCCCAGAGTGATAAGCCAGAGCCTAACAGGTTAACGAGAAACATTTCTGCTGCAAATCATGTTTACTGCGTTTCCCGGCAACAGTCGCACTACGAGTACGATAGCCGTGAACTAGTTTATATCAGCCGTTGCGCAGAAGTACTCTGATGCAATTTACAGTAATTGCCAGTGACATGATCTGACACAAAGTATTGCTCCAAACCATCTCAACAGATGTTTCACTGAAGAACACTCCGGTCCTTTGAGCTCTGCCTTCCTCACTCTCCAATGAAACCTGCCAAGTTTGTCTGATGACAGAAGGTAGGCAGGGAGCACTGGGGGTGATTAGAGAAGGTACAGACAGTGCAGCAAGGCCTGTTCAGGGGTTAGAATCAAAGTCTTTAAAACCTGTAACTGTCCCCATCGGCATGCAGCCGTAACGGTTGCGCGGTATTGTCTACAGAATACAAATCTCTTCCATGCCCGGGAAGTTGTAACTGATCCAAAGTCAAAGAAAAGGAATGCAGCAATAACTTTGCCCGTTTGCAAAGCACTTCTTCTCTATTCGGCAACACATCCCCAAGATGGCCATCGGCTGCTGGAACAACTTCAGGCGCTTCTGGGCAGCCATGACAACAGGTGTCCACCTGGAGCTCCACTCTGCTGGCATGGATGACAAAATCAGCTCGGCTGCTTATCCTATCCTGGAATTAAAGTAGCCAAGTCCTCATGCTTTTAGAATGACTAACCACAGTTGGGATGTTGCTTTAGGGGTTTAGACGCTCACCAAGAAGCCCGACATCTCTAAAACTGGTCTGGAAAGGGACCTTTTGTTGGATTTATCTCTCCCTTGTTTCAATACAATAAACAATGCCCAGTGGTGTACAGTAACGAAGTAGAAATACTTCGTTACTGTACTTAAGTAGTTTTTTGGGATATCTGTACTCTACTTTACTATTTATATTTCTGTTTACTTTTACTTTTACTTCACTGCATTTTGCAAAGAAAAGTGGTACTTTTACTGCGATACATTTCCCCTGAAACCTTCGTTACTCGCTACAAAATCAAATCTATCTTTAGAAAAAAAATAAACACAGAGGAGCTCGCTTTTTTCAACACACACGGAGAGAGTGTGATTTTATTCTGTCTTCACATTGCCAATAGTTGTTTGCTGTTAAATGAATGCTCTGAATTTAGAGTTTAGCACCTTTTTAGGGTGAGGCCCATTGTTCTATCTCCAGCTCCTCCCAACAGCATGTTGTATATGGATGATGGGGCCAACGTTTTCTGCAATGTAACCATGTTGCAGCAACCTGGTTGCTGTAGTGATTCATGTGGTATACTGCTTCTTGCTTCTTGTCCATGTGTAATCAATTGAAAATACTTCCATCAGAACCGTTCTCCCCCTTTAAGGCCCCTTTTCATGCATATTAATGCACATTTACTGGATGAAATTCAACCAACGCCATAACAAGTTGTTCATCACAGCCAGGAATGTGTTATGCACTGAGGAAATGATGCATGAAAAAATAGATTCTGTGTCACTGTGAATATCATGTTTCCATACACCTATGTCTCATTTACCCTGCATTCTGGCGTATCAATATTCATAGTCGATATGTCTCAGCTGTCAATGGATGTTACAGTTTTCACTGAAAAACCCAGAGAGAGGAAACTGCTGAATTTAATTATTCTGCTGCAGATATTGGCAAACTGTCATTGTGACGGCTGTTGAGATAGCTTATATTAATTATTAACTGCATATCTTATATTAGCATCTGGCATTATGTTTCAACCATTACTTTGCTTGTTTGATGTATATGTACTCAAACAAATGTATGATTAAGTAAGTAATTTATTTAAACTATATTTGCAGCAGCCTCGTCTACAACATTATGAATATTGCTACTCAACTGTGTTGTTTCTTAATTCCCATACATTACAATAATAGGTCTACAGTTTTATGTATAAGCGAGATGTATTGATTTTTTTCTGAGTTCATCTCAAAGGCAATGGAAAGTATCCTCTGCAACCTTGGCTTGTAATTTTGGAGGAAAAAACAGCAACACATGGTGACAGCCTGTCACCGTGACGGGGAGAGGCGTTGCTGAGCGCATAATTTGGCAATCCTTAAAAATCAAATTCCATTTCCTCAACCACACAAAGGGCTGGACCTTCTACCCACAGAGGTGTGAAGCATTTTGGTGGCATACTGCATTCCTCAAAACAACAACATTAATCTGAGCATACCTAGATGACTCATGCTCATCGGCCTGATCTGACTCGACCAGTTTGGCCCTCTGAAGTCAAATGACAAAAGGAAAATGTGGCTGGGTATTTTATTTTGTATTTATGTATATATATATATGTTTATATATGTTTATATATATATATATATATATATATATATATATATATATATATATATATATATATATATATATATATATATAAATACAAAATATAATACCCAGCCACATTTTCCTTTTGTCATTTGACCAAATATATACACACACATATATATATATATATATATATATATATATATATATATATATATATATATATATATATATATATATATATATATATATATATCTACACATATATATACACACACATATATATATGTAATTTACTATATATATATATATATATATATATATATATACAGACATATATATATATACATATATATATATATATATATATATATATATATATATATATATATATATGTATATAGTAAATTAAGTTTCGTAATGTTCAATGGAGAAAAACATCTATATATTTGCCTATATTCTTTCATCTAGTAAATGCGTTGTGCCTCATCTGGCAGAATGGGTCTGCAGTGTCACATGTCAGTTGAGAGTGAGCACCGAGTCCATTTCTCCACTGCAGCTGCTGCCCAAGAGAGACTGATGAGAGTTAGATGTGGAGAGGCAATAGGCGGTGGCCTCGCTGCTGACTGATCCTTTTCCTCCTCTGGCTCAGCTCACATGCCCTACTGGTAACAGCTGTTTTATCGCCCGTCTTCTACTACTTTTCTAATGGCCACCCGCTCTGCATACTAGTGAGCGGCAAAAAGGTCACACACTTTCTCTGCTGCTGGTGATCAAGTGAAACAAATCTATGTAAAGTAAAAATACTTCAGATTGCATTATAGTTTCCTTACCTATTCTTACACATACTGATAATTCTCAATATAAATAGTTGATGCTTGCATTTGCCCTTTGAACGGGAGAATAAAGCGGAGCTTTTAAAGGTTGGCTAGCAGTTATAATATCCGATTAGCATCTGACCTGAGTGCTGACAGTATCTCACACGCTGGAGCAGGTGGTTCACGATTCACTGTTCCTCTCCCGGCTCCTCCTCACAGCATGTCCCAATGTCCTTGATTGGATGAGGTCATCTCTCTCCAGTTTACTGTAACTGTAAGCATGGAGCTCCTCGCCAACATGGGCAAAAAACATTGTGCAAGGGACTCTGGGCCCTGGAACTGGAAAGCCTTTGTGGATGAACAATCTAATTCAGATTTTCTTGTTTACACTACTTTTTTTTTCATCTTGATGTTCAAACTGTATTTTGCATGCCGTTGTGAGATCAAGGAATGTGATAATAATGCAATCACAGTGTGTACTTACAACGCAGAAGTCGGAATTTCCCCAAACTTTCCATCCTCCAAGTGTTCCAGGGGCACAAGGCCAAACGGTGAGTTCAGATGAAACTGAGTGTGCATACTCGTGATCTTTTTTAACATTTCCCCCGGAAGACCTATTGTGCAGAGAAGATACCGCTCAGAGATGGTTTGCCTTAAACCAGCCACTTAAAAACATGGCGACATATTTTGTCATCCAATTTAAATGGAATCTTTTTACGACATCTGTATTATTGGAATTTAACTACAGGCAAATACACTTTACGTCATCTTTGAGTTGATGGTTTCCAAATGTACAATGTTGTGACGTCAGACAGCTGCTTCTTTGTGAAGTCGAGGTAGATGAATTTTCCTCCGAGTTCACGAGAAGGAACTTTAGTCCATTCCATTGTACTTTTTTACAGTTGGAGGTTGAAAATGTTTGAGTTTAAGGTTGTTTCAGTTGAGTGTAACTTAACCATTAACACAAGCTAATTGAGCTAATGTGTGTTGTGTGGTAGGAATGATAAGCAGGAGATTAGCACTAAGAAGGTCAAACCTGCTAGAAGACTAAGATTGGCACAGGTATATGTGTATATACTGTTTTCACAGTCTTGATTTGCTGCTAGTAATATCACCGACTAGCTGTCATCGGCTGCTTTTATCTCCCCATCTCTGTGCCAAACACAGTTTTTTAATCATTTCAACAGTTTTATTTGTTCAAAAAAGAAGATTACAAAAAAAGATGCTGCTAATGAGTTACCTGATTACTTGTTTATTTCTTGTTTGTTCTGTCAGGATTGTTTCACCTTTCCTTCTACTCTTCATTATGAGATGCCGAATGCTTTCTTTCTTTCTCTACTGCAAAATTAAAACGTGAAATACTAATAACATAAACAACACATGGTCCACCAAAGGATATATACTGTACATGTCAAATATATTGTATACATCCAACAAGTCAAAAGGCATTCATTTATTCAAATACTCAAGTATTTAACGATCATACTATCTTTTTAATGAAGTATCTCACTTCAAGGAAATACTAGAAGAGGATGTGGCAGCAGTCACATGCCTGCTGTCAACGAGTCAACCTAAATGAGTCATCGGGCTTTGCTTTCACGGCCGTTAGTGTCGCTTTGATTTCCTTTTTCACATACATTCTTTGACATTCGTGACCACGCCTTCTCATGTCAGGAGGACTAAACGGTGAAACCCAAGTGCACTCTCCCTCTCCTCCTCCCTCCCTCCCGTACTGTACGCCGTGCACTCGTGGAAGACGCAGTAGGAAGCCCCATTTTTAAGGTGGAACGCCAGTCGATGTGAGCAGATCCATCAGCGTTTGTCTCCTACTGAGATACTGAGATGACGGATGGATCTAATGGATTGATTTAAGCCTCTGCTCCCCCACTGACTGACTGAATAACCGAGTGAATGTTAGAGCAAATACCTTCAGCCAGTGGGGGACGCATTAATACTGTGCACTTCCTCGGCAGTCAAGTTCATCCATCACTCCGGCCGAGTGTTTTGTTAGGCTCTCTGAAGGTTATTGTGTCTGCTGTATTATTTCTTAATAAGGAGGGGACTTGACACCGATATTACCAGATTGCTTTGTTCATGTTTACTTAAATGTAATAAAGAATTTTCCTCTGAGCTCTCATTGCAGGGACCGTTTACAAAGCAGTGGATGAAGAATGGGCTGTTTTATCGAGGGAGATAACTTGTATTTTAAGTTATGATGCTGTCTGTAAGGGATGAATGGATAAAAAGCACAGCAGGTGATTTGAGGGGGGGGATGTCATCCCCCTTGTTATCAAAAGGACCAAAATGCATCCCCCTTGTTACCCCACTCATTGACTCATTGATCTTTTTTTCTGACCGAGGTTTGTGCACATGCACGACCTTCCGACGACGTGGCCGACAGCGGTGAGATCACAGCCGGTGTGGACAATGGGTTCCTCACCTTTTGTAACCCACTTATGATTGTTAAAACATTCTATGGACCCCCTTTACAAAGAAATTAGAAGACGAAAAAAAAGGAGAAAAATGTATCCGGGCTGCAAATGTCTTCTGCCTCTGTCAGATGTAATGACCGAAATAAATACCCTGCTTACCCTCGCCCATCACTGCCTGCCATTATCCAAAATGTAATGTATTCAGTATTCCATTTCCTCACCACCTGTTATCAAGCTTTTACTGGCGCAGGGTTGTGTCCCACATCATTTTATCCTTTTAAAAGCAACCCATTTCGTGCCGTGGCATTCGAGGGAAAGTTGGCTCGCTAATAGTGGCGAAACACGTCGGTTTCATCTGATGGCGTGTTGTGATTGGCCAGCTGCTATTCAAACATAACTGGCCATTAAAATAACATTTAAAATACTTTCTTTTTTCCTTTATTCTAACTAGCTTTGCAAATTCCCTGGGACCAACAGGGGTAATTCCGTGGGCGACAAATAATGACCGTGTTATAACTTGGTCATATTTTGGTTTATTTTCTTTAATAGGGTGAGAGCAGAGCATTAACATGACATGGAAAGAACATCTCAGTAGGAGAGACAATTTAGGCAATAACATGGCAATAGCAGGGCAACACAATTTATCAAGAATCAGGTTGCTTTATTACCATGTTATATCAAACTGTGATTAAATGGACCTAATTTTACGTATTCTTTTAATCCAAGGGATTACACTTTTGTTGAAGCACTCCTACTGGTTGGTGTGTTGGGAAGTTCTGATCTATCTTTTCCGATGAAAAGATTGCGTCATGGTTTGTACATGTTTTGGTAAATGTCAAAAGCATTCAAAGTAAATATTTACTATGTTTCTCATAGAAAAGCATTTGCTTGAAGTTACATACATGACAGCAAGAGATCCTATTTAATCTAGTGTTAGAAATTACTTTGGAGTTAGTTTTCTCGCATCATTTGCTATTAATATATGAGCACACAAAGAGCGGACAGGAGGGAAACTTATGAATATTATTCATCTAAAGTAGTTCTATTCTACTGTGTTTCTTTTCAAGGACTCAAGCTGTGGAATTTTCCATTTAAAATGTGCTTTGAATGTCACACGTCTACCTCGTGTTCCTTTCTATTAAAGGCAAAGCTGCCCGCTGAAATCAGAAACAATGTGTCACCTGCATCATTCCGCTGCTAATTGGGTCTGACGCGTGAGGCTTTGATGGAGCTTTCATACGTGGAGCCTTTTGTTTTGCATGTTTCCACTCTGCTGAGGAAATGTTGCGTCATTGTCTTTGTATATAAGCAGCTGGAGGCAAAAAAAATGAAAATACGTTTGAGTGATCCACAAGCCTCCATGAATTAAACATACAGCTGGAAGCATGGGGATCAAAAATGTGCAGAAATGTATGTTGATTACTATAGATTACAAATAATTTGATAATTCCGTATCACAGGAGCTCATGTCAGGCAATAAAAGACGCAACGCTTCTTTTTTTATATCATTCATTTTACGTCTTAATCCCTTTTTTATCTGACTTTTGTTTTTAACAAGGACACGCCGAAGACCCCTGAGCAGCTCATTATCATGGCAGAGGAGGCTTGTGAATAACTAGATCTGGTGTCATCTGTACAATGAACCATGCCTCCTCGTGGCCACTGGGGGTCAGAGAGGCTAACTGTCACCAGGAAAATCAACAGACGAGCAAACAAACAAACAAGCCAGTGAGCCCACGAGGTGTGTTGCATATAAACCCTGCAGCTATTTCTCCTCAAAATATCGGCCCATTAGCACTGAACCAGAATTACCAGCACCGCGGGGGATTCAACCCCACATCTGTTCTATGTGGTGTATTTTGTTCTGTGTTGTCTCTGGATGGAACAGATAAATGAGCATTTTGAATTTGGGCTCCAAATGCTATTAACGCTCTCATCAGAGTTTTTCTTCAGCAGCCTCAATCTGTCTTATTAAAATACTTCTTCCTCTCACTGTCCCTGAAGTCCACAACCTTTTCCCCGTGTGTTTACAGGCCTTTACATTCATCTTTCAAGGGACGTTGGATCCGATAAAAGAGAGGGAGGCTTCGTGTTAACTCCCGGAGTTTTTCTCGGCGAGATCGGCATCTCTTTTGTTCCACCGTGACACCTGCGTTTCACCCCTGTGTGTTTTCACCCGGTGCTTTGCCCTTTGTTTTAATGGAGAAAGGCTTACTGATTGGGGAGGACAGATGACTATTCAAGTTTGGGCTTGAGCCAATCCCAATCCCTCCTCTGGTTTTTCCCCCACTCAAGGTCGGCAGTGGAGGGAAGGTAAAGGGTGTCATTCCGTCTCCCAGAGGTACAAATCAAAGTGGCAGACAAGCAAAACACCTGAGCTGCTGAGCGCCGGTGTAGGTATTTTTTCATTGTACTTGCTTTACTTTCTCACAACTTTGGTTCAGAAGTATCTCTTCCATATCGCTTATGTAGAAGCCTTTTTGTACCTTTTTATATGTTAACATGCATGACAAGGTGACTTATGGGCGTAAATATAGACGTGCAGGTGGTGCGGTTGCACATAGGGTTCGGAGTGTGAGAGTGTGGCGGGGGAGTAGACCTTCAACATGTTGAGTAATGACAAGGCGATTGCAGGCAAAGTGATTCCGATTGCCAGATTCCCAGAAACACGCGTGTGTTCAGAGAAAAGTGAAATTAACATCAGAGAGAAAACTTCTGGTGGAGTCGCGAGGGGGAAGAAACCCTGTAAAAAAAACTCGCCAGATCCCGATTTCATTCTAAATAATCAATCAAAGGTGCAGAAATGAACAGCAGAATGAGGTAACGAACAAGAAGATTGTGAGATCAAGGCCAGTCTTCACTGAAGAACACATGGTTGCAGTGCCAACAGAACTACAGGAGGTTTTTAACCAGAACTACACATGGACATGCACGACGGCCCGTCATAAGCGTGTACTGGTGCCCATTATAACTACCTCACGCCACTGGGATAGGTCTCTTTTGTCCGGCATCAGAAGCGCACAAGCAGCAGAAGAGAAGACAAAGACATCCAAGCATCCCTTATTGAATCGACATTTTCCTATTGATTGCAGCACCCAAAACATGCTAATACACAATCCAACTTCAAGGCGTTCAAGGATGTTTTTTTGATCGCGTAAAAAAAGAAACGTGGAAAGCAAAAATGTTCAAACGCCTCGCTTTTCTTTGTAAATTTACAGTCAACATTTTTTAAATATTACGTTTCAAAACAGCAGAAGTTCGCCTCGCATAATAATCTATTCATCTCTTGACACAATTTACTGTGTTTAGTTTTGAAACGAGAGGAAATTGAGAGTTGTGTGGGTAAGAAGGCAAAAACAGATAATTAGTCTCAGAGGATGGGATGCATCATCTGAACTTTGTTCTGAGAGATCTTTATGCTGTTTTCAGATGTACACTGCCAGTGGCGCAGTTGGCAGTGAGCCCAGTTGAATGTTTCTTTATATTTCCACACACTGTTTACTTTTATAACGCTTCCACTAACAAACACACAGCTACCCAAACTTGTCAAGACTGGAGTACATTATGAAAAGTGCATTATTTAGTAGATAGATGGTACTTCCTTCCAGAAATGAGGCGAAACAAGGACGCTGCCGTCCGTGCCGCTCTCTTCGCTCAGTGCCAGTGACACGTACGCCTGTTTGTATTCATGCATTACGCGTTATGAGCTCAATTATTTTTGTCATTGACAGAAATAATTATTTCAAACAACATTTAATTAGAATGGTTTATATGAGTACAAGGAGTTCAGGAATACAGAATAGTTCAATCTACTCATGTTTTCTTGCTTGTGGCAAATAAAATAAATAGTGCAAGAATTTCTCTCACTCTCTCTCTATATATATATATATATAGTCAGTTATTTAATTGTGTTATTGACCTGCATTATTAACCTCACTTCTTGCATTTATATATAATACATTTTGAAATATCAAAAGACTTTCATAGTGATGACAATGAAATCAAATATTAAATATACTTTAATTTGATGATGCACGTGTTGCTCTCCTTCTGGATTTAGCCGCTTGCACATGTTTCTTCCCCTGGTTTCTGAGAACTACGGCACGCTCAACAACAGAATCTTTCTGGATCAGAATCCGAGCTGCATTGCAAGAGACCGCTGATTGGCAGTTGCTCTAACCTCCGGGGCGATATCGCACCAATCACCAAAGATGGTTTGTCTTCACCTTTTGCATGAATGTCAGAAGCTTCAGGGCAAGATTACTGCAGAGGCTTTGGGGGGAGCCCTGTTCGTCAATTCTGACATTTGATTTCGATAAAACACAAGGAGTGGTACAGCTCTGCAGACTGACTGGAGAAGGAATAGTTTCCAATCAGATAAGGGTGTTGTAACATTATTGAACCGCGGGTATTATTTATCTGGTTTTATAGGAGTGTGGTCCCTCAGCTGGACGAACGGGTTGTGATCATAACACACGTGCACCTTCTGTATTTTCCTCTTTCTTCCCTTTTGTAAATGCAGCAAGAACACACAATTAAAGGGAAGCGTTGTAGACTTACAACCGGCTTTGTATCGTTTCCATGTGGGTGTTTTTTGTGCAAATGAACGATGTTCAGCTTCTGCCCGGAGCTCCCCGCTCACCCGTACACTCACACACACACACACACACACACACACATACCACCCACATTGCAACGATACAGAGCCAGTCGAACATGTATGAAAAGTTTCCCTTTAAGGTGGATGTTGGCTAGAAATTGGTAATGCCGGTTCACTATTCTCATACCATGGCATGATATGTATTAATCAAGAAGCCGTTTTTTTTAAATCCAGGACTATCCCTTTAATGTCTCTGCATTAGACCTTTTGTGGGCAATACTTACAAATAAATAAGTAGGACTGCTGTATGGTATTTTGGGATTTACAAATGACAAAGATACATTTCCATCAAAGTTATAAGGAACCTTGATTTGTCAGGTATGTAATTCACTGGGTTAACCAAACAAAAACAAAAGTTTCCAATTCCTTCAACAACAAAAAGAGATATATCAATATCAAAAATCTAAGATTAAATATATCGTGACAGAGGATCTAATTATGTTAGAAGTGGAATACATTAATGAATATGTCTGGGGACTACCACATGGAACTATGAGGTGTTCAGCCTCTAAAACCTACTGCAATATTTCACGTTGCTCTAATATAAATTCTCCTCACATTAAATGAATTTATAAAAATAATTCCACGTAATACATGTCATGCCATGTCATGTCACAGAGCACTCTGTTATGCATGATGATTCATTCAGTATTCAGTGAGTTTTTACTTCACATTTAGGCCTTTAGTCATTATAAAAATACTTCTGCAATTTCAAAATAACAAGACACATCTTCATCTCATTATCATGTGATTACTTAGAAACATGTGTTGCCTTTTTGTTCTCCCTCTCAGCTCTGCATTTAAAAATCAGACATCCAATTACCTTCAACGTTACAAAATGCAAAGCCCCATTCAAGCCGTGCTCTGCCAAAAAGTGCTGTATATTAGCATTTATGTTCTGCTTCACCCGGCGTTCAAAAATAGTCGATGAGCAGGGAAGACGACCTTCAGACCGACTGCATCCCTCTGTGTCTCCGAGCATCAACACCAGAAAGCGTTGCCTGAGAGCACGTCCCAGGGGCCTGTTTCTCTGGTTTTGAATAGTGATGATGTTGTTATATGAAACAGCACAAACACTGCATTCAAGAAACCCTATGGTAGCTTTTATCTTATTCAAAGTGATATTCCCTTTCATTAGAATACAGCGCTATGGAATTTTAAGCGATGTATTCAATTGATCAGTTAAAATAATGCTTTCATGGGCACTCGTTTTCAGATCAGAGGGCTGTTAACTTAATACACTCGCACATGAATTCCTGCAGTCAGCACCCAGCCAAAGGTGGACGATGAGGTAGAAAAAGACCTTCGGATGGACTTTATCCCTCTTTGTCCTTATGTGTAGAGAATGCCCAAGTATCAACGAAAACTGTTGCCCGAGAACATGTCCCAGGGGTGTGATTAGCTCCATGGGCCCCAAGTCCTGTCACTGGGATGGCTCTCTAAGGCTGGAGCCCACTGCTCCAGGGCAATGGCTCCTTGTGTTGTACAAAGTGCCTTCTGGTTCCAATCCCACACACATAGCCACACACACACACACACACACACACACACACACACACACTCGGACGTTTTAATACATGGCTCTGCTTCTTTCGCGCACGTCTCTTGGAAATTGAAAGTGACGTGCTTCTCGATACTCGTTTATATTAAAGACGAAGAGTGTACACTGTGCAAGAATGCATCTTTTATTTTTATTTGATTGATTTTTATTCACTGGGAGGTCAACTAAATAGCAAACTGTTTCTGGCTTTCCTTCGATTTGAGCAGACATGTGCATGAAAAACACGATAGACTGCTAGCCTGACTTTTCACCATGTTGAGGTCAGATAATCAACAAGACAAGACAAAAGAAAGCAACTAGCTCATGAGGATTGTGGTCTGCCATGCCGAACTGACGGACAAAACACCGATGTATATATGTATATACATATATACATATATATATATATATTTATATATATATGTATATATATACACACATACACCACCATGGAGCGAACTAAAAATAAGGATTCATGTTTAGTGGTAGTGTTTTGCTGGTCGCTTGGATACCTCTTGCGCCAGTGTTTTCACCTTTCGGTTTGGAGAAACAGTAAATAAGTGAATCTTTTGTTCAGCCATGGAATCTCCATTACTGTTACAAGACCCGAGCCAGTTTGCACTCGGAGCTTATTTGGCACACAAGAAAAGCAAAACCTCCCACACAATGCCTTGGTGTAATTTTTCGATCTATTATTTTGTTCAACTGCTTTTGCCCGAAGGCCAGCCAAACACCAAAGGGAGAAGCAAGGACGTGTTGGTTAAATGTTTCTAGCGCGTCTTCAGCATAATCGCCTCGTGTTTATGAGGACACAGCGGTCACAGACAACCTGCTGTGCTCGGTGTGTGTTTGCTGCCTCATCAAAATAGGACCGGTGCCTCTGCCTATTGTACTCGTCCTTTAGCATAAACAGAAGTGGCAGAGCTGTTTTGTCGGAACCAAATCTTTACACAAGCTGTTGCAATACCTTGTTTTAGAAAAAAACTTGTTTTTTTTTGCGTGTTAAAGCGGTGTTTCGTTTAAGGCTGTCACATAACGGCTAAAAGGACATACCTGTTTGCTATATGTGTTTTGTGCCGAACTGGGTTGCAAAGAGATCCTTTCCAAACCTGACCAAGCTTGTGCCAGTTTGTGCACAAGCTGCTGGAAACAGTGTCTCCACCATGCACACATTATACCTGAAAATATGTGTTCTGGTCCTTGTCATTGCTGAAGGTTTTTGCTGCAATGATTGAAGTGCACCTCAGTGCAACTGCAGTGTCCCACAGCATTTGGCAAACATGCTCGCTTGACCATCATGTGGTAGAAACTCTTGAATACCTGCTGCCACCTACACTCTAGTCCAGGCTGTGTGGCAAGGACAAACAGAGCCCAGCCAATGTGATCTCAGGTGGCAGTAAGCAGTACAGAGACGGTAATATAACGTGACGGCTCTGTACTGGGTAGGATGCAGTGTTGTGGAGATGGATGAGAAACACGCACGCAAGTACCCCAGTTATGTTGTGCACATGTAAACATCATGAGGTGGCATCCACAATGGATGTCTGAGAAGGTTATGTGGGATCCTCTGGCCAACGTCGCAGCCTTGGAATGACATGGGGGGGAGGGGGGGGAGGGCGGGACAAAAAGAAAGAACATCATACTTGAAATAAGACAGAGGCATCTAATGGTTGTCCCATGCAGGGGACTATTTTAAGTTAGTAAAAATACATCATGCTCATAAAAACCTGAGCAAGTCCTTATCCAGGTTTTCAGAAAACTGAAAATACTCGCTATAGGAGGCACGTGAGCACGTCTGTCGTGTGTGTGTGTGTGTGTGTGTGGGTGGGTGTCATCAATTCAAATCACGGTGTAGTCAGTACAATAAAATAATATGATGCAGAGTATAAACTGTTATCATTGCTCTTTTTTTCATTGCTGCCAAACTGTGCTGATTCTACCTGTTGAGTCAGAACAGCCTGCAGAGTAAAACACAGAGAATGTGTTGTTGTCAGTTGAAATTTCAAATTTTGGAAAGATTGTATGTTACATACAAGCAGACAAATTAAACATTACGCAGATATCCATTATGTGCATTCATGAGTGGTGTACCCCAAATGATGGTGGTCAGTGTCCTGAATAATGTTCAGACAGATACATATATATGCAAGTGCATATACACACTTACAAAGTGGAATTATTGAACTGAGACTCATTCATGTTGGTTATCTGCCTCCAAACACTCAAACCAGGAGGTTGTAGGTTCAATACACATGTGACATCTTAGCGTTTTTCATTTAGTTGGTTGTCCAAGGACTGTTTCAATGAAGGGTCTCTTATCCTGAAACGTCTTCAATGAGCCTGACAAACTGAACTTGGATCAGTCGGGTTTCATAAAAGACACTCAGAGCTGTTAAGAGCCTGAATTCATCCAAACGTCTCCGAGGAGCTAATCAGTCCGAATTGGACAAAAACCCGTAGATTGACACGTGGTTCCTTCTTCCTTTAAAACAAAGAATTGGGGATAACCAATTACTACAATGCTGCAGTGTTTATGAAAGCCACAGACATCAGTGAAGGCTTTCAGTTATTTACGTTCATATCAGGAAATAACTAATTATACCATTTCAGTCATGGAAAAAAAGAGTAGAGCTGTCAGTATGTATAGCAGCGTGTTAATAGATTCCCCAGATTATGACTTTGTATTGACTGAACTGTATTAAAAGCCATGTGACTACTTGCATGCAGCTCTATTCAGTTATACATTAAACAAAGTACACTCAACAGATGATACAGTTGAATCTTTCCACGTGATTATTCTGAGGATCAGTCCTTTCAGTTCACATTTCAATGCGAATGCAGCCTCAAAAGGAATATTTGGGGGTGTTGTATTTCCATTTATTCGCCATTACGGTGTCACATATTCATATATGGGGCTGCTCTGCAGCTCTTACACAAGAACATGATTTGCCCTTTAAGGGGGAGCCGGTGTCGACTCTCTCTTTTCCATTACATGACTGCCATTACGCCCTGGTGCTGCTTTTATAAGAGATGAAAAGATTATATTAACTAGCCCCCGACCACATCTACTGCTAATGTATACCTCCTAATGCAGCTCCCTTTCACCACGGCACTGGAGGTGGTCAGCCCTCGCTGAGTGCATGCGTGTGTGTGTGTGTGTGTGTGTGTGTGTGTGTGCGTGTGCGAATGTGCCCCTTGGTGTCCGTCCACGGCTAATCTCGCATTCTACTGCCGCAAAAAGCATCGTATTTTGGGCGCCCAGTTATGGGTGCATGCTCATGGATCTAGTGGTTGCGGTGTTTTCTCAAAAATACAATTTATTGTCTGTTCGATATTGCCATTGACTGCTTTCTGACTCAACACTCGCTAGTCTTAACCGTCCTGCAGAGGCCATTAGTGATAAAAACACCTGAGCGCATTGTTTCTTCTCTGTGCTTAGAGACACAGTAAGGGAGAAATCGTGTCACACACTTGTATTGGTTTGGACGCCGTGTTTGGCTAACAGCTAACAGCTAACAGCTAACGTAACTACCAGTGCACTCTCTGCTGTGCATGGTGTGTTAAATTTGGTTTTGGCCAGATTGTATGAACTGTATTATATGACGGCTTTGAGCCGCAGCCTGCACACATTGTGGCTTACTTTCGAGTTTGAATGTAATGCGTTTCACAATGCATTTCAACCCCCGACGGGGGGGTTGGCCATTCTTGGGTTGCATTCATTCGATCACACAATACAGCAGTGGTCGTTGCAGACACATCTAGCTGAGATCTGCTGAGTAGACACACACACACACACACACACACACACACACACACACACACACACACACACACACACGTTGGTGTACGTTGGACTGGGGGTTGCAGGGTTAAACTCCAGGTTAGCTGTAAGGGAGGGTGGATGAATAACTGTCAATCATCTCTGAACTCATGCACTCAAAGGTACTTTGAGTGGTTTTCATTAGAATTTGTATTCAACATTACTCACCAACACAGTAAGCTCTAAAGAAACATGTGAAATGCATATCCTATCTCACAAAAGCTTTAGAAAGCGGCGGTCTTTTACTCTTCTCTTCTCTTGACTCTCGCCTTGGTTTTTAAAACGCGTTACAGTCTGCAAAAAAAATCACATCACCATCTTGTTCATACACATACAGTTTTACAGGATGTGTCCATGCAAGTTCTGTTGCCAAAAAAGAATATATATATATATATATATATATATATATATATATACAAAAGGAGTTTGATGATTCGCACCGAATTCAACATACCAAAGACAATAAAGTGGATTATTTGTGCTCGTGTCACTCATTCCCACTGTGAGCCGATGCTGCGGCAGCCAGGTGGCCATGACGCTTCTGCCTCGCTCTCTGAAATACTTCATGTGGTAAAAGCAAGAAACTGCTTGTTCTTTGCACGCTGCCACCAGAGAATGAATGCAACACCCTCCATCCGACAGATGAAGCAAGGCAGCAACACATTCTGCAATGTCTCCCGCTTGATAGGATCTTATCTGTGCGTCTGTTTATTTAAATGAACGTGTATTTGCAGGATGTTTCCCCTGCATCATATTTATTTATGAGAAGTTGCAAACCATGCTTTCTTTCTCGTTCTTGTCAAATAAGGCCATGGAAGTGTTTTTAAAGAGGTTTTGTCTTCTTCTTCCTGCACACAACTGTATAATATTGAGATTTCTAACACATATCCATAAGGAGTGTTCCACAGTTAAGACCAAGATACAGTCAATTCTGGTATACAATTGTGATTAGAAAAACCAAAGATGCGTTTTTGAGAAATTAAGGAGTCTGGATTTAAAAATAACCACAACAGTAAAGTCTGATTGTTTGGCCCTGTCTGCTTTGTACGCTGGATGGAGCAAATAAATCTTTAAAAGCTGAAAACAGGCTTTTATCTCGTCCCTGTGGAAAAGGGTATTTATTTGTTTATTTATTTTGTGATGAGCTTTTTATTGTTTTGGGCTGCAGTGAAACTCGCTTGAACTACACTGAAAGTGAAAGTGCCCTATTCCATAGCCAGTGTGTTCTGGTCCTGTGAGACAAGCTGCCGTTGTAGTAGTCCTCCACTAATATGCACCTCAGCATTATTTCCCACAATGGAGCAGTTGAACACTTCCCCGAGCATTTCTCTGGACAATAAAACCCGATGTGGGACAAACTAGGGGCATCTCGTTAGTTTTATTTGCCTGTCAATCATCAGCCCAGGCTTCTTATCACACACACACACACACACACACATTGAGTGTTTTTCTGCCATCTGGCTGTACTCGTATGCCGACATGAAAGTGAACTTCGCCGTGCCCGCTCAAGGACACCTCAACGCGCAGACAGCGAGAGCCGGGGATCGAACCGCCGCCGTCGTGTTTTCAAGGACAGCCCGCTCTTCCCACTGAGCCACATCCCCACCCCTCCCCCAGGTGAAAAGGGTTAAATAAAGTCTACGAGCAAAGTGAATGTGTCAAGCTGACGATGTTGATGTTTCCCCCGAAATAATAAAACAGACAATAAAGAAGAGCACTTGCAGCGTCTTGCTATTGTTCACGGTCTGTCGGGTAACGCAATAGCCTCGAGGCCCTCGAAAAATAGTTAATGCACAGTATATGGCTCCCTTTTAGAAATATTATCAAGCAGTTAACCTCGCCTGACAGGATGACCCCTGGCAAGAACTGTGGGAAATGAACCACTGAATGTCTGGTCAATAGGGTAATTATGTCAGAGAAGGTCAAACTGCAGTGATTTACATAAAAAACGAATAGACACACATCCTGAATGGTACAGCACATCCTAACGTGTACTGCCGATAAGCAAGGGTACAAGTGATTCAGGGGAAGGAGATACTTCAAAAAGACGTTTTATTAAAAGGCTATGTTATCGCAGTACATTTCAATGGCAGCTGATAAAAGAGCGACTCGTCATTATTTTCTATAAGAGTACAGCAGCTCAAGTACGGACAAGTTTGAGGTACTTTACTGGAGTATCACTGCAGCACATTGCTAATGGATGTATTGTACTTTATACTCCACAACATGTGACGGCAAGGAGTTAGTTTTCAGATGAAAATGTTCTTTCAAAACGTATTATCTGTTTATGAAATGGCATGCATTGCACTATGCAACCATATACAGAGTTAGTACATATATTCAATAGCTGTGATGAAGTACACGACTGAGGTACTTTGAGTTTTTTTTTGTTGCTTTTAGTCTTTTTTTCAGACTAATGGAAAGAACACATCCATAATACAGTGTAGTGAATTAAACACCGAAATGTTTGTCTATTTGAGTATGTAGAGTTCTTTTAAATTCACTAAAAGTTGGCACATTTAAGAAAACTTGTTATACAAAACATATTTTTAAGTAATCACCTGGGGAATGTGATTGTACCTATCTTTGTGTTTTTTTTTCTCTTTTTCTGAGCCACTTCAGTAGCACTTCAGACTTTAGCATTCATAGGTTTATTTGTGCAACATTTATTCCTAAAAGCATTTTTTTGCATGCCTGATTTATGGAGTGATAAAAGAAGATATCCAAAATCTAATTTGTAAAAACCTTGGACTCTAATATGTCACATTCCCATGATGCTTTACAATCCCTGCTATTCTCTACCTGTCCACCAGATGGCCTCAGACCTTCTTCACTCCCTGTCCTACTCACCTACCGCCCCCTCATCCGCCTGCCCGTCCACCTGTGTCTCATTTCTCCAATGACCCTGACAGATCTCCTACCAGCCCCCTCCTCCACCATGCTGTGCAGAGGCTTTGCATTCTGCCGCCTGTTCCTGTTCACCAGTCGTGCCCTCATGAATGTGTTTGGCGGTTCACGCCGCCATCTCGTTGCCAACTTGTAAGCCTGTTCCCGATCATTGCCTCCAGCACGTTTCCTTTCCTACACACCTGCTGGCCTTTGTCCGCTTTTGAGTCCTCCCCCCTCAGTGGCCTGAATATGTGACACCATGATTATAATTTGAAAAAACTACGATATGCATTATTAACAGCAAGCTGAACACCTTTAATACTAATCACCTGAGCCTACCCCAAATGCTTTTTATGTGCATCAATAATTGTTCTATAACACCACAATAGATCTACTGTGCCTGCATAGTGGGTACTTCATACCTAAAATACATTTAGCTATTTTTTTCTATTCAATATATCTTCCACCTCCTGCCTTTCCTTAGAATTACATTAAGTCTGTGTGTATGATTCAGTGATAATAATGCAAAATTCATAATATCCTAAACGTCTTCTCTGAAAAGCAATACTTTAAAAACTTGAATGTTTACTTGTATTTTCTTTACTTGACTTACTTTTAACTGAATATCTCCTCCACCTTTGCTTATGCATTTCTTCAGGCTGCTCATAAAAACACCAAAGATGATTAAATCATCTGTAAAGGGAGACTCGGAAAGAGGTAGCCTGATTTAACTGAGCTATACTGCATGCTTAATTGGTAATTGGACACCTATCGCATGGCCATATGCTCATAAGGCTGAACATGAGCATTAATTAGTAAAAAGGTAATTTTCCAAACAACGCCACTGGCGAGAGCTCCAACGCCATGGTGCCGATTTCAAGGACCACATTTCTGTCAAGAAAACCGTCTTGGGGTGTATGGCTGAAAATGTGGGGAGGAGAAAAAAAACAAAAACAACAACGGGGAGAGAGATAATTGAAAGCTGTTGTTTTTCACACAAACGAGGCGCGTGCGCACATGCACACACACACACGCACACACCTTTGTAATTTCTCAACAGGTCCACAGGGGGTTTGGACGAGACCCATCTCTCTCTTTTACTACTCTCTCTCTCTCTCTCTCTAGTCTCTCTCTCTCTCTCCCCTCTCCGAAAACCCGAAAGCAGTTGGCTCGCGCGCTCGAGTCTAATTATTCCCCTCTCCTCGCGCAGCGGAGTGCGCGGACTGCTCCGAAAGCTCCGCGCCACTTTCTATCTCTTTCCCACCGCACTGCGACTCCGCGAGGCTGACGGCTCTCAGTGGCGGACACTAACTAGCCAAAACACCTGGACCAGCGGGTGGTGGGGGAGGAGGAGGAGGAGGAGGAGGACGAGGGTGGGGGAGCAGGAGGTGGCCGTCGGGGCGCGAGACCGTGCATGGAGGCACCGACGAGCAGCCGACACATGCTGGAGACCCGAGTCCGGTGCCCCCAGACCCGGCGGGGAGGGACACACGCAGAGCAGTGATGGGACAGTTTTCGGGAGGATGCTACCTGAGTTTTGGCATCCTCGTGCTCCTCGGCTCGCGAGTCCCGGCCACGTTAGCGAGAGGTAAGCGCAGCACAGACTCTCTCTTTGAGCTGGACGTTTTTTTTTGTTGATCCCATGGGGGGTTTAGGGGGTGAGAATAAACTCGGGAAAAAACAAAGACGTGTGAGTCTCGAGAGATAGCAGTGGGTTTAAGTGTGTTTGGGTTCTGAAAAGTGAACACTGTGTGTGTGTGTGTGTGTGCGCGTGACTGTATATATATATATAAAAAAAGCCCAACATTTTTTTTTTTAAGCTTGCATTTAAATTATGACAAGTTTTGCTTTGCCGTGTATGAATAATGTGGTTCTTTTCGACAAGATGGGTGTTTTTTTGTTTTTTTATTGAATCTAAAGGTTAAAACAGAGCCGCGTATGGCGCTGTGATTCTAATCAAATGAGATCCCGGATCAGTTTGACCGGCGGTGTTTTGCTCCGATAACGTTAACAGCGAAGATCATATCCGCTCTGCTGCCCTTTTCAACTGTAATGGAAAAAGAGAGATGGTATCATTCCGTATCTTACCCACAGCCCACTGTGCGAGTGGTGTCTGACAATTCATTTTTGTGCCAAGTTTGACCATTTTATTAATTTTTCTTACACATTTCATTTAATTTTTTTTGGGCTGGGCTGCAAAATTCAAACGGAGTTTGATGGTCTCGTGAGCTCACTCTGTGAGTTGGGTAATTGAGAGGTTTTCCTGTTGAGGACATATATCAGTAGCAATGAAGAAGACGCTCTCCTGCATGTATGCCACGTTGCTCCCTTCTTTAAGCGATGTCGTCTCTCTCAAAGTGACCGTATTCCATTCCCAATCTTGGTTAAATGGAGATGATCGCTTGAGGGCATGTGGTCACTTCTCGTTGGTGTTGGTCGCTTTAAATGTTGTGCATGCTTCTTTTTTCGTTTTAATTCCCCAGCCATCATCATACCCAACTATCAACTACCAAGAGGTAACCACGTGTGTACATTCTCGCTGTCTTTCTGTTCATCTGGTAAGTTTGTGCCTGAAGGCCGGGAGAGAAGACCCAGCTGCTATGCGTGGTCCCTGAATGTTTCCCATTTGGTCATCATGGAATCTCTCCCTTTCTTCTTCTGGTGAATCTGTCCTGACCTATTGACATCCATTTTCGCTCACATGCCAGTGAAACAAAGATGCATTTGCAAGTCAATTAGTTAACTAGCCCCAAGGCTTTCATTTCTGCATCCCAAGTTCTGAAATTAGCTTCAACTTTAGAAATTTGCATAGCATAAATATTAGATTATGCATATGTATCTTCGGGGCAACTTTGCATGTCGAGATCAGGAGGGTTTTTGCCTTTTTTAAATTTATTTAGTAAGGGTGTTAAATATGACCTTTTTGAAAGCTGGCTGTATGTTACATGACCAGCTTTTCCACAGTGGCTACATTTCCATGTAAAGTGATGCATGCTATATTTGAAAGGCGTGACCTACGCTTGGCAGCGGAAGAAACAACAACATTGTGAGTGCAAGAAAGTGAAATGTGCCTGTGTGCGTGCACAATGTAGTTTTCATCAGCTGCATAGGTATATGTTGCTATAAAGTGGCATCTGTGATGGCTTTCTGCCAGGCTGTGGAATCAACTATTTATGTTGTGCAATAATATGGATGTCAACAGTCAAATACATTATGCAGAAATGACATGGGAAAAGGCAGACTTCACGAAAAACTGGCTAAATAATGTAAAACCTACAGGCAATGGAGACCGGTTGGAGAAAAGGAAAAAAAAAAAGGATTGAGTGATCGAGCCACACACACACACACACACACACACACCCTCCATACAGTTGAAAATTCATGTGAGGTTATTATTCAGCATCCTAATTTAATCTTCATGCCTCTGAAGGACGGGATCCTCTCGCTCACCTGCAAGCTTTTCGATTTTAAACTGAGAAGAACACAAAGGGAGGAGAACACTAACCCCAAACTGTAGGAACCTAGAATCACCGCCCACAGGTGCATTGAGGGGAGGAGACGGGGGGGGGGGGGGAGCTCATTGATAGCGAACGGAGAGGCGTTTTGCAGGCGCGTGCGATCAGGCAAGCAGCCGCGTTGGCAGTGAACGGCTGAGAAAGATGCCCCCACAGCTCGGCTATGTTTATATGTATGTAGAGTGTGTGTGTCACACGCGAGTGCGGCGACGCAGCTTGAGTCGTCTGTGTGAAGTGCCGCCGCTTTCGCAAAGCCACGAGTTTCTGAATCAATTCCTTTTGTGGAGCTATTCATGATTTTGAGAAAATGCTCGATTGTCACGTCTCAACCGAAGCCAACCTCGAAAAACACAATGTGATGCTTCAACGTGTGGGTAAATAGAGAGCTTGTACAGAGACATCGCAAACATGAAGCATGTAGATTATGGCTGCAACACACCTTTTTTTATCAATTCATATACAGATGACCTTCTCGCTTAATTGTTTAATATGTGGAGTATTACAATTTTATGAAAAGATACTGAATTCCTTGTGTTGTCCAACCAAGGCTAAAAGATGGAGGTATTCATTAAATACTGTCACATCGGACAAAGCAGCAAGTCTTCACAATTCTTAGACGCTGTAGCAAAGGAATTTTGGCATTTTTCTTTGAAAAAGTTGGGTTGCTTTGACGCATTTTTCTTGGCGCAAGCTTCTTTTTAAAATGTGTTCCCAGTGAGGAGAGAGCACATCAAGCCGCCTTAAGAAAACATGCTGCACCCAGCACAATTTTTCTGAACGGTTGGAGCGCTTCCAGTTGAGAATCGGTGAAACTTTTCAGAAAAGCCTCGGGGACGTCACTGTAGAAAATGGAGGAGAAGCTGGAATTTGACTGTGTTGGTCCACCCTGAGTTTTCAAAGTCAGACGGTCTCCATCATAACAAAGACTGACTGACTGACTGAAAACGCGCCACTCGCTACCGGTTCCGTACATTCTGGCCGCTCGGCAGAGAGGAGAAAGATGTATCACTCGGTATAGCTGTACTTCCATCATTATATCGCTGCGTCCAAAATCAATGGCGATAACGAGTGAGCCGTCTCGCTTGTTTCTCCGAAATTGTGGCCGCACTTTACCAAATTAGGGAAATAAATGTATCAATCTATAAATATGAATCTATTTAACTTCTGTCAAACAAGATTTTTTTGCACGCACTTCGTATCGTATCTTTATTATGGCGATATGCAAGTTCAGGTATTAGAAAGCAATTTTCTTTTCTTGGAACGTCTCTACCTGATGGACTTTAAAAGGTCATTGAGGTGAAATCAAGGTGCCCCCATGCCGTGACAACACTGTTGGGCCTGAAGCAAAGCAGCGCTCTCTATCCACACGCCAAGCCGCTGACAGACGTCTGATTGACGTTACATCATGCTCCAGTAGGTTAGGTAGGATAACTGCCACTCGAACCTTCCTGCAACCAGAATGGTCCTGCATAGATCTGGGGTATTAAAAAATTAAAACATGATATTCAACAACCCAGCAGCACTGTAAGATGCTGGCACAATGCACAATTACATTTCAATTCAGGAACACGAAGGTTCTTTTAATTTAATCAAAATCGAACAAGGCTGCCGACGTGGCTGAGGCTTGTTGCTGCAGCCATTGTCCCTCCTGCTGCTAAAAAAGTCCAACCTGGCTCGAGCATGGCGTAAGTGAGCAAACTCCAGATAGAAGCAGAGCGCGGGAGTGAGAGAGTGGAATAAAGGGCAATGAAGTCATTTCTGCCATGTTTTATTTATCCCACAAAAAATGACTGCCAGACTCTTTTCCAAGCCCCAGCTTTGATTTAACTGACATTTTGCATGAGATGAATTCGAGAGCACAGATGGGCTGGTATTCACAGTTGTTTCTATTCAGGAGGAGATCGCATGGTGGTCATATTGCCCAGTTTCGCTATTGCATTATTCAAAGGGAACCCATTTCTCTCCATCCAGCTCACCAACCCCCTCTCCCATCGTTTCCTCTCCTCGTTCAGAGGGATCTAAGCTCACCAGCCGCCAAACAAGGGTGTAAGGGGGAATATTGTCTACAGCGAAAGCAAATATGGAGACAGGATTGGGAATATTTTTGCAAATAAGACATTTTGCTTGAAAGTAACCATTCCTGTGATAAATCGGGGCGACCGCCTGTTTTGGACGGAGCTACAGTAGTAATCAAATAGCTATTGTTTGATGTCTTTGAGATATTGAGACTTTGGAATCTGGTCAATAGACAAGCTTTTGTGCATAGTATTCCCATGAGAGGTACGATTGAGTGGAACAGAATCCTTTTGTTTGCTCCAATAAAAAACAATGGTTATATTATATATCTGTTGATGCAACGTCCTATCCCTGCTTAATTCCATTGTGGTTATACGCAGATTTGTATTGTAGAATCTTTCTATGTCAATAGATGCAGTCATTGTTTTCTGTTTCTCTATTGTTTGGAGTCAGCATTTTTTAGGGATGTTGTTTTTGTCCCGATAAATTAAAATAAAATAATATTTCGCAATCGGTTTGCGGATTACAGTTACGAAGCCTCTCGTTTGGCTTTTTAGCCCTCGCCATCTTGTTCGTCAAGCAGAAGTTACACGAGAGGGAGTGAGCCGAGAGTCAACCCGACGACGAACGAAGACACTGTTCAACGACCAAAGGGTTACAATTCACTTTCATGACCTGAGCACACACTGTGAAAGGGTTGAACCTGTTGATTACAAGATGGCCATGCCCTAAAGCCTCTCTATCGACCATTGAAGAAGACTTGAAACGATTGAGACTATAAACTGATGTTCACTCGGGTACACTTTGAAAATGTCAGTAAAAAGTAGTCATTTTCTCATTGACTTCTATACAATTACTGTAGACTTCTTTTTGCAACCAGAGGAGTTGCCCCCTGCTGGATTTTTTAGAGAGAATGCAGGTCTAAGTCCCTCCTGCATTGGATTCAGGTGTACGTTCTTCCCTCACGCGTCACCTTCGGCTGACCTGCCACCATCAGCGATGTTCGTCATTTTAACCTGGGATGGCAACAGTCAGTGCCGGCTAAAAAAGGAGAAGGCTTCAGTCTGTATTTGTAAACATGTCATTCACACAAGTGTGCGCATATATGTATTTTTAACAAAGGTGCACTCGCATCTGTCACTGGCATATCTTGAAATGTGGAGCACGGTGATGAAAGGCCGGACTATTTGATCGGCCTTCATTCAAGCGTGCCCAGATCGTCCTCGATACCAACCCTTAGGATCGGCTCGTGGCATTCTCCATCATATATTCATAGTTGCAGCGATGTTACTTTCATCATTCAGCATAACTAATACATGTTGCATGCATACTGAATGCGTGCACTGTGCCGTCCTAGTGTGGTGCCGAATGGCCCCCGAATGCAGAGAGACTGACAGGGTGTCAAATGTTGCCATTTCAGCCTCGCTCCTGCAGACTTGCCTCTCAGCCTCGTCTCTGGCAGCCTTGAAGCTTTCTGTTCGATAAGAGCTAGCATTGCTGTCATGTGTTTCCTAATAACACTGAAAGGGGAAGCCTTGGAGACAACTGCTCATCCACAATTCACCATTCAATGCCTCACTGGCTAACTCAAGGGCATTGCCACAAAGGCAAGATTCACACCATACGCCATTCACTTCAATGCCACCCCCCGCCCCCCTGTCCCCTCTTGCACTTCTCTCTTCTTATTTTGTATCTACAGTATGGGTAGCAGTTTTTGTTCTTTTGTTTCATAAATACGCCGTCCTCCTCATCCTTTCTTGTTGTCCACTCTTCCCTTGCAATCCCCCCCTCCATGTAATTTAGTTTCTGTGGATTGCTGCTGTGACGAATGTTTCGGTTGTGGTATCATTTCTCACCTCACCTGACTGAAGGAGAAAGGAGAGCTGGAGCGTGGAGAGGCAGAGCGAGGGAGCAGGGAGTGTTTGAAGCAAAAAGCAAAGAGAGAGAGAGAGGGAGAGCGAGAGACGGGAGGGTCACAGTGCAGAATACCTAAGTGTCTCATGTTATCAGTAACTGCCACAGCAGTTTGTCAGTTACAGCGAGCACCTGACACTGTTCTCCCTGATGAATTAATTTCAAGAGTAATCAAAAGCAAATGCATATTTAATGACTTTTGGATTAAAGTAGGGGTTCAGTGGGTCTTCGTGGGTGTGTTTTTGTGTGTGTGTGTGTGTGCGGCAGTGTTTTGACATGCAGAAGCGAACATGTTCGAGCGCCAGTTTTGGTGTCGAGTGAGGGGAAAAAGAACACATCAGCCAGAATCAATGTTTTCCGGTTGTTGTTTTGTGTGTTGTCTTTCGAGGGCGACTTCAACATCATGTGACAACATTGATATCAAACTTATTGGAAATGCATCAAATATGAAGAAATGTAAAAGTAATCCATACAGGCGAGGCCTGTGATTGATTTCCTTGTTAGCGTGCTTCAGAACCGATAAAGCCCGGTTACTGTGCACTTAAAGAAACGCACGCCGTCATGGCTGCATATGCTGTTGTCATCCACCATGTTGGCTTTGACATTGGCCACCGGCAAAGGTTTGAGGCCCGGTCGGGGGCGCGGTGGTAAATGTTTGAGGAAATTGTTGTCATTTAAGATGGACTGTGATCCCATTTAATGCTCTGGGTTTTGTCTTTGTCTCTCCCGAACACAGTACAGCTGGTAGCCGTTTGGGTTGTTTGTCCACATTCCTGTAGCTCGGCCTCCTTTTTGTGAATCCAAGTAAGGTTCTCTCTCCCTCTGCTACTAAAAAACAATTCAGATGACACCTCGAGCTGCAGAAAAGCACCATGCCTGGTCATATTTTATGCAGCCCTGTCTGTTCTCAACGGCTATTTGGTGCTTTTGAGAGTCTCAGAAATGCAGGATGGGGTTTAAGATTCCCTCTTGGTGCACGCAGTCCATATAATACCTCTCTGTAGTCATGTGTGACAGTGTGTTGTGAAACCAACAACGTTCTGTCTTTCTAAGAATAAAACAAAGTGGAAAAAAATCCGTCGTTGTTTGAAGATGCCTCCTGTGTTTTTCAGCACAGCAATGCTCAGTCCTGTGCAGACTATGGAGAGCCGATGCTTTTGGTGCCAAAAAGACTAATAGCGACTAAAATCTGAGAGGCAACCAGGGAATGCACAATATTCTTTTTTTCCCCCTGAAATGCTACACAGTGAACAACAAATCAAGTGCCGAAATCGGCAGGAGGAGAGCCAGTTATCGTTAGCAGCCGGTGGGCAGCACAGTCCTGCTTGGCTAAATAACGGAGCCATCAGCAAAACTAATGGAGGTTGCATTGAGTGTCATTCTGATGAGTTCATGCTCAGTACATGTTAGTATGAGGCCAAGGTAAATTATAATGGTGCGAAGATGTGTTCATATGTAATCTGGATTTGAACTTTGAACAGACTATTTTAAAGGAACAGTGAAATGTTATATTAATAAGAATGTTTTCTTCAAGCTGAAATTACGTTTTCGTTACCTAACGTGAGTCGTATGTGTCTACATACATTCACATTGAAAGAATGAGCCCAGATGTTATTTATCATCCACCTCATACATAAATAACATTATTTATTTATTGGGTGTGAACAGATTTATATAATTTGTGTTGACTGACCACGTGCAGCACCATAGCGCCATGTCTAGAATACATGATTTCACCACGCTGTCGGCTTTGAATGTGCAGTTTTTCCTCGGAGACAGCTCTGGTAAGAACAACACACCTCTCGCTGAGCAAAGAGGAGTAAACTCCATGGGACAACAGACACACCTGTGTTTAGAGGAGAATGTTTAGCGCCACACTGTGACTCACTGCACCTATTCTCTCTGACTGTTCACCTTAACGGCCTCCTTTTTTTGTTTTTATTTGGCATTTAAGAGCAGGATTTATTTTTCTTCAAAAGCCCAGCGTCTTCAATAGAAGTTGAAAGTTCACCAAACATTGTGTGCAGCTTATTTCAGCTCGACTGCTGTGGTGTCCCCTCTGCGGGCCTCCCTACATCCCCTGGTTGGCTCTCACAGCCTTGATCAGCCAACACTGCTCAGTATTCCCTTCCTTGGCCATCACTATGCCTAGAACCAGCTCTCTCTCTCTTTTTTTTTTTTTACTTCCTGGCCTGATTAGTGGTAAAATGTCACTCTTGAGTCTTAAGAACTGCCGAGCTTCTTTCTAATGCTCCAGCTTCACAACTCCCTCAACCCAGAGCATTAACCCAGACCAGGGTTCACAACACAAGTGTTCTTATCAGACCACAATGCAGTGAGGAGTCATGTCCTTTTCTCATGAAGCATGATTGGCTGAAGAATCGTCACGTTTTCTCTCTTCATTGCACCTTTTCTAAATGATTCTGGACAAAAAAAAACTAGCGTGAGTCATTCCATCGTGCTTTTATCCACAATCCTCTTGGTGTATTGTAGCTACATAATCTCCTGCAGTCTTTTCCTGCTGGTTGGTCACATATGCAAAAAAAAAAATCTCTATTTGCGCTACTGATTTACATATAAATGAAAATGAATTAAGCATTTTAAAACAAAATGTTTTAAATATATGGAAACAACAAATACCCGCTTTTATTTACAGTGTCCCTGAGCTGTTTTGAATTCCTTTCCTTTCGCGTATTGACACTGGTTAATGACTTGAACAGTTGAATTTAAATGTTTATCCATTCGTGAGGTTGTGTGTTTTCTTCTGCTCTCTGAGCACCTTTGCAAGGTTATGCATGTGTAACTTTGATGAGGTTCCCCTTCAGCCAAGGACTCCCCTTTGTCATTAAGATAGATAACCTCTATTCTGTGCATCGATGTGGCTACATTCATTTAAAGACTACTTTTGTTTCACCTCACAGACAGCCGAATCAATAACTAGCTTTGCCTATTTCTGCTTTATTTCATCTTAGCTGGTTTGGACCGACTCAAACCCAGAGCTGATGATAGATGCTGCTACAGCATCTACTTTATAATGTCGAAGCTCGTTTGTGCAAGTGGGTTTTTATTTAGTAATAAATGCTGGTTATTTAAAAAAAAAAAATCGAATGTATCCTATAGCCAGTATTTCTGTGTAACCACAGTATGAATAGCTGACCGTATGACTCCAAGCTCTGTGGAGCTCCACGGTTATTCAGAAACTATTAAAAACACATTAAATCAGTCATACTGTCGCACTGGGTGATATGTTCCTTTATTGCAAACAACATGGGGCATGCAGTTTATTCTGAAACAACTCTACGACATAGCTTAGTGTGGATCGTTGTCACGCTGGTTTCATATATAAACTGCAGCTCTCGTTTCACATGCTGCAGGAATTACCACATTTCCTGTACCGGGACACGTGAGACTTAGGCATGACGAAAGTACAGTATATATCTCTTAATGATACGGTGGATTTTGAATAGGTTACTGGAAATAGCTATGAATAAATGTATATTAAGTGAATGAAAGCGTGAATATTTTCACGTCCTTTCAAGTCATCTTTTAACCTAGTGATCTAACTGCTTGTAAAAGTGCCTTTTGTGTTCAATAAACATTTTTCATGCTGAGTGTAGTTTGATATGAATGGCTTTTTAAAAAAAAGTCCCGATAGAAGTTGATTAGAGTGCAATTTGCCGTTCGCTTAGCCCCGCCCCCTTCCCCACTGCTACTGTGTCAAGCTGAGCTACCGTGGAGCCCACACTGCCACTAACTGGACAACACTGAAGCAGCAAAGGGCTTCGGTCGAAAAGTAAAAAAATGACCTAACAACTATTCCTGACCACTTTTCCTTGACCTCTATGGAAAAGGTCATGGAGCCAAGGAACGATGTTATGGAGACTGCATGAGGAGTCAGGAAAAGACAACACTTTCACTAAGCTACATAGTTATGATGCAATGGCGGATGTCATTGACGTAGGTCTGCCATGGCGAAACTACAACAAAGGGGGACTATTAAAAACAGAACTACAACATGACCTCCTGAAATCTATTATTCTGTTGCATGAAGGCTATATAAAGAGCTTCTTTTGTGACGCTTCAATCGCGTTGTGTGAAAGAGAGGAACCGGAGCTCCTTCCTTCCTGCTACAGTCACACTTAACAATCAACACTGCTTTTGGTTGAAACTGACAATTCACTGGGGCAATATTCATATTACACTTTTCAGTTATATTTAGCTTTCTTTTTTTTGTTTACTGATGCTTCTTGTTATTGAGAATAGATTATAGTTAGCTATATTTACTGTTCATTTTATTTAATATTATTGTTTTAACTTATTTGGTACATGTTCAAATTAAATACATACATATCAAATTAAACGGAAGGATTGTCACTGTCTATTCATATTCATCAACATGAATCCCATTAGTTTTTGACTGTATGAAAATAATTGTTCAACCTGTGCAAGTTAGGCATACCGTTTGTTTACATGGAATGGTGCGTCACTTTAGTTGTTGCCGCCGCAAGGAATTGTGGGACGGCATTATCTCCTTTCCTTTGGTAAAGGATCATCCAGTGTCTCCTATGCTAAAGGAGCTAAGTAAGGAAGCATTGAAGCACCTTTACTCAGGATTAAAGAACAACACTGTTACCGTAAAGTAAGTATTTATTCACTGTTGCAGTCATTACAAAGCATAAGCAGCATGTGCAGACCTTCATGTGCTAATGCTAGTTAAATGCGAAAGTACCCTGCTTGTATCAACGTATATCTCCTTCCAACCTCATTTCCACAAAACCAGCCTGAAAATGAAGAACATCTCAAACGATTGCGTTGGCGTCTGTGGAGCACAGTTACAGGGGTTTCTTGCTATGATTGGCCAGTCTGCGTTCGAGGGGCTGGACTCAGCGGAGGATCAGTCGTCATCCTGTCGGGGTCTCCAGCCGGTGTGTACACGTGTACTGACGAGATCCATATTCAAAGCACTGAATTGTAGTACCGTGTTGTATCTGAAATTGAAATGTCAGGTTGAAATGAGCATGCATCGAATTAGAATGCGGAAACAGAAAAAGACAAGCTATTGTGCCGCGGTATCTCGTGTTGACATGTTTTGTGTGCATTGTGTTCACCGACGGCGTCGGTTACCTCGACACCAGATGCGGTGAGAGTGAAAAGACCCGCACTTTCCTCACAAGATGGTCGAGCGTTTCTTTTGTGCGACTATCGTAATTAGATTGGAGCACCGGTCTCATTCTCCCACCCCTAATCAGTTATCTTGAGATCTGCTAATGTCGAGGTATCATTCTCATTTTCGTGTGTGTGTGTGTGTGTGTAGCGGTAATCCAAAACAAGGCCTGATAAAATGAGAGGATAAAACCCAATTACCCAGTAGGCAGTCCTGAGTCATCTCCCATTTGTTCAAGCCGTTTTCTCCTCAGTCTACTCCTCTTTATCTCGACTTGTATGGTTTACTCAAAGATCACCCCAGCTGATTGTAATCTCAGGTGAAAAAGAAAAAAAAAAGGTGAAGAAGAAACTGAAGTGATAGAGTGAGGCAATCGATGCCAAGCGGCTCGCACGCAGGGATTCTCTTTTCTCTTCGGTACAATCTTCCACTGCGATTGAAGTTTGTGTGCGCCGGGCTTCTGAGGGGACCAATTAAGGAACGGCAGGGCAGGAGCGTGAACTGCCCGCCCCCCTAATAGCCCACAGGCTGGAGTGGTCCTGATCCATAGTCAGTCGATAACGCAGGCCTCCCTGGTCCCAGCAAATTAATGCCAACAACCCCCCCCAAAAAAAATAATATGCTCTTGCATGTTCAAAACTGTCTTTGTTTTTGTTCATATGACAATGAAATGAACCGATGTCCGTGCTGAACCGACTTGTTTTGTATGGCCAAAGTGCAAAGACAGACAGACCCCAGACGTCTCTTGACCTTTTGCTAAAGATTACAGAAATCGCCATCTTTTCGAGCTTTAAGTACACCGCCGTGTGTTTTTCTTTTTTTTTCTTTGTCGGCCTCGGCCTGGTCTCTTGTCCTTGTTGTCTGTTGAATACCGTGTTTGTTGTAGCGGCCCTCTCACACTGAAGGAATATATATCGCTGACATCCGGCTCCCTCCCTGCTGACCTACAAGGTGTGTGATAACCTACAGGCACAGCAGGTTTGTTTTTCAGGGCTAATGGAGAACACTCCCAAGACAGAACATAAACCAATGATGTCATGACCCATCTCATAGGAATTCTGTTCACTCTCAGCTGGGGTAAAGTCCATAATGTAATGTGAAGGGCTTAAATATAATCAATAGCCGTAGATATCATTTACCAAGCTCTTCAAACGCACTATACTTTGAATAACTGTTAACATAACATAAATATGTTCCTTTGGTGCATGTGCTCATTACATCCTGCTTCTTCTGGTCTGGAGTAGTTTGTTTGTGCTCCTGCTGCTGATGTACGAGTGCTTTTTTTTCTCTGACTCATATTTGACGCACAAGAAGGGCTCGGGGCGCTCCTTCTGTCTTGACAACTGAAGCACAGATAAGAGTGCAAAAGACAGGGTTATCTTTATAACAAAAAACAACATTTTTAGTTTTGTCAATTGAAAGATCGGGCCTGTCTTAGATAGCAACACTAGTCCATTTGGTCTCTCTTTCCAACACTTTGGTCCAGCGGAACCCAAACCCTCAAACAGCTGTCCAGATTGTCGTGGATTTTAATTTCATACACATTGCATGCTCCCCTGAGGATGTACCATGGTCCTGACCTGTTGATTTAAGGACTTTAACTAGGATATTTGAAGTTGGGGTTTGACAGATCAATCTTAACAATGTTACGCTTTTCTTTCTTCAATTCAAGACAAAATAGTATAAGCGTTCTGGCCCAGAAGAACTTCATGGCCCTCATGCTTATTTCTGTCTGATCATTTGCTGCTTGTGTTTTCGGAATGGGCGGAAAAAAAAAAGCATTGCAGTTCTCCTTTGAACGATTACGACTCGATGCAGAAAACTCAATAATCGAACATTTAAAACAAAAAATTCTCAATGTTACGATCGCCTGTTACAATACTGTGACACCGGGCTGTCCGTTCCTTACAGCTGGCCCTAAACGCAACAGACTTAATACGTACACATGCGTTTTTGGGCTGAAAATCACAGAGGAAAGTGGGTCGGATGGTAGTTTCATGTTTTGAGTGACACCCGTTGCCACAGAATCGTATGTGATCGTAACAGTGCACTTTATTGTATGAATAGTTTCAGAAAGCATTATTTTTGTACGAACACTGAATGCTCATTGCCTATAGGGATGGAGATTTTCTTGAAGAGAAGTCAATATTATGCATTTGGGAATAAGGGCAGATTGTGTCAAATGATTCAGAACATTTTGAATTCTGTGTTTTTAGCTTTGAGGATGTTGCTTTTCTTGTTGGTTCTCTTTGCAGTGCTTCTTCAAAATGTAACCCTCCAGCTGACACATCTCTTCTATTTGTTGCTAATATTGAATTAATGAAAGATAATGGAAGTAAATTAATCTCTTTTTTTTAATCATGAATCATGCCAAATGTGCTGCGTTTTAAAAACCGCAGATAAACCCAGAGAAAATACATAAATCTTGTATGTACACCTTTTCATGCATCAAGATGAATCAATAATCAAAACGTGAGGTGCCTGGAGATTCTCACCCCTATTTTGCTTATAATGTAATACAATATTTAATATTATACATTCGGTGCTTGAGAGATGCCTGGTTTCATATTATTTCCACCTGTCTCTTTCCAACACTGAGTATGGGCACATTTTTGCATGTCCATTGTACAGGCAAAAATCGACTATATTACAAAGCTTCTTTGTCTATAGCAGGAGAGGCTGTCTACATCACTACGCCTTTTACCTCCCGAGATCATGACAAGCAGCTCCTGAAAGAGAGAACGACAGTAATGCACATTCTACGAGGCTTCCTTGTTCGAGGTGCTAAAGTAGTGCCGAATAAAAATAACATCTAATACAGTGCACAGGCTTTCTTCATGTTATGCCTCACAATAAATTCAATTAATTATTGATGCAAGTTAAATTGTGCCAAACGCTGTGGACTGTCCGTCTGTCGGTTTGTGCCACAACCGGTGTGTGAATGTGTGTTTGTGTGCATTTGATTGGGGGTTTCTCTCCAGGGTACTCATCGGGGGCCAAGAAATCTCACGTGGTCTAATTGTGGTTGTAGGTGCTATTGATTATTCTCCATCTGTTCAGAATCTTCATGCTCTTTCCATCCCTCACAATCACCAGTTCCTCTCAATTTGTGTCTCCTGCCTTCATCCATCTCTCGGTTCACATCCTTTTCTCACTGCTACAAATTCACCACAATCGAGCAAATGTAAGATGCAGCAAATGTTGGTGTTTATCAGGCACGTGTGCACCTGTGCAGTGCTGAGTCAACACGTTTTTTTTTTTGCTGGATATGCATTAGAAAGTAAGCACATCCAATTGTCAAGTGGAAACCAGGCCTTTTGTTTCCCACCATTCTCTGTCTTTTGAGCCTCCGATGTGTCCAGTATCTGTCACTCCCTCGTTAACTCATCCACCACTTGTGGTATAATATTTCTCATCTACTTTACAATGGTGCATCAGAGCTTACATTTTATTATGCGCTCCACATGATTAAAGTGGTAATGGCCTGAGACGGGTGTCTGGTTGTATCGGGAGGTGTTTGGTCGCGCTCCCGGCTTCATCGCTTCTTTCTGCTAAATTTGACAGGGGACACGATGTTCTGGCTAATCCACGTACGCACCTGTAATAGAAAATAGGTTGCGCTATTCACAACAACCAGGTTGCTCCAACTCCACATCTACTTCTTCAATCATACAAGTGTGGCAAAGCAAATGCAAATCAGTGTGTTACTTATTCCTTTGGTACTGAGAGTGTACAGTCATTATTCTCACGAATTAGGTCACTATAGTCAGGTAGACGTGCTTCCATTTTTCTAGTGAGGACAGTCTCCAAATACAAGTGAGTTATTAGTTATTCCAAGACACACACATATTCATTTGACACAGAGTGTCCTTCTGTTTAGTTGAGATCGGAGCGCTTTGATATAGCACAGGGCAATATATTGATATTTTATACACTTTGAGACTAGATATCGTGTCACATTTTGGATATTGTAATGTGGCATGTGTTGCCTTTTTCTTGTTTTAAAGATTACATTACAGTAAAGTGATGTAACTTGATGAACTTACTAGACAGTTCTAGCCGTTACATTTTCCTTAACACACTTCATCATTATATCCACAACACTAATCTTTTATCTTATTGTGTAAATTTGATTTGAAAAAGCACCAATGGTCAACCCTAAAATATCGTCTCAATAGTGAGGTATTGAGGTAAAAATATTGTGATATTTCATTTTCTCCATATAGCCCAGACCTACTTTGATATCATTGAATATCTGGATGCGCTTATGAATTATATTGAACTTGTATATTTCATATTGTACATATCATATTTATTTAAGGACTTATTATAGAGCTATATATGTAGGTAACCATTATATTATTAAGATGCAATTCAAACAAAACATCATCCAAAAAATGTAGCATGATCATTGAAATGTTTTAATTTAAATGTGCGCTTGTCTGTTGTAAATAATGACCAGGGTGAACTGTCGTTCTGCGTAGGTTCAGTCATGCATTGTAACGAGTGTCAGAGAGCCCTCTAACAAGCTAAAAGCACACTGAGATGAGAATAAGCCCAAAACAATGAGAAAGATAAAGATAAACAATAGGAGATCAGTTTGGTTTGGTTACAGGCGACTAACAGCAACAGTGTTAACCGTACTTAACCAATCTTTTAAACGAGGGAGGCAGCCGCCACGACCGGCGACGTAATGCTCATCACCGGACGAGTCAGGTGGGTCTGGACTGGGCAGGTGTGAGATTAAAGGGCCGGAAACGACAACACTAACGCACAAAGGAATGGAGAGGGAGAGAGAGAGCGCTCATCATCATCATGTCGCTGTAAAGAGGCGAAGGTGCACAGATCCAGGGTCCTTGTATTGTGCATTGGCGCTCTTCCATGGGTTATTGGCACACTGACACGATTCGGAGCCATCGTTAATGTTATCACTTTACACGAGCATGCTTTTCCTGCACGGCAGTACAAATGCTCCAAGAAAGGATCTGCCACACTTTCAACAAGTGGAACACTTTTTGTCAAACGGCGGTTGAAGTTCACTTTAATATACTTGTTGTCTTACCTTGTTTATTTGGTCTTTATTACCTCTGCCAGCCGCGGGGAGAGGGTGATGTGTTCTGTCGCGTGCGTGACTGAGTGAGTCAGACTGTCTGTCCACGGCTCATCTGCATCATTCTGCTGCAGCAAACCGCAGAATATTTTGGGTGGCCGGTGATGGCTGCATGCTCGAGGACCCTCTCGTGGTTGCGGTGACTCACACTTTCTCAGAACACCTTTACATTAACTGTTTTATACTGCCACTCAGATGTGTTGTCCCCAGCGGCCCCTACAGGCTGAGGACATCTGGATCCTCCATTACACATACACTGAAAATGCAAAATCTAGATTTTCTAATGAGGGAGAAGGAGTGCATGTTGTCCTAAGATTTTTAAGAGAGTAATTTAACTTTTAGAGTCAAAACGAAACAAATGAGAAAGAGATATTTTGTTTTCTATGTCTTATAATATTTCCAACAGTGGAACGTTTTTTTGACCATACATTCAGAAGTATACTTAATTAATGTGTATAGAAAGCATATTGTAGAAAATATCCCACTGTCTTTGGTCTCATCCCACGATGAACACTCGTGAAGAAGTGCTGCAAGTTATTAAGTGCATCATAAAAATGTAACTGAAACCGTCTGCATAAGAACATATTGTAGCTATAATTAAATATGTAATAAAATATTTGCCGTTGTCTTTTTCAACAAAACAACTACCAAACATGAATCACATCACGAGGTGATGCCGGGGTGATAAAATGGCAAATAACACAACAAGCTATTTTATTTAGGAAAAAAACCTATTGATGTACCACCTCATAAATTAGAAGCGTCTTGCCTGGAACATCCTCGTTCCCTCTGCATCTCCCTTGTTCTCTCTGCAGCTTATGCAGATGTTGTTCAGGACAGGTGGCAGTAACGGATGTTAAACTGCAAACTTGTTGTCATCCTTCAAACCTGGCCGAGGGCGAGAGCTGCTAGCAAATCAAACGGAAAAGCTCATTTCTTAGTCATCCCCTCCAGCTTTGAACTATAGCCGGTTATAACTGGAGAATACGGCGGATCAATCTGTTTCCGAACCAACTGGATCTTTCCTCATTTCACCTCCTGGATTGAGGACAGGCCTTCGCTCATGCATTATGACATTGATTACAAGCAGCGCGGAGCAGAGGCAAGGCAGTCATTAGGCATTCTTTTTCATCATTGGCCACACCTCCTCTGGCAGAGCCTGTGCTTTGACAGTTTCTTTTTTTTCCAGGAATGAGGGAGCTACTCTGTTAACAGCACAAACAAAATGCTTTGTCCGACTCTCGTATTCTAGTTCCCACCGTCTTTCGGTGGAATGAAGGCAGGCCATATAGCTCCGGAAACACTTTCCCCTCCAGCTTTGCCTTGGGGTCCTGTGCATTAAAATCAGTGACAAGGGGCAACCCTGACGGAGGCCAACACGCACTGTAAACATTCTTGACGTTGTACCGAATATACCGACACAGCTCTCAATCTTTTCATATTCAAGGACCAGATGGCTCGCAGCAACGACCCCCGGTGACCCGTACTCCCACAGTACACCCACAAACGGACTCCCTGGGGGACTCGACCGTCCAAATCCACAAAACACAAGAGCTGGTAAAGAGCGGGTCGCCTGTTCCACGGCCAAGACGGAATCTGCTGAAGCCTCCATTCCAGCACCCTGAAATAAGCGTTCCCTGGGAGGCTGAGCGGTGTGATACCCCGATAATTGGAACTTAAAAAAAATGGGTTTCAGGTTTTTGCATTTAAGACAATGGAAGTGTATCTGGTTGCATTTGCTAACCTTTGTTAATACTTTATATATAAAGTTGTACTCACTCACAAGATGAAACGCAAGACTCTATTGTGGTTCCTGCTAACACCTCTGGACCGCCTGCCATGTGGGTTGATACACTTCGCCGTAGACAATGGTCCAAGATGATGATATTTAGTAAGAAAATGACAACTTGTTATCGGCCTACAGTCAGCCGAGTAGGCAGGCAAACAGGATACTGCAAGGAAGCTATAGCAGCAATGGCTAATAGGGAACCTAATAAGGAGGCAAGGAACAGGTGTGCAAGCAGGTGGCTGAATCGGAAGGCTGTCAAGGTGGCAAAACAGAACAGGGGCGACAAGTGGGCAGGTAAGGAATGACGGAGGCCTGGGGGGAAAGAGAGACAGCGCTGACCTCAACATGACACGTGCTAATAGGACACAGTCATGTGCACAGCGCTGACTAAAGACCATGTAATGTCCGCGGAGGAACGGGTCATTAACCTTACTATCCTTTCCACACTAATTGCTTTTGCTTCTTCCATCCAGATTTGACAATTGTGATGACGTTTCTATAATGTTTACTTGCAATATAGGAAACACTTTTTTCAGGACCTCCAAGAACATTCACTATTTCTAAAATGAATTAAGTTAATGGTCTGTGGGATAAGCAGCACACAAGAGTATTCATGGTAAAACTCATTCCTTAAATATAGAAAAGAAAAAGCAGAGGCCCAGATTGCTCGGCTAGTCTTGTTATACTGTATACCTGCGTACCAGAGCTGCGTACTTGATACATGTTTGTTGATTACATTTTATACTATAATTAACAATATATTGCATAAGTGGCTTACAATTGGAATATGGTTTCATTTGTGTTTCTAAAAGAGTAAAGACATGAAGGTTCAGGCATTCGTGAGATGATAATGAGACACAGTACCATATTCTGCCCTGATCCAGTCTTGTTGTATCAAAATCATATTCCAAATTCACAGGAATGCATGGCTAAAAGCCTTGATCCCCCTTGCTCTTTCTTTCTTCTCCTTCCCTCTTCTCAGCAGGTAGCCGAGCATTAACCTTTAGCCAGTGATTCTAAAATGAGGGCTGGGTCGGCGGGGGCCCGGTACCCTGACGCAGCATCCCCCAATCTCCAATGTCTCAGCCTCTTGCCCCCGTGAACCGCCTCATTCATGGGAAAAAAAATGAGGGCTCAGTAGAGGTGTCTGGCTTTGATCAAGAGGGCTCTCTCCCCAGTCGCGATTGATGGCCAACACCCAAGTGCAAAAAAAAAAGGCTTTGTGCACAGCAGAGGAAGTGAGACCTGAATGGAGTGTTAAAGAGCAGCGATCTGGGGCCTGTTGAAGAACTCGAGACATTTAGGGCACATTTTATAATCCTTTTTCAAGCCGACAAATAAACGCTGTATATTCTCGTCAAGACTTATTCCCCGTGGATTTCAAATGGTTTAATTAAGAAAAGGACTTTGGGTTCTCCCAGACTGAATCTAGGCTATAGGCTTCTTACTGCCGTTGCTTGGGATCGGGCAAGTGTTCGACGTCTGCTCTCTAGGGCCGACGCTCTCTGGTCGGTTGGTCGATCGGTTGCTCGATACGCTCGCCGGTGTTAATTTAATAAGAAGAAAAGCGCCTCGTACTACATTATTTTCTTAATGAAGGGTTACTTGTTTTGCTGCTCTTCAACAATCAAGAATAACTTAATTCTAACCATTATTTATCCTAGACCTTCCCACTTCTGTAGGCGGGGAGCAGCGTCTCTCAGTCCTCAGTGTGCTTCTATAATGCATAAAGTTGGCAGTTTGCGGGGGTTGGGATCGATTGGCTCTCAGGTCGGCTGAGCATGGCGGATATTTTATAAACCCTGACCCGCACATCGTGTCTTGATAGACTTCGACTTTGACCGTACCACAATCTCCATATTTCTGTATAATAAACAGCCTTATAGCTTTGTTTATACCATAACCCAATCATATGGATATGTGCTGGTGTAGACGGCGCGTCTACTGTGAATCTGTTGTCATATAAGTATAAACTATTTAGGTTAAAAATAGTTTATCCGGCTAGATCTTTTTATGTTTATAAGTAAATCATTTTGACGATCAGTGCTGTGGCTATTTAGTAAATTGTTAAAAAAAAAATGTTCAATTGGTTGAAGAGTAGGTAGAGTCTCAGTCACCAAGATGTTCAACCAAGAGGTTGACCACAGCCTTAATTCTCTCCTGATACAATAGACAAAGATACTATAGCTAAACTCACTCTATATTCCGACATCAAATGCCGATCCACTCTTTTTTTCTGCCTCAATTCAAGATTATTTTAGATGAGTTTAGTAGGTCACTACATTATTTTGAAGAAAAAGTGGTTTTGGTGCGTATCTGAAGCGTTCAATGCATGCCCTTTGTTTTAGCAACTGGAGAACAAAGTTAATGAAATTGCACTTTGCATTTACTTAAAAAAAAGGACAAAGTCTGATGTGTTGTTGACCCGACCATCCACCCCAACCTCCTCCTGACACGGACTCTGAACTCAGGAGACACCTGTGTGTTCCCCGTTTCCAAATTGCAACAGGCTCTTTATTTATTCTTTATTCATTTTTTACTTTAAAACTACGTGTGTTCACCATTATGACCTCAGAGAAGTAGCCATCTGAACCCAAACCGTGACGTTTACTGAACCAAAACCTGAACCTCCGGCGCTGTCACTCATAATAGGTGTTCATTTTTCAACGGTGATTTGTATCTGGTCTGCAAAGCACAGACAAATGATGATGTCTCGCTGATAGTCAGATCAGAGGAGCCTGTCTTGTTCCAGAGGGGATGAACACATCATATATTTGTTGTTTTAATCTGAAGGACTTTTGATTTAGACAGCTTGAGATTGACGAGCTAGACACACCGTCACTTTTAACTCGTCTAATACTCATCTTGCCTTTGGTCGTATTTAAGGTACAGCAGTTCCCTACAATTGTTGCATCAACCCATTCCTTGCACGTGCCGTGCGAGTGATGGTAAGAGCAGAACAGTGAGTTCTTCTTGTCAGGAGTAAGTCTGAGCTGAGCGTAGATCCCGTCCAGTGTAAATGTATTCTGGCTGCATTGCAGTACGGACTACTGAGCCGCAGCTGGTGGAGAAACTGGTGTCTAACCGGCTCATTTAAGGATTTCTCCGTTGTTCTGCGAACACAGAACCAAGCAATCGCTGTCACAAAATAGTCTGCATCGTGCTAAGAGTGGAAGTAATGTCACTGCAGCAAAGGGAAGCACAGAATCCACTTGTTTCAGTCTCCCGGTGCCGATACCGGGGCCTCGGGGTGTCGTCTGATGCCAGCTGTGTGACTCCCTGCGACTGGTGATCATTCTTCTCTGTGTCAGGCGACATCAACATCAACAAAACATAACAAATATAAATAAATTGATAGAATAACTGAATTATTATTTATTGAATAATGTCCCCGCTTGCCAGATGTCTCGGATAAACAAGCCGCTGTTTGAGTCGGCATCGAACCCGATACCTGATATCCGTATCGGTGCGTCTCCACTGCAGCGCGACTGTCTCGGTCGTTCCATATCAAGTGTATTGCACCGGCCACAGGAGACCATATGCTATTTAATGAAAAGTAGCATGGTTCAGATTTAGGATGAGTGTCCCGTTGCCGGGTAATTGCCTCTGAAACCCTGAAGAACCACCGCAGAATTAAATCCAGCCACAGAGTCTCATTTGGAATAGAACTGAGGCAAAGTGGGATCCTAACTGTGTCATGGATGACAGCCCACTAATATTTTATCCGAGATAAAGAGGATGATGAAATTATGAATCTAGCTCATCAGCCATCTGCGCTCTCCTATTTCATTGTGGGCCCTCTTGTTTGTCTGTGGCACACATTAGAAAGCTGATGCATAGTGAGTGTGAGCGCTCAGCCTAACCTTTGGGGAAAGGCTAAGAATAAACAGTTAAATAAAGCGTTTTTGATGGCTGGTAGCTGTTGCTACCTGGCCATTCAGACAGTACACCAGCGCGGAAAGGTCACTTGTCCCAAACATATGCGTAATTGGGCCTAAAATACCACCTGGCATGTTTTCTTCGCACTGGATGCTGTCAACCTTTACCATATAGACATGCCAGTATGTTCTGTCCGTCCACGTTACACCGGTTCAGTTTATGCACAGCATACATTTTTTAAGTGTAGCAGATATTTTCCTGATAACTTGTCAGCCCCAAAGTATAACATTTGTATAAGTTATGGTTAAGGTTAAAATGGTACATATTCAGAAGGTAAAAGAACAAATGAAGCTGGTATTTGTTCTCACTGAATGGACATGAATTACTCAGCAGCGATGCTAATATGTAAGGATTCTTTTCCCTTCGCTACCAAGTTCTAATAAACCGAGCGTGGACTGGAAGATGAAATATTAAAAGTTATGGTCTGTGCAGCTTGTCACCGGAAAAACCATTACTCTTTCCATATTCACAAACCTCCACAATATAAAATCCATTAGGTTTCTAAAACCTGCATTCGCAGCAGGAGACGCGGCGTACGCAAATGTCATCAGGTAGAGAAGAAATGAATGTCGCTGCGCTCGGGGCTCGTGTCACGACTGAGTGCTTCTGACAGATGGCATCGGGCTCCGTGTTTGTCATCGGACTGATCGTGGTCAATTCTCAGGAAACTTTCCATTGACTTCAGCACATTTACCTCCACGTCAGGACACCGGGGGGAGGGTCCGATGCTGGCAGAGTGAATGATTTCCTTTGGTCACAGGAGAAGGGCCATCAATACGTGAGTCACTGCAGTCTCCAACGCCAAGACAGTGTGGATGTGGATGGGAAGAAGGAAGGAAGGAAAAAAAGGCTTCTCTCTCTTTTCTCTCCTTTTTTTTGTGTGTGTGTTATTAAAACATTAGATTTTTGGACTGAAGTTACAATGCAGAGTGACTGTGAGGGTTTTGAAATGTACTCAACTGGTATATATATTTGTTTTATATTTGTTTTTAAATGGCATTGGTTATTTTATATATATATATATATATATATATATTACTCATTGTCCTCAACTAGAATAACACACAGTAAATGCCATTGGTTATTATATATATATATATATATATATATATATATATATATATATATATATATATATATATATATATATATATATATATATATATATATATAATAACCAATGGCATTTACTGTGTGTTATTCTAGTTGAGGACAATGATATATATATATATATATATATATATATATATATATATATATATATATATATATATATATATATAATAACCAATGGCATTTACTTATATAATAACCAATGGCATTTACTGTGTGTTATTCTAGTTGAGGACAATGAGTAATATATATATATATATATATATATATATATATATATATATATATATATATATATATATATATATATAAAATAACCAATGCCATTTAAAAACAAATATAAAACAAATATATATACCATTTTAAAACATATATATATATTTTGAGGCTGTACTGCACATACATACATAGATACACAATGCAGAGTGATATATATATGTGTATGTACATATGTGTGCCGTACAGCCTCAAAGCTAAATAGCAAATGATATATATATCTTTTCTGATAACAAATTACATAAGAGCAACTGACATAATAAAAAAGTCACAATATCACTATGGCAATGTTTTCAATGTTATTATCGAGCGTTTTCTTTGATATCATTATGTCTCACCATGGAAAATTCCCCAAACACAAAATACAGTCGGCGTTTCTCACCTTTGGTTAAATTATCGCCTTCGCTCTCTCATTTACAACAAAGCATTCGTGTTCCATTACTTTTGATGTTACTCACTCGTGTGGAGGTGGGAAATTGCTGTTCACTCAGAAATGCCAACGCCAAGGGGAGTTGTCAAGCTCTGATCCGCGTTAAGGGCGAGCATCGATCTGACCCGTGCTTGCAAGTCCCCCTTGACTAACCACCCGCAACCCCGCTTCCCACTGCTGGGTGTGGGAGACCATGAGGCGCCCTCTCCAGCTCGGCTCTCCAGCTCTCCTCCTCCTGTACTTTCCGTCTTACTTTTGCGAAGATGAGTAAGGGCTCTTGTCCTGGAGGCATTTCACTCCCAGCCCTCTGCACCTCTCTGCTTGTTCTCTCCGCCTGCTTCTCTCGAGCTGTTCTTTTTTTAAAAACACCGGTGTCAAAGTTCTCGGCTCTCCTCTCTTCGGCTGCTTTGCTCTTTGTCTTAATTTGAGCGCTGTTGTTTTCATCCCGGCGTTTGAGCAACCGCAGAGAGCAAAGAGCAGCTTTGTAGATTCCTTTGCTCAACACCTACACCACCGAGCAACTAATTATTGTAGTTTGAAGTCTTATTTATTGGTTACAGTTGCTACAGGAACTTGTGGAGGGGAGATGAAGTGTGATTGGGCAACTTCTCAAAGCTCTCTGTCAGCAGCGTTGTGGAAGTGGGAAAGTGGGGAATTGAAGTAGTTGCCTGGTCACTTTCTGTTTCTGAATAGTGGATTCTCACTGTTATTTATGTTCATTAATATTCTGGTTCTGCGAGTAGTCTCTTGGCATTTAAAACGCGCTGAATGAGAGTTTAATTATGTTTCCCCATCATAAAATTGGACAGAATAAGGCCTGTAAAACTGAGTCTTGGTGAGCTCAAGCAATAGATAAAGTGAGAGAAGTCAAAGTGAGTAACTGCACTATCGGCTCTGAATATATAAATCTGCTATTCCCAATAGTAGGTTCCCAAAGATGAGTTCTTTTATTCTTTAAAAAATGACATCTGCAAAAGCAGTAGCTCATTGGTTTTGCTATACCCTAATCCTATTCTTTATATTACTGCAGATTAATGAATTGTTTTACAAGACCTTAACTGGGGTTAACACAATATGTTAAAAGACTGGACAGGAATTTAGGATTCTGCAGTAGACCAGTCAGAAAATACACGTTAGGTTTGTTACTTTCTGTTCAAGGAGATGGTGTTGCAGGTGTCTCTGGTTTTGTGGATAATATCTATATTCTAGAAGGCCGTTGAAGCCGGCATTGAAGGTTTGAGTTGTGCACAACTTGCTGAAATGATGAATTTACAATGCTCACAATTATTATTTATGTTTTTTTTTCTCCTGAAGATGTTATACCTATGATTACGAGAAATATATTATTCAGTACCGTCCTGCAGACCCCCATTCATATAATATAAACGGCAAACATTGGAACTCTCGGTCTTTAATGTTTTAGTTTCTTAGACCATCATCGGTGATGTGAAGACACGCAAAGAAATGAATGTGCGTGTCCTGCTCACACATTAAGTAATAATACAGTTTAGAAATGAAACAAGGAAGATACTGTGTTTGCTATTCGATTTAATAGTTGGGAGAGAAGTATTTTGCTTAGTTTTGAATGTTGTTTAAAGCCGATAGTAAATATTTGTTTAATTTATGTATGAAATGATTTATATTGATTTAAAGGTCCTATTGAAAATAGTTTTTTATGGAGATTTTGTATAAAAAAAAACAACACTTTTTGAGCTTTTTTTAAGATGCTGAGTACAAGTTTTTTATTTCTATTGAATTGATTTTACAAAAAAAAAAGATAGTTACGATTGTGAATTAATGATTTCAAAGGTTTTGACTGGTCCAACATGTATGTACGGAACAAGGCCATGAACCAATAGTGCAGCGATGTTGGTACCACAGATCACATGACATGAATCTTGAAACATCTTGACATCTAGTGACATTGTGTTGGCAGTTTTGGGAAAAAGTACCGAGAGCTGAATTTGTGTGTAAAACAATATTCTTCCATTATATAACTCTGCGGCATATGTTTTAAATCTTGTGACTGGCATAGTTTGTGTGAAAGAACTTCTGTGCCTGGAGAACGATTAACTTAACGACTACTTCCATCTCATTATTCTCACTCTTCTTCCTTAACACTGAGATATAATGAGGCTCGCCTGCATTTCCTGAGTTGTTTTTAGCATCATCGTTCCATTTGTGAAGTTTATTGTGGAAACTGTTGAGCTAAAAGAAGGAAAAACACAACAACCTCTTTGCCGTGATGTGTAAAACACTGGTTGTGAAGGAAGTGACACGTTCGCATTTGATTGACAGTCACCATGGAAACAGTTACTGGCACTTGACCGACAAGGGACCCAGGTAATCTGTTTAAAGGTGATGATGTGACATATAGTCATTGAGCTATGGAGCTTGAGATAAAACAATATTACAATATAATACAAACACACTTTACACTCCGAGTGGAGTGAGAAATAACCCATTAATTCATTCAGGGCAAAAAAAAAACCAAGTTTATTTCTAAGTTGTAATTATGTTACTGAGTAGTCCAAATGGTATTAAAGCAGTGCTAAGATTGTGGAAGAGTTTACCTCAGCACTATTCCCTTTACTTATCAGAAAAAACAATTATTTGTTTGAGAGAAGTTAATGCTGAAGTGTAAGTGAAGAAAATATGGATTCACTCGTGTTTGAACACCAGCAGGCTGGTTTCCAGCCTCGGCTTCAACCCCAAAGTGAAGACAGGATAGCAGCAATCCAATACTTTAACTGTTGGATGTCATTTTGTTGCTTTTCTGGTAGATGAATTAGAATATGCTGCAATTATAGTTTATCCAAATAGGGGAAACGCCAAGTCTTAAAATGGAATGAAAACTCAATAACCCGGTTGTGCAACCATTTGTTCTGCTCCAACGAATTTCTCCGAGTTTATTTAAGTGATTAATTACGGCAACAAGAAAGCCTTGGAAAACACCGGCCTTGCAGTAATTATTTTCCACTCAACAAAGCACTCACTCGGTCAAAAAACTCACTCGGTCAAATCCGCCTATCTTCCCTAGCGACAGGGTGGACAAGCACCGCCTCTATGTGGCTCCTTAGCGAGCATTTGTGGAATAACCTTCATGTTTATACTTCATGGTGAAGTGCTGATCGGAGCGGGCACACTTTATGATGAGGAAATACTGCATTCATTTCATATTTCGCTAATCTCGTCCGTATTAGTCTCGAGTGTTCCCAATAAAACACAGACCATGGATTTTGCTGACAGCATTTCTCTGCGAATGCTTCACCAACTGCCAACAAGAACAGCCCATCTTAAGTCCTCTGATCTTCAACCCATTGAATCTAATTTAATTCTAACATGTCACAGCGTATCTGTTACGCTGTTGAACTCCATTTCAACGTGCTTGTAATAACTGCTTCGGTCTTGGATTTTTTATTTTTTTGCTGTGTTTATTAGAATATTCTCTCCAGTTTATTTACTGTCAGAAAACCTAAGACTCTAAACTTTTGTATTTTAACACCGCTGCAAATATTGAAGTTGGACCAATAAACTTTCCGCTGTCAGCTACATCTTAAATGTCAAGCCAATTATCCTGTTTTGTATCATCCTAACCCTAGACGTTCAACCGTTTCCCCGGATACAATTAACATTGCCAACTTTGTCTCACTTTACAGAGATGTGCTACTGGCATTATGTGCATGCCTCCTTCCTAATTCGGTCTTGTTATCCTCATGCCTGTGGGGGCGTGATGGCCTTTCATCATCGCCAACACACACTCTTCTATCTATACTAGTCTGTCTCTGACATGTATCGGCTTTGAAACCTACTTTTAAATAAATGAATTCGCCCACGTCTGTCACCCCTTTGAACCAGTGCATATGTTCTCCCAATGCCACTTGCTCGCCAGCATATAAAAAAAAAGTTGCAAAGTTTAACTGATTTCTTTACTTTGGCTTCACCTCAAGGGGTTTGAACCAAAGTCTTTCAGTGTTTAAATTTTAAATTTAAAACTACTTTCAGTAAATGTTTTTGAAAAGACGGAAAGAGAAAGTTGCCGTGAAGAGCTTTCAGCTGTGCTCGCAGCTTCTGTGAGGCCACAGCTGTGCTCGGAGCTAAATGCTAAAGTCAGCATGCTAACAGTCTCACAGTGACAATGCTCACAATGCGGACGTTTAGCAGGTATAATGATTACCCTGTTTATCGTCTCAGTCTAGCTTGCTAACCTTTGCTAATTGGCACTGAACATGAAGTATGAGAATGTCATGATGATGCAGGTACTTGATGATACAAAAATAATGTCATCCTGATAACAGGAATAAACAACATTTAATAAAAATGTCCAAGCAATCCATCCAATAGATGTTGAGGACATTTTTCCAAATAACAAAAACGTTAATTACATTACATTTATGAAGTCAATTAGGCTTCATCCGTTGGCGACCATGCATGCATGTATGCATGGAATATATTTTTTGGGGATGAAATATCATAGCAATCCATCCAGTAGTTGTTGAGACATTACCTGGCCTTAAGATAATACTACATCTGCAACCATTTTTGTGCTTTTGGAAAACTTAGAAATAACCTTAATATATGTCTGCACCAAAGTCCTTGCAGGATTCACTGCCTCTGCTTTTATCCAGGAAAAAAAAGCAAAAAGATGTCGGTATTTATTGGTTAACTTCCACAAAGAAAAAGCAGCCTGATAAGCAGTGCAATTGAAGTGTAACAGATATTACCAGAAAGACCTCAAGGAGCTTCAATGCAGCAGACCTGATGCAGGAAAGCTATATTTTAATGGAGAGGTAACACCTTGATATTCAGTCGGCAATGTGAATATGGTCGTCTTGTTAGTGGATATTAAAGACGGTGTGCATAAATTATTCACACAGAGCCACCGTACCAACCTCCGCCAGCAGATTGTCCTACCTGATGCACAGAGGCTTCATTCACACACACACACACATCTTTGTGCGACAGAGAACAATGACAGACTCACAACAGGACGGTTTGTGAATCAGAATAGTTATCTGTCAAATTTATTTTTCCGAAAAGTTTGGATGTTTTTCCACCGCAACCTTCAGAAGAACACCATTAGCATGTTTAAAAGACAACAAACAACATGCATCGAATCCCTCCGCTGAGTTTACGGGTAGAGACTTCTTTGTGGCTTCTGTAGCTACGGCGCTGTGCTGCAGACTCTGGGAACAAAACAATGAAACAAAAAAAAACACAGAGGAAATCTGTCACTTTTCTGAAGCTAAAGTGGAACGAAGTGTTATCACATTAATGGAGTTTGAGTCGCATCTTAAGTTGAAGAGAGATGTTTGATATCAAAGTGTTTCGAAAAGGGAAAGCGGAGGAAAGGAAAGTCGCTTCCGTAGGAGAGGAATTAGAGTTCAGGTGTTTGAGGTTTTCATACAAAGTTTCTTGGTAATTGGAGTGTCGGTACAGAAAGAAAACACATGAAACACACATTTGAGTCTGTTTCTCTCACATCCTTCAGTAGAAAAAGGGGGAGGCCGAGCTTCAAAAGGTAATTACATTTTGGTATCAAAGAGCAGGCGGCAGTTAGAGCTTAAGGCCCCAAAAAATAGAGTCCAACCTATTCCTCATTACCTCAGAAGACAGGGGTGGAAGTGTTCTTTCATTTTGTGTGTGCCCATCTATATACTGTATATGTGTGTTTGCATATTGTTTGTTGACTCGTCATTGGCAGGAGCCTTTTACACTTCCGAGAACAAAGGCAATGTTTCCAATTATAGTGGATTTAATTTGGTTGATGCATCGTAATGGCCGCCGACTTGGACAGGTGTTGTTGGTTCTAAAATGTATGTGCGACTCTCTCGCCTTTTTTTTCTTCCGTTTTTTTGTCAGAGTTGGAGATGGCGGGGGGGAGTGGAGGATGTAGGGATTCTTCGAGGGTTTTTTACTGGCCTGGGGGACAGCTGTAGCACTCTGTGTGTGTATGTGTGTGTGTTTTTTTTATTTTTATTCATTACACAGTAGAAAACCCATCAGTACGGCGTCCTCCAGGGAGTGTTTTGTTCAGGGCTGCCTCGGCCTTCACTGCGTGTCTGGCACGCTTGTTTGAATAGTAAAACAGTGAGAGTAAAATTGTAGTTGCAAGATTTATGTTTCCCCGTGTGTGTCAAGAGAAGTAAGGTGAAGGATGTAAAAAAAGGAGATCGGCATTCAGAGCCGCGTATAATGATGATGACGATATGGAGACATAACATGTTTTCTGTTGAGTCAAATAGTTTCCATGAAATAACCACATGGTGTTTCTGGGAAATTCTGTATATTCCTATGTTAATTCAATCGTTGACAAATTACATGTACGGAGTATTTTTGATTTGCTGATTATTATCGCTTATAATAATGGAGTTTAGCTGTTTTTTGCACTAGTTTTAGACCGGCTTCGTTATCATTGCATCATCATGGACATGTAGCGTGATGCTGTCAAACATACTTCTCCAAAATGACGTTCCCCATACAGCGATTATGTTTTGAGGTTAAACGCATTTATTTCCCCGAAAGAAGAGTTTGAAACCTTTTGAATCACGTGGTTAACGAACAGAAACTAAAAAACTAAACTACTTCAGCAGGTCAAGGCAACAAAGCTGCTTGATGTGGATTCGTGAAAAGCATCACGGTTTGGTTTGAAATGAGATCGAAATTGGAACAAAAGAAGACACAACCTGGACCTCCGCGCACTTATTCAAATATTTAAAAAGCAGAATTAATACATTTCTCTCTCAAAGTAGTTCTCAATAGAATATTGTATGTATCTGTTAACTGTCGTATGATGTCCAACAGAGACAACACATATGCCTGTAGTGGGGACCGGCCTCACATCACGATAGACAACATAAAAATGATGACATTTTTCTCTATACTGGATATATATTGCCCAGCTCTGACAGACAGTATTAATGACTGACTGGTGCTGATTAAAGTTTCTGATGACCCTGATGCTAATGAGGATGTAGCTTCTGATGAGGCTGATGGGGCCGACGTGATGGAGGTCACAGGGGCTCATTCCAACGTAACACCTGACCAAATATATTAATCAAAGAGGCCTCGTCATTTTCCCAGGTGAGACAAAGACTTCAAAAGTAGATCATAATCGTGTCCTTCTATACTTGACCATTCGCGTAAAGAGGCCAAATAACCTTCATTGGCAGGAGCGGCGTGCGAACGGTGTCAGGGGTAATCAAGCGTTCTATTTTCCCACCCTCATCAGTTACTGAAAGTGGGCCGCCATCTCCCTGACTGGACCTGGCCACGACACACACACACACACACACACACACACACACACACACACACACACACACACACACACACACACACACACACACACACACACTGCAGCCTATGCAATTATCACACGCATTACATCAGGTCACTTCTGCCATCCGTGGTAGCTGAGATGGAAAGCAAAGTTAATGGCGCCCCTCATATAGGAGTCATCATGAAGAGCATCACATGAATTGTTGCAGTGCAGTATGAATTACAGAAAAAAAACAGTGTGCTTGAATAATCTTCATTGCTGTACTTCAAATTATATATATATATATATATATATATATATTTTATTTTTAGCACTTTTAGCAAGTTCTAAAAAAAAAATATGAATCCCAATTTAGACATTTACTTTGATATTGGAATGAAGCGAGCACAAGAAAAATGTTTTTGGGACAAAACGACTGGTGCTGTTTAAATTTAAATGACAAATGCTGGGTTAAAATCAGGTCCAATTTCAGATTGCACACTCAATACCCTACAGACTACTTTGGTTTCGGGGAGGAATATCCGAGGCTCGGAAGAACCTCACGGGAAAACCCAGTCACTTTGTGTCGGCGGAGCAGACGAACGCAGCGTCTCGGGTTGTCGCTCCAGTTTTACTATCTCCTCTTTCCCATCTGCTCTGCTTCCCTTTTGTAGTCCTCAACAAAGCTCGAAACCGCTCCCAACATTCCTCGAGGCTTCGTATCCCTTTCTTGTGAGAGGGAGCGCGTTCAATAATTAAATAAATAAAAGCCGCCTTAATGTTTTATGAATGGCGTACCCGCTCACGAGCGCTGGCTGAAGCACCCGTGTTAGAGTGTGAGGGGTGCTGGCTCACTTGTCAGGTGAACTGATTACTGGAGTAATTATCGCGGCAGATAAAACTACATGAAGTGGAGCTGTGGAATGAGCAGTTAACATGTGTTTATATTTCTGTACGTGATGTGTCTTCTTCATGTTGTCGGTCTGCGTTTCTTATGGTCGTCATATTTCATGATGTCCTCCCACTAAAATCCTCAAAGCGATTCACCGGATTAAAGGTGTTTGTCTTTGTCTTTTTTTATTATTAAATTAGCTTCCTTTATTGATTAAAAAACGTCAGTTTTGACCCTATGTCGGCTTAATTCCCCTCCAGAGGAGGACAGAATCTGTTTGATGTGTGATTGAGGTGAAATTGAGAACGAGGTGCACTTTTTGTTTCACTGTCCAATCTACGAGAACACCAGGGAAGTGCTCTTTGGTAAAATTACTTCCATTTATGTTGATTTCTTTTGGCTGGAAGACGATGTAGCAACTTCAGGAAAGGAACCTTTTTTTTTTTTGGAGCAGATTTTATTTTATCCCGGCAGAGAAGGCAGACTATTTAGTTTAAGCTCGAGCAGTGAAGTAACCAGTCATTTTGTAATTGGATGTGTCATATAAACCCATGAGGGTTGTGCACATTATGTGCATGACACGAAAATAAAGAAATCAATCAATCAATCAATCAATGAAGGTGTGGACTGTGAACTAATGGCCACATTGCTTTCTGTTTGGGGGCGTGGCTGTGACAGAGAGAGGAGAAGGTGGACTATTGGACACAATCATTCACACATCATCACTATATTAAAAATGTACTCTGAACAATAATTTGTCAGCCGTCCACCCCGTGATATTTTGGTTTAACTGAACCCGTCCGACCCGCTGGTTCTGGGTCGACATTACTACTACTACGAGTAAATAAATAAAAAATAGCTGCGCAGCATGAGAACGTTTCAGAGTGAGGGAGCTTTGTACTATTCGCTGGAGCTTGAGTGTTTACCGGCTTTGTGTGTTCCCTCCTCATGACAGCGTTCTTCATTGTCCACCCCTCACGTACGCTCCATGCCTCCAGCACACGGCCTCGCCCTTCCCGTCTATGGAGTCAGCCGAAGTGCATCGCATGCCAATTCCTATATATCAAGTGTGCATTTTGACCTTGGGAAGGTGCAGAGAATCACTACTCAAATCAATGCTGTTAATTAATCACATTCCTACTCGTGCAGCAGTCAGGCGGTGGGCGAACACACCGCACTGCTGTGTAACGGAGGTGTCTTCGGGCTCGGCGTCGGAGATGGCATCAACCAGCCGGTCTTTAACGTCCGCCGGGCCCGGCCTTGCTCTCTCGCTTCTTTCCGATGAGGAAATATTGAGCGGAGAGCCGCAAACCCTCACGGTTGTGTACCGGCAGCCTGCGGATGTGCTCGAGCTTGTGAGAAGCAGAAAGGAGGGGGAGGAAGACGAGGTGGCGTTGTGGTAAAGGTGGGGAGAGGGAATGCACTTCTCATGCAGGTGGAATTGTTTTCCATCTGCTGAACTGGAAAACATTTCAGAGGGGAAAAAAAAGCGTGTGGGAGGTTTAGTCGAGGAATGCCAAACCACTCTGCTGAATAGTAAAGCTCTCAAATGCGGCATTAAAACCGCTCTTTTGAAACGCGCATTAGCTGTGCATTTAATAACAAATGTTTCTATGAGCAAAGTGAACACATAGTATACACCATGGGGCCGCAATAAGTGTGATCATTCACTTAATATTGAAAGAAGTAGGGGGAAAGTGAAAAGGTGAGGTCTTCAAATTGCCTGTATTGTTTCAGCAAAGAAAACCAGAAACATAATCAACTCACAACAATATAAAACAGAGGCATTTTTTGCTTTATAAATGACTTAAATGATTAATCAATAATCAAATTATGTAATAAATCTATTAAATGTTGTGTTCCTTCACTGTTTGTTTCTGCTCAGCTTCAAATCTCTTGAATCAGCAAACAGGATGTGATTCATCATACTATGAAAGCATTCACTGTGACTGCTTGGCTACTGATTTCCTTTTCTCTATTTATTTATTTATTTACTTCTGGAGATTATTTGGACACCAAGTCAATTTTGCACGCCTGTAGAAACACGAGCCAATTTCATTCACAAGTCCAATGATACGATAAATGCGTTTGTGCAGTTCATAACTTAGTTTGTACGTACTGCATACTGCACGTACAATACGATTACTGGATTTCTACAAACTCATCAGAATGCATCACTCTCCCAGGCCAGAGAGGGAATTGTTTACTATCCTAAATTACTAAAAAAAATCACTGTTGTGTTCATGATTAGATTGCATATACAGTCAGTGTTGCACATAAGGTGTTGTTAGTTAGTACCGGCACTTTTAGAACAAGGCTGTTTTATTAAAAGTTACTTCAATGTGCGACAGCGGGTCTGTGTGTGTGTGTGTGTGTGTGTGTGTGTGTGTGCTCTGCTTCAACTCCTTGTGGGCGTGCCAACTGTTTTTTTTTGTGTGTGTTATTAAGCATATTATATATACATATATTGCATATACAAGTGCTCTTGCTGACCGCCCACTGCTTGTCAACAAAGCAGACGCACTAAAGTACTGTTGCTGAGGGTTGTGGGTAGTTGCCATGGATGTATAAAGACAGCTAGGTATACTTGTGAAAGGTATTAGGACACTTCTCCATTGGCTTCATTCGTCAGAACCCGAGGTAGCAACTCAACAAACAGTACTGCTCTGCAAAACATTGTTTAAACCGTCTTTATTTTTAAACCATTGTATTTGAAAGCTCTAAAAACCACCGTACACCACCTACTCAGCAGCAAACAGTAGACAGACACACTTAGCGACTATCTGGTGAACATAACTGAGCATTTAGCGAGCCAGATATTTCCCTCAGGAGTTGGTGGAGACCAACAACAGAGCAAAAAAAAGAGTTAACCAAATCAACTTCAAAGGGGATGATAAGTACATTTTGTGTCCACAAAATAATTTCCACTGCCCTCAAAAAGCCAAAAGGATCTATTACAGCAAGCTGAAGTCTAAAAAGCGTCCTGACAACTTATCACCACATATCACTTTACACAAAACTCGACAGCACGTGGGAGTAGGAGACAGCCTTAAATGAGGCAGAGAGCCAGCTTTTTTTTTTTTTTTAGGACACATTACGTGCCGTAACTGCTGAGTGTTTCTATTAGCATTGAAGTCATTCACAGTGAGATGTTCCAGAACTAGATGAATAAATGCACGACAGTGTGATATTATCAATAGGTGTTATAGACGGGAATCACTGTGGACGGGATTCACACATCGTTGTAAGAGATCAGTTGATGACACTGACAGAGAGGTAAAACATTATATTTGAGTCGTGTACACTAATACACCACTCACTAGCTTGAAAGTAAAAAAAAAATAATAAAAAAATCTCATGCCCGCACCCAGACAAGGCCATCGTCTCACTTCTGTTCTCAGGGGTGTTGAACTCCACCTGTGTTGAAAGAGGCACCATTTCTGCTGTAATGTAGAGGAGCTTTGATAGTGCAGCGAAAAATAAATCCTATATTAACTTGAAAACGTAGCGTGACTCTTGATCGCTCATGTTCTCTGTTTGTTCTCCCTCTGTTCCCCATCACTTTCACCTCACTGTTTTACTTCACACCCCCCTCCTTTTTTATTGTTTGTTTTATGTCTCTCTCTCTCTCATGTTGGAACCATTTGTTCTCTTATGTTCTGTTTGTCTCTTCAAACTGTTTTGGATAATGCATCATATCCGTGGTAATTATAGCACCTTCCAAAAGAGCAAGGATTAAGGTGACTACATTCAGAACAAAAGATGAGATAAAGTCTTAAAAATTGGCTTTCAAAAATGCTATTTTCCCTTGGTTGAGGATGTTTCTGGTGTTTATTACTTTAGTGCAGCGTTGAGAGTGAGTGGAGCGTCGCAGCTTAAAATGTTGACCTGCCAAAAGTAATTAGCCTACCGTAAAAGTTGTGTTACAAGTCGCTCCTACCTCTGGTCATTGTCCCCGCTGTAGCAAGCTAGGAGCAGCCTAGCTAGCGCTGTTGCTAGCTCCCTGCTGCTGCTAGCTCCCCGCTGCTGCTGCTACTGCCTGCGTCCCCTCTGCCCGAGTCGGGTGTTGAGCCGGGGCTGGTCCCGCTACCTTCTGTGGTTGTCAGGGAGCTTGCAGAGCACTAGCAAGAGTGCTAGTGGAAGTTAGCGGGGAACTAGCAGAGCGCTAGCATGAGTGCTAGCATGAGCGCTAGCTGGCTACAGCGGTGAGCAAACGGGGACACTGACCGAAGGTAGTTGCGACTTGTAACCTGACTTTTACGGTATTTCGATGCTCTGACACGTGTGACATACAGTGGCACAGTGTATATTTTCAAAATGATGGTCAATAAGCTTTGAACATATCATATTTCTCCGGGCACGCTGTACTACGTGTTACGTATACAAGCATAACAAATTGTTGGGTTGCAACCTAAAGGTCCTCTAATTCTGCACGGGTTACGCGTGAACAATTACTGCATTCAATTACAGAGTCAGTGTGTGTGATAAAACTCTGCCGTCGGCCGCCTGCAAACTCTTGTGCAGTTCTTCAAGCGTCGTGTGGTTAATATGAGTGTATCCACCGCACAGAATAAAAAAGCAGCTGAGCGCGGGGCCGCCTCGGTAAATTGCTGCAGCTGCCCTTGGAGGGAGTCACCTCCAGCCGGCAACACGGCGGGCGGATTGTGCTTTCCAATGTTATTTGTATAAACAGCTATTGATCTTACGGGGAGGACTGGCACTAGTCAGCAACTTTATCAACAGCTGAAAAGAAATGAAATTACATTTTTTGATGGATGCTCCTGTCAGACAAAAAGAAAAACAAATGCCTCCAGCTTCGAAGTGGGGGATGGGTGGTGGCTGGAATCCTCGCCAACAATGATTGTGCAGGTAAACAAGGCTACACTGTAAGTTAATGTAATAGCCTTTGGATCCAACGCAGTTCTTCTTATTTATTTATATGAGTGGAGCACCTCTGACACTCTTGGAGGTTACCAATTTGTCTCTTTTGGACTGTTGCACCTTCACATTCATTTAATGTTGCCTTGTTAACTCGAGCCCCGGTGATCGAAATGTAATTCCCCTGAGCGGAGTAGGCTTGAGCAGCAGCCCCTTACACTGAGAGCGCTAATGAGATCCCAGCGAGCTCTTTCATAATGAAACATCTTTGAGGCCAATTGTCCATCACTAATAATCATATGGTAATAACCACTGCAAAAAACCCTGCACTGAGGAAAAAAAGTTGCACTCACTTGCTTCTTAATGTTGCTCCTTGGCGAAGTGGGAAAAGATGGGACCACCGAAAAAAAGGAAGAGGATCGTCACAAAGAATGGAGAGAGTAAGTGGATGATAAAGTTCTAGAAGGAGGTAAAGAAGGAGCAGGAATGGGATATCCCACACATTTGATTAATGATGAAAAAGGGAAAAGGCTAACTTTAGACGTTACAGTGAATAAGTGATCAATTAAATTGTTTGCCGGTGCGTGTGTGTTTAGGTTGGGGGTGGTTGGGTGGTAATGTAGTTTCTAGCTATTGGGCCATTCGTCATAATGCCCCTTGCTCGTTTACAGTTGACGCGGGCTGGGAGGACCGTGTTAGCGCCGCCACTGGGACCACTGGGACCACTGGGACCGGCGAGCTGGTGAATGGAATCTAAATTGATGCCAATGTTTGGGGGTTCAGAGAGACAATAAATTACAAATAACGTTTAATAAAAAATGTATTTCGTACACGTGTCCAACACCCGCAAGAAATTTGTCTTCAAAGACTGATCAAAGACATTGAAACATTGCATCACTTGAGCCCCTCTCAGAGAGTAATGATGAATGTGCACCCACAGAGGGAATATCATTAATTTTTGAAAAATTAAAAATATCAACAGCAGGGGCTCCTCTGTGTGTGTTTTTTAAATGTATTTCCATCATCGTGGTAAAAAAAAAAAAAAAGAAGCTGTTTTGAACAATAGGCCCATCACTCTGATGTCCTCCTTTGTGTTTTTATTTGATCGAGGTTCAAATTGCACTGGGAATGAATAGAAAACCTCAACAAAAAAACAGTATTTTCTCAATAACCTTTATTTTCTGGCCATAACACAAATCAGCTTGAACCACAAAAATGAATACATTAGAGGAATGTGTGAAATTGGCACATTAGTTGTGTAATTACAGCTCAGTAGAGAAGCCTAATACTCTTTTCCAGAAAAGCCATTAAGTATTGTGCGGGCCAGTCTGCACGGACTCACTGATGGGTCAATAAGAGGAAGGGGAGCGGAGCCAGGATAAACAAAGTGCCCCAGTTCTGCCCGGTCCGGCATTACAAGCACACACACGCTCACACAAACGTACACATATACTTATGGATAAATAAACATAAATACTGGAACAGTGGACCTTGACAGACTGTTGGTCTACTGCTGCGGAGGCTAAAATTTGCAAACTAGAAATGGCTCCTTGCCCAGCAAACTAAAGCTTCTCAAAGAAACTCATAAAGTTCACCGTGATGTACATATTGCTTATAGATATTGGCAGATTTCAGTCTGTGGAAAGTTATGTTGCATGTTTTGTACAGTATCATAATATTGCCTTCAGTTGAATTCAAGGCAACAGCAAGGACGAACTGGAATATTGACAACATATTCAATCTCTCCAGCATTACCCAAAAAGAAAAACAGACAAAAACCTATTGAGTGCTAATGTGAGTGTTACACTGTAGCTTTAGTTGTCCAGATCAAAAGTGTGAAAGGATTGGCGGGGGTTAAAATAATTATTAAAGGTGCATTCATGAAACTGTGAATGAGCTTTACATATACAGTTAATGTTCAGTTTGAAAATCAGAGTCACACCAGCTGCGGAAAAAATAACATTTCATTCACAAGAAGTATTGCGTCAAAAATCCTTAAAGTAATTAGAAAAATAGACGTTAAACAATCTACCTTATCTTACCGTTGAGCGGCTTCCAATTAACCAAGACCAATCCAATTATGAAAACATTTAATAATTGTACTTAACTCTTGATCTTGGGTTAATGTTAATGAACACATTAGGTAATCCCAAACTGAAGGAGATATCGACATTTGGCTTTGATATATTTCTTCAGGATACATTGTTTACATCCTTACTTTACTGCTTCCCATCTCCCTTCATCAAAACAGGCCCACATGTAATCACAATTCTCCAATGTATTGCCTCTTGCCTCTGGCTAGTACCTGCTGGCCATAATTGACATCTTCTTGACCGAGGAAGTGTAGCAATTATAGCGATAGCTTACATAAAATAAAATGTGCAAAAAATGAATGATGCAAGTTATGGATTTTCGGAATACGACTACATTGATTTGTTGTTTGTTTGCAAAGGGGCATTTCAGGTCACTTCAAATGGCGCTGTTTTCCAGACGGGCGGACGTCTGAGTTTCATCTATTTCGACAAACGGAAAGTTCAACCCAGTTGTCTTTTTTCCGCACTGATCTGTATCCGGATCTGTGTTTAAATACATCGGGAACATTGAGACTTTGAAGTATAGGACCTCGGTTAGTGGAATCAAGCTGAGTGGGATACAACAAACTAAGCAACAAAGGCAAAGGCTAGACAGAGTATTGGATTAAAGGTGACATCTCATGAAAAACTGCCCCACCATCTGAGTATCTCCACCCACGGCTTGAGAATTACTTTTGCGAAAATGCGACATATTTTTTCTCGCAAGCCAACCGGAGCAGACGGGTAGGAAGCTGACAAAGAAAAGGTCCCTTCCGTCCATTACGGTGCCAAAACATGTGCTTTACATGAAGACATGCACCCAAAACATGCAGTGTACATATGATGGCAGAAGGCTATACAGTTTCACTCATAATAATCTTCATATTTAGCCATTTCTATTTAATTGGTACTTTGATAACTAGCAGCTACCGCTGATGCACCACCTTGGCCAGCGAAGCCCTGATTATTGAGCAAGACAAACCTGTTGTACCACTCATTAAACAGGCGGTAAACATTCACCTGTTAGCTGTCTGACCTTGAAACATGTGTGTTTTACCTCACTGTCTCTGGGCAAAGGCATTCACCACATCATTAAAATCCGGGGCTCTGACCAGATCTGATTCGATTGCCGTCAGTGGCGAGGAGCCCTCGGGTCATATTGCTTTTTTTAGTTTGTCTCTTCATGTGGTAAAAAGCGCTCTGCTGTTCTCCACAGTTTGTTACTGGCTTAACGCGTACTTTTGGCCTGAGGCAATGTGGATTTTTCAACCTAGATAATCAATGTGTTTGATTATAACGTTAAAATAGATGGCTGTTTAATGCGAGAGGAAATAATATCTGAACAACAATGAAGCCAAAACAATGCGCTGAAGAAGCTCAAATCATTAGGTTTCTGTTTTCAACCAGAAGAAGTTCTGATAAACCCAAACCGTAGGCCGTATATACTGTTAGAAGTGGACCTACACAGTGACGTCACCCACTGGCTCGTGGACTACAGATTCGACTTCAGCATTTTGGCCGTTTGGAACCAGAAGTGACCAAGTTGAATAAGACATTTCTGGACGACCAGAATTATACATTAACTTTCATGAACTGACAAAACGCTGTGAAATGTTTAACGCTGTAAGACTGTACACCGCCATGGCAGCGACGTGCTGTATTGACGAAGACATGAAACTAGCGATTGAGAACAAAAACTCAACACAGTTTACAATGTTTTCTGCGGTTAAAAATCAAGTGAGAAATAGGATAATTCCCCAGGGACCTTTGATGGACAGTGGAAATAATGCAGGTTCTAGGCATTGCTGGATTGGCTTCACTTTCCAGAACAAGAGGTTATACTACCTGCACCAAAACACAAGATAGATAAAGGAGCTAAAAACCCAGCCATTTTTTGATAGGAGCTGGTGGAGACCAAAACGGTTTATTGGACTCAATCAAGTGAATATGAACAATAACAGTCCAATTGAATATGGCTCTGTTCAACTGGAGGGAGGCAACTGTTTGCTCCAGCTTTGGATAGAACAATAGCATAGTATTTCGGGGCTATGTTGTACTCCCCGTAGTGGCCTTAAAACAAGCTTGAGATCATGCCAGTGCCCTCTGGGTGTAACTAGTTGCACAGGCCAGTTGATTCGTTCTTTGTGGGTTGACGTCAGGGTTGACGTCGGCCTCCAACGCCGTGTTCACACCAAAAGAGTTGTGAATTTTCGCTACGTTTTTTTTTTTTTTTTTTTTTTTTTTTACGAGTTTACTCACTCGACTTTATGTGGTTAATTCGCTTTTTCGCAACCATTCGCTGTGGAAAGGGGGCGCGGCTTATCTCCGTGGCTTTACTCTGTGAAAATATTTACTCTTTCCGCCATTCGCCATTTAAATAACCACTAGTTCTGCTTTATACTTGTTGAGGAAGTCCCAGTCCCAGCAGTTTGATTCATTAACGGCGTGGGTTATTTCAACTGCGGCGAAAAAGTGAATATTCGCAACGCTTTTTCGCCTCTATCGCGCCGCCCGGTGAAAAATTCGCTTTTTCGCAACCATTCGCGTCTGTGCATTGACTTAACATGTAATCTACTCGCGCGAATGTTTCGCAACTCTTTTGGTGTGAACACGGCATAAGGCCGCGCAACATCACCGTCCCAGTCAGCCCAGTTCCTCTCCCATATCAGCCAGCAGCTGTGGATGAGAGTGCTGGAGAAAGACAGATGGCAGCAGGTGGTGGTGGTGAGCATAAAGTGAAGAGGGGGGGGTTTCTTCTGAAAAAAAATGAGGATAGAACCGTTCTGGTTTTGTCAAACAGGACTTACTGTTTCTATGTGTAAACACAAACCAGATGGTCCATCATTCGTGTGACCTGAGCATCATGTTTACTGTACAATATGTGAATGCGAGAATATCTACTTAATTGATATTGCTTCACGGGATGAATTTCCAAATACAAACAGTCAATGTCACCTGGCAGCTTGAAAGTATACAGGTTTTCATTTCAAGGATGAGATATACTTTCAGTCCATAAAAAGGCAGAATAATGAAGATGCTACCTCACTACACATATTAGCCACGTTGTAAAACTGCTTAACTCAGCTTTGGCACTGCACCAATCATCAGTCTGTTCTCTAATCAAAAACAAAATACTTATTCAATGTACAGAACAGCTTTTCTCCAGAGAGCCGCTATAGTAGACTCATTTACGGGTTGTTAACAGCTTTTTCATTGACTTCCACGACTTTGAAGGTTGGAATTTGCTTATCAGTATTTTGTTAGACACGCAATTTGCATAGATCTCTATCACGAGTGTGCATCTCATTGAAGGATGCTTATTTTGCCCCTTGCATGGCTTCAAAGTGCTCTGTGCATCCAAGACCAATAAATCATTTCCATAATAAAGACTTGAGTGCATTTGTTGTCGTGTGGGAAGACGAGCACAAACTCGAGAAAATTACAAGATAGTAAAAGTTTACTTTGAAAGCCAATAGCAGAGACATGATGCTATGAATATTGCCCATTTGCTGCTTTAATGTTTTTACACATCAAAGAGTCAATACCACCAATACAAACCAACAGTGTATTCTTCGTTTCAGGGTTGGCATGCATGGACAACAAATCTACGTCTAGCTGGTAATCATTGCAAACCAATCTTAATTACATGCTATCCCTAAATGGAGGCACAACTAGCGCAGTTATACCCACCGGGATGCATGGAGCAGGCAAAGTCAGCCATCAACAAATGTCATTTAAAAGCCTTCTGGCAGGCTTTTCCCCCACATATGCGTCTCTGCTGCATGTTATCTGCAGTATAACTGTCTCTGCAAAAATATATTCCCCCATCACTTTTTTTTTCCCGACATGCAAATAAACACATTTTACTCTGCAGCACAGTTTATTACTTCACTCCTGTTTATATGCATGATGGATTGCGCACACACACACACACACACACACACACACACACACACACACACACACGTGCGTCTGTCATGCACTAAAGGCACATACCCATTTGGTTTATCCTAAATGAACGTAAGCATGCATCCTTAGCTGGCCTGCTCATTGGGATGATGTGATAATTGGCTTAGGACCATCAGACTGTGAGATGGCAGACTCCAACCTTGTTAGCTTGAATTGCACCTCCATTACACTGCTGTGCATGCGTGTAACTATAATATGGAGTAAGGTGTGTGTGTGTGTGTGTGTACGCCAATGTCTTTTGTCTGTTCCAGCCAGCAAACTAACCAACCTCACTGAACAATAACGATTCAATTCAATTACACAATGTAAGTTATTGTGGTCGTATATAAAATCACACCATATGGGCTTCCCATAGATTTGTTATACCTTGTTTCCAGAAGAGGAAATATTTAAACCTAGATTCCTACCTCCATATCTCCCCTCCTGCAGTATTCTTCTTCTTCTTCTACACTACCTTCTAAACGTATCATTATTTCCTGACCAATACCCGACCCTCGTTAACCGATCATTAAGAGCTACCCGACCAGATTAGTGCTTTGCATGTCGAGTTGCTGTGGTTGAGGAGCCTAACGAGTCGATGATACCTGTAACCGATGCTCAAAACGGGTTGGATCCAACCTTCGCCGCCATCTGCAGTGCTCTGCAGGAGCTGCGAGCCCGTATGCCAGGCTGTGTGTCCACCTGGCATACGGTATCAGGGTTTCTGCCAGTGTATTGCAGTGTATATATGACGGTGAATACATGTTACAACTCCTCAAGACTCAAACCAAGTTCTTGTGCTTTGCTTTCCATAGTGTTAGCTCTGAAATACCATCTCAGGTGCACTTTAAGGCGGACCACCTTTACTCCTTTTTTTAAACTGATTGCATTAATCGACCAACATGCTTATTTTCGGTTAAAGGTTCATTATTAACATCCCTAAAATCTAGGTCAAATATAGTAAGGTCCATCTTGCATACTGGTCTGGTCCGAGCTCTGAAGCACAGACTTATAAGTATGAAGGTGTCAGTGTGACCCCTCCCTCACCCCAATCTGTCCAACCTCCTTTGCCAGGTTAGTCGCTACCGTCACCTTTCATATCCAACAACCCTTCTGGAGAACATCATCAGCTGGTACTGGATAGCGATGTCATCGTCTAAACTATCACGTGCTGGAGGCTGGAAGCTTTGGCAAGATTACCAGCTGAGGATTGACTCAGGGAGGCAGCACTAATTCCCTTATACTGCCTCGACCACGATGACCAGTCCAACCGCAAGCTGCTGTTTGTGAAGATAGCTCTCTCGGTCTCTGACTGACCTATTGCTTGGACAAAAATATTGCTGCAGCTCTGTTTTGACAGATATTATAACGTTTGTGTGATTATCACATTGATTTCCTCTGCGATGCACTTAACCTGAATCAATTGGATGTGATTAAGCATGGATCTGTTTACATTTTAGAGGGCTTTCTGTCCTTTGATTGTCTCCCTCGCTAACAAATGATGCAGTGGATTAATCGAAAATAATAGTCTCAGCCTTCTTTAGCCGCCAATTAAACTTCGCAGACGACACAAATCAAAGTCAATACTAGTGTTGCTATTTTAAAATCCTACAGATACGTAATCAATACTTTCTATCACCTTGTTGTTTCCTCATTGGTAAATATGCCAATACACTTATCTTTTGTCACCTTACATTATGGTGTATATTATGGCAATAATAAACTGATTCTGAATTATTTTCTGTCTCTATTCAACACCCAACAGGCCCAATGCAACTCCTTTAATTCAGTTTAACAGAAACTGTCAATGTGACCCACCAGCTTGTGCACTACAGCGTAGTAATCTAAGTTTGTAGTCATTTTGAGGAGCACAGCGAGTAGCCCTGTTCATGCGCTGTAGCTCTGCATTTGAGTTTATGATTTATATGCATTGGAACATGAATCTTAATGTTGGAGCCAGTGAAATGATGAAGGGGGATCAAGGACAAAATGAAAATGAGTAGAGAATGAAAGGAGAGAGAGAAGCACTGCTGTGGGTGTGTGTAGGGAGGGTGTTACTGTTTCAGAATGTGAATCAGGGGTCTTGCCGGTGACGGGGGCCTTAAGGCTGCATGACACCTGACATGTTTCATCTCCAGCCGTGTCACGTTCCCCCTGCCACAGTCCTCCAGCTACGGTCGCGGCGGCAACGCGCACGGAAATAGAAATGACAATGTGCGGCCGAAGAAAGGAATTATACAAAACCAGAGGCCTCTACGAGGCCGTGTGTGTGTGTGCGAAGAAGAGACTGGAAAGCAGCCGTTTTGCCTCGGATCTGTCCGTATCACTGATGCAAAGACGACCCCAAATCCATTACAAGCCAATTATATGTGCTGGGCCGGGGCCGGGGCTGGGCACTCACTCGTGAACTGCAGTGCTTAATCCACAAAGAGGAACTAATGGGAAATTTGAAAATAGAATCCACACTTGAGTAACTTTGGAGGGATTTGGTTGGATTAATGAACTGTCAGCCTCACTGTCAACATGCTGGGGACTGCAATCCTTTACCAGCCTTTGCTAGTCTCTTTCTAGTCTGCGTCTTTCTAGTCCCTCTACAATTCTCTCTCACGCGGCGAGTCTTTGTATTGACACGTTCTGTTACACCTGCATATAATCTATTGGGGCTAATGTCTCCTTGCTTTTAACTGTCTGTGCAGCTCATCCATCATATGCACACAGACAAAGTCACACACACACACACACATAAGTAGGACAGACCGCCGGTCCCTCGTGAGCGAAGAGCCGAAATGAGCTTCCCCTCCCGGAGCAAAGGTAGCGTCTGCTTCAGTCCGAGGGGACGCCCACTGCAATCACAGCGGCCACCAGTCAGTTTAAAGGAGGAGAGGAGGAGAGCGCTCATAGCGGGAGGAAGGGAGGTAGAACGCGACAAAGAGTGGCTCGCATTCGGTTGACAGCTACGCTCTCAAACAGATGGCAAAAACACTTAGAGGGAAGAAGCGACGGAGGGCCGACACAACGGAGCCAGTAGGAGATCGTGACAAGGACGCACGGTGAAATGATTGAAACGCACATACTTAGTCAAACGGATCCAATCCCAAGCTGCGGCTGTCTCAGTGTTTTGGAGAGCGTCGATGGAAAATAGCCTGTATCTCGCAACATGAATGATGGATATAAAACAGCCAGAAGTTGATGTGTTTAGAGGATACAACAAAATATATATATTATAAGACTGAGCAAAAAACTTCTACTGATGATCTCATTTCAAAAATACAAAATAAACAGAAGACGAAACGACACAATACGGTCGTATAATAATACGCTTTATTTACACGCCACCTTTTCATAACGCGAAATGCGGCTCAAAGTGCTTCACAAGAGCAACAAATCAATAACGCAGGTATTTAAAAACACACAGGTGTAGGCCCCGTGGCTAACCTGAGGCATGAATGTGTAATCGTGTTGTACACCTGTTTCTGTGGGACTACCAGACACACACACACACACACACACACACGGACACACACAATCCTCCATTTTAAACTTGACACATAAGCCTGAATTATGGATGAAAGCGGGTTGAGAGGAATGACCGGCTGGATGAGGTATAGTTTTATGTTTGATCACACCGAGGTCCACCATCAGGTGGACTCTGCAGAGCAATCCGACTGCAATATTACAGGTGCCTATATATACACCTAGTTTATCACGTATTTTAATCGCTTTGAGCTCAGTCTTTTCGCTTTGATCCACTTTGTTTGATGTGATGATGGTTTGAGGATGGAATTTCTTCATAATTTCTCTGAAGCAGTCAAAATGAAATCCTCCAGCTCAGCATTGAAGTCAGAGGAATATTCTCCAGTATATATTTATATCTGTGTGTGATTTCGTGCAACTGTCATGTCACTGCTTTCTTCTTCCTTTCACTGGCATTGGTGTTGTTTAGCACAGGAGGCTGGAACACTAAGTAGCAACGCCTGGCAGCCGGCTGCACCAAAACAACAGCGCTGTGCTGGATGAATGTTGCTCGGTTCATTTTGCTGCAGGAGCTGTCCGGCTGACGGGGGAAGAACAGAGCGGAGCTCGCACAGAAACGGCTCTTAAAGACAAAGAAAGTACCTTCAGCGCCGACTGTAGTCCTGTCTCTCGGGAGCACGCAGTAGTAATACTGCAAACTGAAGCTCATTCACTTCCTGTCTAATTCTGTCGCCGGCACTGTTTAGTGCCGAGGCACAAGAAAAGAAAGCATCACACACGCACACACACCGCATAAACTGAAGAGGGAGAAAACAACAGCAACAAAAGTGAAGTATTTTATTGTGTGTTTGGGACGACCAGCAGGAGCAATTGATTTTTCTTCGCCCTTCCTGACTGTGTTTGAATAATTCCCCATTGGCTGGACATCCACAGTGGAGCATAACTGCACCTTATTGAAATGTGCGTAAGGAATTCAGCTCTTCATGCTGGAAGTGATCGCTCACATCACCTCTCCATTATCCTCCACCATAAAAGTCCTCCCCGCACTCAATTCTTGGTTTTTCTCTCTTTCCTCCTCCTTCCTCTCCGTAGCTTTTGTTCTTCCGCCAATCTTATCGCCACTGGCTGCTCTCCTCCTCATCTACATTTTCTCGATTATCCAACCTTCCTCGTCCACCTCCGACCCTGTGGTCACCTCTCCATCCCACTCTTTGTCATCCCCTTCCTGTTCCGTTCCTCTTAAAGCCAGTTCACTGTGTGAGTGGGTGTGCAGATATCGCTCTCTTGCCCTCCACCGATACTGTTTCACTTGCCTCACATCTGGACCACGTCTGTCTGTATACTAGGGGGAGTGCAGTATGGCTTCTGTCCAATTAGACTGTCAATCCATCAGTACATGCATAACTAGAGAGACGGGGCAGAGCAGAAGGAAGGGCTTTTGGTCTGTGTGTGTGTGTGTGTGTGTGTGTGTGTGTGAGAGACCCAGTTTCTGTGCGTGTGTTTTGTGCATCATGTCTCTATTAAAGCAATAAGAAAATATGCGGTGATAAGACACAGAGCCTTCTGCATCCACACAACACTACTACATCCCGGTCTTTATTATTGATCTTTCCCACCGAGACATGATCCATGTTTTTCCATTTACTTGTCAGATTTTATGTTCTCAGACACAATACTGATCTCATAAAAGACAATCTTGGATCCATTCGCCACCAGCGAACACAAAGGTGGCGGCCCATCCCTGTCAAAGCTACGGAGCGACCACGGGCATTTTCTCTGCACTTGCATGTGCAAGAGAGGGCCGGGGAGGTGATGAGTGTGTTTTATGTGGATGAGAGCAGGCGCCGGCGCCGATTGACTCCTTTTTCCTTCCCCTTCGCTAACAAAGACGAGTTGTTTAGCACCCCAAACGAGGTGAAACGTGAGTGCAACCCTTCACTCCTTTTGCTAATACCAAGCTTCTCCAATGCAGCAGACAAGTGAAGCTGCATTTAAGTCAATAGCGTGGCTTTTAAAATGCGCTGGGAAGCTTTGTGTTGTCTTGACCCGTCCGCTCCGCCTGGATGGATATAGCATGGAGGCTGATATTTGCGCCGCGATGACAGTAGAAAAACAAGCAAGTCAATTTGTCTTGGTGTTAGTCCAGCGCAGGGTAAAGCCTGATTGATGCAGTTATTACTGCTTCTGGGCTGGAAGCAGCATGCTTGAAACCTGTTTAATCTTGATAAAATACAATGTAGAAGGAGATAAAAAATATATAAATAAATAAAGCGGGCTGAAGACATATCTGTCAGGGTGGATTATGACTGGTGGGATCAGATTAGATATACAGTATGAGAGGCGAAAAACACAATGTAGTGAGTTCTTTTGTTTCCTTTTTTGGGGCGGGAATAAAAAACTAAATTAGGACAAACCGAACATGTCGTTTTTAACAGGTTATGTTTTCGGTTTGGTCTGTTTGTCAGCAGGATTACGTAAAAAAAAAACAAAAAAAAAAACAGCTGTCCCTTTTTTCTTCTTCCATTTTTTATAAAATTTGAGCCACGGACGAACCCATCACATTTTTGAGACAACCCAAATCATCACGCCGATTATGTCCCCCTCCCGTTGACATTGCGAGAAATAGGGCGCGGCCTCGGCGGAGGTCTGCCCCTCTGGTGGTCCGCGTGGTCGGAGCGCTTCGGGACGTTTCCGTCACCCCTCTTGCCTCTCTGGTATTCAAGGGAGGATGCGTCGCCCCGGCTCTCACTGAAGTTTCCTGACATTGCTCCAAAAAGAGATAAATATGAAATATGAGCGCTTTCAGTACTGCTTAGGCCTGCAAAATAAGTCAATTAGTCACGGCAGGCAGCAGTCAAATGGAGATTCTGCACGATGGTCTTAACAAGGGCCGCGTAGGACAAGCGTCCGACAGCTCGTTAAATTAATCCTTTGGGTCTGCTGCAAGTGGAATGAGGCATGTGTCTGTGTGACCTGCTTATGTCCTCCCCATTACATTACACACACACACACACACACACTGCAGACTTTGAGCTTTAAATGGACTGTGTAAAATATTTGTGATCAAAGTTTCTTTCTGGCCCCGTGGTTGCACAGATTACATGAAAACCTCTGCCAGCAGGGAACTTGGGAATCTCTCTCTCCCCTTACTCACTCTGTCCCTTTTTCTCAGTTTCAGTTGTATTTTCCCCGTGTTGTTCTACTTTCCTCTCGTCCCTGACTCATTACGTCCTATGAAGACAGACCCCTGCAAACACAAGCGCTCTCGGCCCGTAGGATGTAATGAGTATGTTATGTGACGGCTTGATTAAAGGGAGCCCCGTGTTTTTCTCGCCTGGTTTACGTACGCTAAGCGAGTTTGACGCGTGAGTCAGTAAATGTGCACGCACGTGCCCCGTGCATGTCTGAAACAATATAGAATAAACACCACTTCCTCCCCCGGATCCCTTCGCTTCCATCGTCCCCTTTCCCTCTTCCTCCGTCTTCTGCAGTGAACAGAGACGCCAGCGTCGGGCCGTTTGCCGACCTTTGCGGCGCACCTCTGTCTTACGCCGCGGATCCCATCTGACTTTCCAACCTTCCTTCAAACCAGCCTCATGAATATCAAAGCCGCCAACCTGCTCTGTGTTTTGAGAGAGGACATTCAGCAGCCAGGGGACGGCTTTGTCCAATCCCACCCAATCCACCTAGAATATTAGTCTCTGTTTACCCCGGCTTGCCCGCGGTATGCACATGCTTTCTCCTGCGTACGAACAGGCCGTGTGGCTCTTACTCATCATCGGGCCGGGCCCACTGGCGAGCAATTTGCTCCTCTATTCTCATTTCCCAACCACAACAGAAGCCTATAAATTGCCCCGGGGAACTATTCTTGACCGCCTCATGTTTCCTGCTTTTTTGAGACGCCGTCGCTTAAATCATCGGCTTACCCACTTTGGCACCTGTGTCTCTGTGGCACAATTTAAACATCCTTCAGGAAGTAAGCACCAAACGGCACCGATAACCTCCGTATAGGCACACGGACACACACAGACACATTCACACTGTACTTCAATAACAGTTTGAACATAATTATTGCTGGTTTAAAGCCAGGAATTGAACTAGTGCTTAGTATAAATGAATATTTTATCACACATTTTATCACAAAAGAATGCAATAATGCAAGGGGGAAACTCTCAGAATGACTAAAAGAGGAGAGCGGGAATAGATCCACAGTAAATGAACAGGATGAAGATGTGAGACAGGCTATTGAGGCTGGATAGCAACCATCATTTGTTTTTCCCCCGGTGCAGAGATTATCTGGTTGAGTGATAGAGGTGGCCTTGATCAGCCCTCTCCCCGCATACAGCCGTAAATCAGATGTCACGCCGCTGCAAAACCATCAGCCCTTCACTGGCCTGGGACGCACATATTTACCATGGTAAATGGCACCCCCTACTCGGTAAACACTCCTGTTTTTCACCGACCGTCAGCATGCGGGAATGAATGATGCATCGGTCGCTGTACATTCTCTGTAATTGCTCAGCGGATGATATCTGGGCAAAAAAGAAAAAACTGACGAGTAGCTCCTTGAGTGAAATGTCTCGGAGGCAAAAGCGGGTTTGAAAAAGTGGGGCCTTTTTCTGTCTTTCTTTTTGTTTTACCTTTTCCTTTCCCCCCTTTTGATTATAGCTGGCTCTCCATTAAGCTGCCATCATTTGAATTGTACAAATCTATCAAGTCAATCAGAATTAGCTGCGGGTCTTATTTTGTAAAAAGGAGTAAAGGGCCTGTCATGATGGAGAGAATGAATCAGCTCACTGAGCAGAGAATGGACCTAGAAAGCTGATTGCGAGGATGGAAGGGAGAGGGAAATATGTTCACCCATTAATTAATCTAATAGTTTTCATGGGACAAAGAGAGCATATCTCTGCTGCCTGCATAATGAGAGCCTGGAACAAAGTCATTCACGGCATCCCATTTAAAATGATGGGAGTGTGTGCTAAAGACCAGGAGACGAGGCGGAATACAAAGCTCGGGAAATCAAAAGGCTTTCCAAACCCGCACCTCTCGATGCTGTTTATTTAAAGGAATGTTCATTAAATACCTTTTCATGGCAAATCCCTAAACATGTGCTGTTTCGGCTGCAGAAATTAATGTTTAGTTTAGCAGAAATTAGTGTTTTTTGTTTTTGTTTTTCCCTCAAAAAATAGATTGTTGAAGTCATTAATCAGTTCTGAGTTTGTCCTATTGAAAATCAACAAATGAATTTGCAGCAGTTTTGATTGGTCGGAATAGCAGCGAGAGAATGGTCCCAGGATTTGATTGGAGAATTGGAGTGATATCACAGCTCACTGGCGCAAAACGGTTTGGGGAAACAGCCTAGATCTTATTGAATTTTAATTCAATGGATCTGTGATGCGTGTCATAGTGGGGGAATTGGAGCAGGAGGCCCTCTGGGCATCGTAATTCACCTTTTCCCGCTTTTCCAGAGACTTCATATGATATCAATTTCATTTTAGGTATTTTATTTCGCACCCTGCAAGTACACCCATGGAGTACAGATCCAGACACACCGCATCAGCTGTGTGGTTTTCCCTCTCTAGCAACCATTTCGAGGAATGAATTGTGTGGATTCACTTAAAATAGAAAGACAGGGGCAATTAATGCTTGACGACCGGCTAAAGGTCTTGCAACGTTTGACCACTCTACTTCATCAGCTTTTTTTGCACACCCACAAAAGGTATGCTATCCTTAAGTGGGCTCTCGGACCCTGAAAGGTAATTATATCGCCCACACATAACGTGGCATTGTGTAGAAGTGGACTGAATGTGGATTTAATTTTCTGAAAATTGCCGCATAGATTGTAAAAGGTTTTCCAGCCAATTATGCTATTAAATATGTTAACGTTTGCTATCTGGAGTTCACCTTTGTGCTCCACAATGCAAAGAGGAAATTGTCTAGAAAATTAAAGGGGAACGCTCGCAATACACAACGCCTTGTGGTTCCTATGGTACTGATGGATTATGTATTCTTCAACGTGCCACCGTCATCAATCCACCGTCGAACTGTAGTTTGATACAACACAAAACAAGTTGGCGCGGAAATATGCGCGATGAATTATTAAACCTAACGAACATACCTCGCTGGCTGCACAAAACTGAGAGGGAAATGGAAAATACTTGAAATTAACACTTTGTCACTTTGATTTAAAACTTCTGCACATGTCTTGGAGCTTGTCATAACTAAATGCGTCCCAGCACAAACATAGGACGTAAAAATGGATAGAAAACAAAATCAATATCAAATAATAATATGGAAACAAGCCTATTAAATAATGACATGAATAATATTTATGGCAGTTAAATCTTCCGCCGCAAACTACAAACACATCTTTTTTCGACTATACCTTGAATCAAGAAAGTAGCACTTTAGTAGCACTTAAATGGCACTTTAAGTCTTTTTCTTTCTTGTTCTGAGTTTATACTCATGGTTGAATGCAAGTTGCTTTGGATAAAAATGTTATATTAATGTAATGTAAAGATGAAGTTCGTCACAGTTGCCAAGGTGCCACGTTTGAAAGACGTCTTCAAGGTGAGCTATAAGAAAGTGTGGGGAGGTGTGTGTTTCTGAATAAAGGTCCTAACAGAAGCATCAGTTCTCACTCTCCATGTTCTCAGCGCTGTCATGAACCAGTACACACACCTTGTCATCCTCTCAGAGGAGATGAAAGGTGACATTATGGGATAATGAGCTCAGACATTTTGCTCACGCGCAACATCAGGACCGAATATCATTACATCGGGTTTGTCAGCATTTAGCAGTGAGATATCACATTTTAAGCAGTTTTTAAGTCTGAAAAGCTTCTCTTTTTTTTGACAAAGCGAGTCAATCCGCTCTCAAACGCAGAGAAATATCTGTGTGTTATTTGCATGACAATGACATCTATTCTGCCTCGGGGGCAGCATATCAATGGAAAAGCTTTCAGAACCTCACCGGACAAACTCGAAAATTACCGCTGGATATAGTTACCATAAATTACCAGACACAAATAAAACCACTGAACCATAAATATAACCCGCCGTTCAAGACGTTTCCGCAGGATATAGTGGTCGACAGGATCAAATGTTGTACCAAGGTCTAAAGGAACAAAGGACCTTTTATCATCGCCGGCTGAAAGCAGTTCATTCAACACTTTGATCAATAACGTTGTAAAAGTAGGCTAATTTATGGGAATTGGAGGACAGATGAGCTATTTGGGTTGAATTAAACACCTCTTGGAGGAACTTTGTTTGCTCCTATAAATGACCTTTTTGAAGGGAGTTTGAGGGGGATTAGAGGAGGAAATGGACAGCAGCAGTTTCAGTCTTGAATAACCGATCTGCAGCTGGAAATGCCGAATGTTAAAGATTCTTCACTGGGAGGACTGGCCTCACAGAATCCACACCAGAGGCTCATGCCCTCGTCGGCAGGTCACACGGCCGCTCTGCGCTCGCTGTGCCATTAGTTTTTTTTCTCCCCGATGGGGTTGAGTAGACCAGCAACGAGATGTGAAGAGAGATTTTAAATGCAATTGTCTCAGTGCATCGGTACACACACACACACACAGTCACTTCTGTGCTGTTTGCTTTGCGGACACGGGTGAATAAAGGTTTCTATTAAACTTAGATTGTTGAAGCTCATGTTCAATTCCACTGAATGTGTGCACACAAGGAAAATAGAACTGTGGACACAGGTGATTGGACAGACACTGTGATCTAACAAAGAAAATGTGAAAAGTGTTCCACCCGTTACATCAACAAATAAGGTCGGCCGGCAAAATGAGTCAAATTATGGTTCTAGTCCGCGTGATCAGCGCTGACATTTGGGGAGGGAACTGTGGTTTGGTCCGTAATAGGACCCTATAGGACAATGACAGTTTCGTTTAATGATGCCGGAGAGAGACTGAGCTCTAACTTCTGAAGTTACATCTTTCACTTAGCCTTTCGATGGAGGAAGGTTTACAGCTTGAGGGATTTTCCTCTGTGCTTTGCCTCTGACGAGCTCTTTTAAAGCTACACGTTATCCAGGGCATGGAGGAAACGGTCGTCTGAAACAGAAGAGCATGTTAACATGAGCCCCTGGTTTACCTGCTTTAGGTTTAGGTTTAGTTCAGAGCTGCATCTTTATTGCTTCATTGCTTTATACTTGTTTTAAGTTTAAGTTTCGTGTTTCATACGAAAACATTGTGTTGGATGACAGATGTCCTCAAATCCTTTGCTGCATTTCATACCCCCGTTCCCCCGTTTACAGCCTTCATCTATAAGCAGATTCACACTTTGACACATATATTTGTTTATCAAGTTCCACTGTATGGATTTACCCTATTAGAAAAATCCATAATGACCTTCAAATGTAGTTCCTTACAATATATACTTTTTAAAGCTTGACAGCTTGTTTTGCCCAGACAGTACACTCTGACTGAGAGTGAAGTTTGAGACACGATCAGCGTACCCAGTGGAGTGTGTACTCCAGAGCAAGTAATGGCGAGTAAGGGGAAGCAGACAAGAGTCAGGAAGGAGTGTGTCACCGGAGCACTGGATGGGCATTAGCCCCAGTTTAATGGACTCTTAGTGTTTATATATGAGACCTTTGCATCGGTGGTTATGAGTCAGAGAAACAAGTCATGAATATCATTTGACAAAACGAGTTTCTGAAGAAATTTCCCTAACGCTAAAAAGTTTGCCATATTTAATCATCTTCTTTGGTCCCAAACCAAAATGGCAATTAAAAAAGGTTGAAATGTGCCCACTTGTCTTGTTCCCATCTTTGTGCTGATTAAAATCTATCTTCATTGCACTTTTAATAAATCTGTGGCAAAAAAAAAAATGGTGTGTGGTGTTTATAAATTCACTGCAGTGAAAGAGTTCAGTGTCTTGGCTATTGTCCTAACTTAGCTTCTTGGCTTGAGAGGATGCATACTGTTCTCATGCTTCCTTCCTCATCACTGGAACCTAAACGCCACATTCCTTCCCACCGGGAAACCCAAACAAACCCCCTTACTTCACTTGAAAGTGTTGAAAACCGACAGAGGCATTTATCTCGACTGTGACTGTGCCTCTATCTGTTCGGCTTCATATGGACACACGGTACAGAGGCTCTCAGTGCTTTGGACACTGTTCAAAGGGACTTGGGCCCCGAGGCTTTACCGAAGAGGGATGACAAACCTAAGGTGGCAAGTTGAAAGTCAATCCATCAGTCTGAATGAATCTCCAGTAGCATTTATGTGGACAGGGGAGATAAAATAGTGGGGGGAAGCCTTATTGCAGCATTGAGAGGGCAGTTCCAGGGAGAACTGCACATCCTGGCATTAAACTTCAACATAGGAACGGGGATTTGTCACAACACATGATGACAACAAACACAATTTCCTGGACATATTGCAGTACGTACTTTGCGAAGGCCTCGGTACGCCAGCATTTAAAGGCCTAAATGTGTTCAGGTGCAACCCTTTTGGCCAAAGACACAAGAGACGGGAGGCGACGCAACAGTCAGTCACTGGCGCTTTTATGTCGGTTCGTTGTACCGTAAGAACCTAGAAGATAGAAAGACGCTCGGGGACGCTAACTGAAGCTAGCGTGTTGACGGTTAGCTAACCAGCTGCAGTCGTTAAAAACCAAGCCCTGTGCGTCGTCACAGATGTCATGAAGATGCACAGATTGGTTTTCCTGCCGCTCTATAGTGTGATTAAGCCTGAATACTAAAAATGACCTTAACTTGACTTTTTTTTAATTTTCTTTTCTCTTCCATCATAACTGATTCCTGCTTATCACCAAATATTTTCCACGAATGAACGATCAACCATAATACTTCTGTGTTGTTTGGTTGTGTTTTGAGGATCATTTTTGCTCTGAGGTATGATTTGACACCACAGTAATCTGAGATTTACTGCTTGGACTATATCTTGTTCATCCATCCATCGATTTTTCATTCTCGCTTATCCTTTTTTCATGCTCGGCCTAAACCGGCACGCACTGTTCGATAAGTGTAGGGGGAGGGGACACCCTGCAGAGTACCTGATGAACACCTGGGGAGGAAATAGCCTTGCTCTACTATTCTAGAGGAGGAAAGAACATTATATATATATATATATATATATATATATATATATATATATATATATATATATATATATATATATATATATATATATATATATATATATATATATATATATATATATATATATATAAAATTCAAGGATCAGATGGATCAATGATCACAAGGACTGGTCTTAAATCGTGGCAGAGAAACCAAAATGTCTTCATCGCCACAGCTATTGGAGGGAATGTCAGTCAAAGAAAGCGGCGAGGGGTTCTGTATTTGTTCTTCGCCTGTGTTTCTCTTCATTTATTTATCCGTGCCATTGCTGCTTCATTTCCTCTGTCATATCACAGACCTGACCAAGGGCCTGCATATTCCAAACGCAGCCTCCGCTTGGTAACCTAGGCAGGTGTGTGCTGATCCTTCGGTAAACCAGGAGGTAATTACACTATTTGCCGTATCGACAGACTCGCCAACAGTGATTTCACACACGCAGCGCTGGAAAAACGGAGAAAGCCACATTATCCTACCCTAACCATGGGAGTCTCCAAAGGGGGGGGGGGGAGCAGAGAAGGAAAGGGTGAACACAGTATAAAGAGAGATGGAGAAAAAAGACCAAGAAAGGAAGTTGGAGTGTGGCACAGAGCGCCGGTGGAAAGCGGAAGAGTGTGGGAGAAAGAAAACGAGTGAGTGAGAGGTAATGAATAGCAAATCAGCTCCTTTATAAAACTCCTGCTTTCAGTGTTCAATCAGAGGAGCCCGGATTGGCAATTTTCCTCCGGCACAATAGAGCAGGCCCAGGAGGACCCTGGCCTCAGTTCAGAGCGAGAGAGAGAGAGAGAGAGAGAGAGAGAGAAAGAGAGAGAGAGAGACCCTGCTGCCAGCATGCAAACCCCCGCCAACCCAGCGTTCTGTCAAGTTTGGCAAAAGAAACCAGTGCGGACAACAGGAGGTACTCGGTAGCGACTTGCTCTTTGACTCCTCTTCTTTTTTCATACTTCACCCTTCTCTTCAATGATGTATGAGGTAATGAGAGTGAGCCTGTGGAGGAGCAGCAGCTACTCATGCGCGCTTGCACTCTCGTTTGCATAGAAGGAACTCCCCGTTTCCTCCCGTGATAGGAACTAGCCTGAGGGGTGGAGAGAGAGAGGGAGGGAGAGGGAGGGACATGACTGACAGTGTGCTCACACTGTGTTCTCAGCAGGGTCAATGCTATTTGCAATTTTAAAGTCCCGGGAAAAATCAGAAGTCAGAGCGTCTCCAGATACTCAAATGATACAGACTGTTTAAGCAGCGTACAAGAGGGATTTAAATCAGATACTTGGCACTTGATTGGACGGTTAAAAAGAAGTGGGCGGGCTTAAAATGTACCGCGATACGGGGCTTCGGAAGACAGTAGCTCCACACACCTCCCTCCCTAAAAGTTGCAGATTGATTGATGGATGGATGCCATGATATTATTGGTCAGAATTGGATTTTGATATGAAAATACGAAGGAATTGTTTGTTTTGCGATTTTTGTGTGTGCGCATATATAGTTCAACAGGTGCACAGTATGACCATCGATGTGATCTATAAGGGCACAAAAGGCTTTTTTGAATTTGTTTTATCTCTGCTTTAACTGCTTGGATGATTCACCTGTGCATGAGCGCACACATCTCCTGTCTTTAGATAATGGATGCTTCCTTTGTTCATGGGCAGTGCGGTATGCGGACCCCTTGATGAGAATTATGATTACGGTTATGAAAGGAATTGGTATCCGTGAGTTTTATTAGTTTTTACCCCAGAGAGAAATGCGGTTGGGTCACTTGCACTTGTTGTGTATCTCCAGATTGAGCGGCCCATTGAGAGCGGCTCATATCTCTCTTTAACATTAACGTTATTGCATGACATGCCAAATGAAAGTGGAAAGGAGTTGATCATTAAAAGTGAACTGTGCATAAAAGAAGAAGAACAAAAATCACACTTAACTCATTTAGAACAAGCCTAATAAGACACTTGATCATAGCCGCTAGAGCATTTATGCTATTAATTTTTCCCGGGCATAATTCTCACTCCTTTATAAACTGTGGTGGTTACATAAAAGAGGAGAAACAAAAAAACCTCCTAATTGCTTCTATAAATTGAGATGAAGTGCCGCGCAGCGGGCCAAGCGTTTGAATGGCTTTGTTCTCGAATCAAAAAACAAACACGCACGTCCTCGCTGGCCCGTGCGCGCACACACACACAGATTAGCTGACTTCCAAATACTGTCTCTCACCTACACGCGGCCCATTTCACACATATCTCTGGGCACGTCGAGCGCTTTCGATGGCAGGCGGTGGCGTGGCGGCGAGCATCACAGGCGACTCTCCCGAGAAATGATTACTCTGGACAGCGGTGGGTTCTGAATCCAGACGGACTTGGCAGAGCCGCGCGGCAAAAACCTGCTGCCAGAGTACACAACTCATACCTGCTTCGCAACACTCATATCTAGCTCACCCGGGCCCCTAAAACAGCAACATTTCCACCAGCGTTAAGTCTCCTCGAGCTGGCCGGCAATCGAGTGAGGAAAGCCCAGCGGACAAAAGCTGGCGCTGGTCGTGGGCACAGCGATGTGGAAAAGCCAAACTAGAAAAAGTTGAAAGGAAGGAATGCAACAGGGGTAATCAAACTAAAGCGGTGATTGTACTGTTGCCTAATTGTTATGGATGTCTAGTTCTATGAATGCTTTTTATTTTCGTCTGACTCAGCCTGAAAAGTGTATATTCGCAGTTTTTCTACTTGAGTAAATGTGTTATTCGAGATATACCTCTGCTTTTAGTGTAGTTTTTTAAAAGGATTTTCTCTTAAAAACCTTTTCTTGTTTGACCAGGCTTTTATTCTATTACTGAGCACTCAAAGACAGAAGAAGCACTTCTGACATGTTTGGGCCTTTTTCCTTGTTGGTTCTGTGGTGATTTCTATCTTGTGCTGAAGCGCTTGTCTACTAATAAAGGTGGAAAGGAACGGACAGCAAGATAATGTCAAGGTTTCATCCCGTGTTAATCTTGCTCACTAAAACTATATTTTCGTTGACGACTTGTTTTTTTCATGACTGAGACAATACGATGACAAGACGACGTAATTAAATACACACCAACGTTGACAAAATCATACTTGTGCGCTAATCTGGGGGTTTCATTGATTCTTGTTTCTGTGCTTGTTGTCTCTTGGACCACAGAGCATCTCTGAAGCGTGAAATGTACTCGTTTCAATGAGTACATTGATGGATTTTAGGTCATTTAATTTTTCGATAACCATATACATCACGAGACAGCACATTTTCTTGAAGATGCTTATTTTTGAATAAGCATGCTTATAAGACAAAAAGTACTTTTTGTGCGACATCTTTTTGTTATTATCAATTTCAGACGATGTGTACAACGATATCTCAATATGTGATTTCCTCACGACACAATTCCATTGAAAGATGATAAATTATCCTATTGAATCATCGGCCAGCCCTACTAAAAAAGTTATTTTTAAATGATGCATTTAATTTGGAACTGACCTCACATACATGACGCTAAACTAGTTTGTTTATGTCTCTTCTGAAATACTTCTACATCTGATATTCACTATTCAGAAAGTAGAGTTATTAATAAGGATAAGACAGCATGCAAAACAACCCTCAAACAAATTGTAGATGTAGCAGTCTGACTCTCCACTAGTGAAACACTTTTTGGACATCTGAGTTCAGGCAGTCGAGATCACAAGCATCCATCAATAGAGTCCACTGATATTTACTGATCTCAGAGATAGAAACAAGTCAAAGTAACTGCTGATAATGGTGGAAGTTGAGTCGCTGCTAGAAGGAAATGCGTTCTGGAGTGTGTACAGTGCCGAGCTGAAGGCTATGATCCATTTATTAGTTGGGTTGGCTGAGGGGGATGTGAGCTTCCTAATGACGCCGTGAACTGTCCTCGCTCGCTGCTTGTTATAAATTCCCTGTAAAGATTGGAGCGAGAACCCAGGGACCAAAGGCAACGCAGCTAAAGGGTACAGTGGATTTGTCAGAGATGAGACTTCCGGAGGACAGCTTTCACCAGATTTTCCAGGCATTGATGCTTTGAGGTTTGGAGGGGTGTGTGTGTGTGTGTGTGAGGGGGGCGTTATATTAAAGAGCAGAAAAACTGAATATTGCATCGTTAAGAATCGGGCTTGGTAAACCATTTTTGTGTGCGTTTCAAGTGACCCTATCTTTCATATATCTATTTAAAGTAATGGAATGCTAAATGTATTATTTGATTGTTAGGTCACATTGATATTCAGAGCGTGAAATGCCTCAGAGAACAAATCTCTGTGGACCATTTATGTCTCTCTAAAAATGTCTAAATTGGGGCCGCAACAATTCCTATTGATTAATTAATGAATTGATGGTTTAATATGTAGAAAGTGACATATAAGTGATTTTTTTTTTTTTAATCAGACCAACAATCTAAAAATCCCCCCCCAAAAAATCGTTAAATAATTAATTTTAAATAATATTAGAAAGAGAATAGTGGCAGTTATCAAAATGATACATGTTCTGCCCATTGACTATGAGATTATTCAGCCAATTCTGTAGTCTGTATTTTCTCCTCACAACTTGTTCTTTATTTAGGTTTGAAGAGTCGACCCCCTTATTAAAACACACAACTCAACATATAGTGTTCACAGCTTCTCGTATGTCTTGATCTCGCTCATCTCACATCACCTACTTCTGAACTCTCGGCGCCGTGACTTCGCTCATTGGTCTCCTTCCTCTGCAGCCCGTCCTCATTTATCCGTTGACCACATGTTTTGGCCACATGCGATCGCCCCCCTTTCCGCTATCAGCGGGCCCCATATGGATCGCTGCAGGACGGTCACACAGATGGACACAGTGGGGATCCACAGGCGGCCTGGCTGACACACCCGCCTCGCATCTCAGCGAGCCTCTTGCAGAATGGCAGCACATCACAGAGTCACATCAGGAGGATTTCTGATTCATCCATTAGCAATGAAAATGATTTAAATGCTAATTTTCCTTAGCCTCTTATTTGCTCTGTGTGTGTGCTTTTCAGACTAATTAACATCCGAACCATTCGCCGATATAAATCATGTTTTTTTGAGTTCCGCATCAATAATTTAAAAAGCTACATAATAAAGGGCAATGAAATTACGCATTCATACGTCCAGAGGTAAACTTTCTGTCTATTTGTCGAGTTAGTTTTCATTATTAAAGTAAAGATATATTCATTTTTTTTCTTTCTTTCGTTTTTGCCCTACGTCGAGGTCTGTGTTTGTGAATTATTGAGTCCTCCTGGTTTTCTATAACACTGTGGCACTGACAAATTAAGAAATATGAAAGATTAGGAAAAAATAGAAAATACGTCAAACTTCCAGCTCTTGTGTGTGGCGATAATAACCAAGGGATCCACTTCCATCTCAAACAGACTGTTTGAAGATCAAAGCTGCGACTTTATCACCAAACTCAGTTGAAAGCGTTGGCAGGAAGACGGCAGCGGCAGCGAGACTCTCTACGCGCTCCCTGCTTTCCCAAGCCTTCTGCTCCAGAGCTGGACTCCAACAGTCCAACAAATTCAGCTGAATAAATAAATATATGGACTATACATCTCCCATACTTCTTTGCAAGCTTCAAATGATCCATAAAATGGTGGCATTTTCTGCACAAAAAAGGAAAAAGTAATAATTTGTGCTAATAGAGAGATTATAAGGACGCTTAATCAAATTGATTGGACGTTAACATTAGCTAAAGCAGATTAAGTGCAGAGCTGTCAACTGTATCGTTAGCGGTCGTCAGTCCTTTATTACCATAACTGGAGAATGAAGCCGTTATAATGAATTAAACACCACTTTTGAATGAAAATAATATGAAGTACTAACAGTAACGTCAACTAAACCACGAATGTCAAAATCTAAATAAATGTGAGCTAAACTGGTGGATTTTTCGAGTGAAAACAAATGAGTTTTTCTTCGGTTAAAAGGGGAAAGAATTAAATAAGAGAGAGAGAGAGAGACCTTGGAGGGCCGCAGCAACAAGCAACAACTATTCTCAGATACCTATGCCAGTCGAAGGCAGTTTTCATAGCTTTTCTAGGTGATTGACCCACATTAGTTCGAGGCAGGCCGGTCGCTTGGTCGTTGTCGACAGCTGGCTTTTTGAGTCGATGGAGTCTGCCGGTTAATCATACGATTGTTTTGAGTCCATCATCATAAAGCGCTGAAATGAGACCAGCCGTGTTCAGAGGTGTGTGGTTGCTCATCCTTTTAGTCTACGACGACAACATTACCATTTGCTTAAGTAGCTAAAGTGCGGAGCTGTAAACTGCATCATTACTTGGTGGTGCAACGGATCATAAAGCTCACGGTTCGGATCACGGATCAGAGTCACGGATCGGATCAGATCCACAGAAAAAAAGGGAGCAAATATATCGTTTTAGATACTGATACTAATTGCCGATCATTGATGATCCATACTGGCAGATACAGATTCCTTTGTTGTTGTTTATGTTGGTTATAGCAGCTGGTTTACTAGGCTCCAGACTATTTACTTTTTCAATTACTCCGAAGTCAGTAAACCATAAAAAAATGTTTTTTATCCTTTTACTATAATAAAAGATTGTATTTTTATTGATTTAAAACAAATATTGTCATTAGTTGTAATGATGTATTATAAGCTGCTTAGAGCTAGTGTAAACAGGTTATAATTCCCTCTCTAATATATATTTATGTTGTTGTAAAATTGACACAGTGTTGGCTCAATATTGCATGGACACTATACTGTGTTAACTTTTATACCAATGGAGTACCAGTGTTGGTTCATTTTTATATACTGTTGGGTTAATGGTTTAAAATATGTTTTTCTATCAATGGTTACTGGGTTAGCTTGGGAAAAACTGCGTTTAGGCAAGCCGCCTCCCACTATTGAAGAGCTGGTCGCCCATTGGCTATCTTGAGTAACCGAAATTGGACCACAAGAAACAATTACCCAACCCCCGCTCTCCCTTCCTCGGAGCTTACACGTTTGTGACTAAACATTAGTTTCCATATGCCCTCCACCTCCTCCACGCTTCATTAGGAGTCCAATTTATTGCATGTTTGAGGTGAAAAAGCACTCTCGAGATTAATTTGAAGTGTTGTGAAAACCTTAATCATTTATTTATTTTTCAGGGCCCGAGGCTCCGAATATTCATCTGTGTTTTGATGCATAGGTGTATTAATTTACCTTCATCCTAATTGTTGGGAGACCAGCCGTTTGTGAATACCTTGTGTGCAATTAGCACCATACTTGCGGTGTTGATGAAACATTTCACTAAATTACAAGGGATTGATCACGTTTTAATTATCATTTCATCCCCAAAAATGCCGAGTGAAATGTGTTCAGAGTTACGGCCTTATTCGGGTCATTATTCCGAAAGCTTGGCGACAGAGGACTCCTCTCTGTGTCCTTCCTCGTTGTCCGTAAACACCGGGGGTCTGCACTAGTGGATGAGCATCAAAGTCACTGTTCGGCATCAGGCGCTGCCTTGATCTCTGCTCTTATAGGTGTGCAGGAGCCGCAGCTCTTTATCTAGAAAGTGATGATCTCTGGCTGGAGCCATTGTCCCTGGTGAATCCTATAACAAGGCCAGCGCTCGGCACTGGAGCGGAGCGTTTCCCCCCAGTGGGAAGGAGAGAGCGACTAGACCTCTGGCTGTCAGGATAATTGGCAAAGGCACCTGGATCATACAGCGGGAATGACAGAGTGACATTCATTACCTTTAATAGTATTTCCTCCATCACTCTGTCACTCGCTCCCTCACTCCTTTTGTCCCTCTCGCTCTCTCTCTCTCTCATGCGCACACTGGCACTTATTTTATTCTTTTCTCATTTTGTTTGAGTCTTTGCCCTCATCAGCCCTCCCACCGTCAACCCGTGGGTCACCATCCGATGTCTCCACGGCATTGTTATCCTTGGCACCAGAGAGATAAAGTCACTCCTCGTGACAGATGACCATAGGTGCCATGCAGAGAGGAGCCGCGATCTGTAATGATACAGATATGCTGGCTGCCTTTTATACGGACCTCAAGGCTGTGTCTGTACAGCCGTGTCAGGTCACCGGCTGGATCAGCGGCGGCATTACCGAGTACATCATAAAAGTCCTTGTAAATAAAGCACGTGTTCTCTCAAGCAGGAGTCACACCGTAGGCCTTGGAGTAGCCAAGTCCTTAAAGAAAAATAAATGGGAGTTCCATCAAGCGTTCGCCTGGACGCAGCCGACGACTACCTGGCTGAGATTTGAGGGCCTTTTTTATTGAAGAGCTGTTTATGATTCTGCAGCGACTGAAGCAGATAATGACCAGCTGTGGGCATCACTCACTGAGCTTCTCGGGGACCTCATTGGCACTCTAAAAAGATCTCATTATGACACTTTACAGATGTCACCTCTGCCACTTGTGAGAGTTGCCTGTTGGCCTCCCGTGATACTTTGGTCCTGACAATCTGGCCGCAGCCGGGCTCCGGTTGGGGGCCTCCGAGCCGCTGGGCCCGGCGAAGAGAGGAGGTCGACAGCCAAGCGGAGACTCTGTGAACAGTGAGCAAGCTGCTGCTCAGTTTGTTTTCCAACAGAATTATTCTTGAAGTGATTTGAAATTCTGTCTTAAACAGACTTCAATGCGACACGTAGCTTTGTGCTTTTGCAAAGGTGTAAATTATGCAGTCACTGTTGTGTCTTTGCCTTTTGTTTAATTCAGTACAACTTGCTAAACCAAAAGAGATGTGAAACGCATTACCCGGTATTTATACAGGAAGCAATTTACAGTAGTGTCAAAAACATCACACATATTTGCATGTGACTTGGGTGTTACAGCTATCAGTTAACCGCATTAAAAAAGAGTGTATATGCATCAAAGATGCATTGTGGGATATTTATTTGACTAGTCTAACCAATCTATAGAGGGTTTAAGATGTATTGTGTTAGTCAAGCTAGTCAAGTGTGAATAAATCTGAACCCAACATTTAACGTCACTCAGATGTAACAAAAAGTGCATTTTCAGTTATATAACATATTTCAGAACAAGTAAAGCCAACGTGCACCAAATTGAATTCTAAATATACAGCAAGAAGTCGTGTGTCTAGAGAACAAATATATTTAAAATACAGGAGAGGGCAAAAAACAAGAAAAAACACCTACTGAAACACATTAACGGACGCTGAACCCAGCCCACACACGCCCACACACACACACACACACACACACACACACACACACACACACACACACACACACACACACACACGATGCACAGTACATTGACAAACGCATACATACAGTATGAACACTCCTAACTGTGCTTTTACTATAGCTAAATATTAAACCGTGGAGTTTATCATAATTACATTTTTCTGTCTATCAGAATGAGGAACAACGGATCAAAAAGTAAAGCAGAAGGATATGCATTGCAGTCATTGTTTTCAAATGTTCCTTCATATTACTGTAATATGAATGAAATAGATCTATGTTCGAGGCAATTTGATTGACATCCAATTGGTAATTCAAGGTATGAAAGGACTTGTTTTATGTCACCAGGATGGATGGGGAAAATCAAACCTGTGTAAAAATAGGAAAAAAAATAGGGAATTGGCATCTGTTTGTATTGTATATATGTCAAGTCTTCCCTCCAATAACGTCCGTAGAGGTCATCTGTGCGAGCAACAGCAATCTAGTGGACGTAGTGCTTTTGAGGGGAGCAAAGAAGGAAGTCAGGTGACGGAGAGTAAAGAGCGACAAGGTCGGGTTTGATGGATGGGTCAATAAAACACAGGACTTTCACTCAGGAGAGTCCTGAAACGTGGCTTGTTTTCTCCCTCTTTTTTCTTTAGTTTTTGGCAAACAAACACAGGAATTACACCCACACTGTGCCTGTCCCTCAACATCACTTCCGTAACGGACTTATGTCCCATAGGTGACATGCTTACCTAAATACGTAGCACATGTAGCCCATTTCAAACCAGGATCTCTTCCTAATCCAGTTTAAATTCACATTAACCACATGCTTAAACCCGCAACCATTTCACAACATGACTCTGCTGCTGCACTCTCCATCAGCCATAGATGTCATTTTGGGAGTCATTGGCAACAACCTACTCTGTCACTAAAGCATTGCCTGCCTTTTAATATCACTTCATCCTCGTCACATTTAGACTGACCAAGGCCCTATTGGTCGAAGCCCAGCGATGCCAAACATGGGGAATCATTTTTTTTACTCCATATCCCTAATTTTTAGCATTAACATCTAATTCTAATCAAAAGCTCTGGATTGGTGATTGGCTTGCAGCACACAGAGGTTAAGTTCAAGGCAGAGTTTTTCTTTTTTTTCTTGCAATAGCTTATATTGTTGCTGCTGAAGGTCCTTGCAATTTTGGATTTCCGTGCCAAAAGCAGCAGGATGCAACAACATCCCGTATATATCAATCCCAGTGTACGGGGGTCTGTACCCTGAACTGTAATCACAGCAATGGGTCGAACACTTACAGCCTCCTGCTCCTGTTTCGTGTGATTGTTTTTTCTTTACCGTAGGCCGTTCAGCTTCTACCTTGGTATCTGAGAAATAGTGATTAGCTTCTACACAATGTTAGCCTTGTTAAGTGGGTTTTGTCTGCAGCCTCGAGCTGTTAATTGGACCCGATTGCACGTAAGTAATGTGCTACTTTTGATCGTCGAATGAAATGCGTGTTCAACTGCCGTACGAAACCGCGACTTGATGCTCAAAACTAATAGACTGTAGAATGTGTTCATCGGTTCCTGAAATGAGAGCATAGTTTGTCTTTGATATTAATGGAAACATGTTGGAGGAAGGACTCTGATCGTACACCTCAGCACTAAGATCAATGCCCCGGTTGCGTTCTATAACTAATTATCCAATCAAACTGGAAATAATTGAAAGTTCAGAGTTGTAACCCTGCAATCGGCAGAGATATTTATCAGAGACGGGACACACTGTCACATTCAAAGCAATTTCCTGTGACAATTCCGAACCGTATTGACACGTATAGCGCGCATCGGGAACTCACTTTGCGGAGAAATTAGAAATTGTGCACGCATTTACATAAATGTTTCCTAAAAAAAAAAAATCCTTTTGTTTGGTACTTTCCTCCCCAGTGAATGATGGCCCATATTCCTCTGCTGATTGCGATCTCAACTCAGTGCTACAGCGAGAATGTTAATGGATGGCCTTTTTAATTCGCCGTCTTAATTCGGTTAAGTCTCGATTTGTGAGTGCTCGATGTGGCCGAACACTAATAAGCATATGAACTGACAATGTTATTGACATTTTATTCAAATGTCAATACGCTATGAATGTCAATATAGCCTGAAAGCACATTTTGAAGCACGATTCTGGCGAACGGGAGGCCCATTGCTACCGTGTCTTGCAGGAGAAGCTTCTTAATTTATTTCAGATTGACAAACCGTAGCGCACTTCAGTTCAATATTTAATTGTTAGCCGTCATTCACAATCTTTCAAGCACTTCTCTCAAAAGGCTCGTAGATGTATTTCTCTTGCTCACGTATTGATTTGGATCCAACTTAATTGATCATTGGGGAGACGCTTAAGACTCAACTCTCTTTCTGCTTCTATAGGCAATTCAACTGCGTCTTTTTATCCATCGCAAACAAGATTCACCCACCAGGGATTGTTCACGATCGAGGAGCGGAGATGGAGGAATAACCGCTGCAGTAATGAGCCTCACAAAACGGTTCCAATGCAAAAACAATCAATAGATGACATCATTTGTATGATATGAAGCAAGATGAAGGAACATGTGATATTCCCCTCCGTTTAATTAATTTAAAATGTTAGTTTTTCTGCATTCTCTGATTGGTAATGATCTGCTGTTCTGCTCCACACGCGGATGCAGATAGATGCACATCGATGACACAGGGATCAAAAGCTTTGTGTTTGTATGTGCAAGGAATAACACCTTTGCAGATCAGATCCAGCACAGCCAGACAGCTTGTAAAATGCTTCACACGACCGGAATACCTAAATCTGTTCTTGCATTCAGAGAAACACTCTTTAAACAGAGGGATTAAATGAAAACCCTTAAAAAGCAATAAGCTGTGCAGTAAAAAAGTACATTCAGACGTGTGGCAGCCCATGAATCTGTCTGAAGATGTGTAGTTTTGATGCTACACTGTGCGGTATGAAATTAGGAAATGTGCACCAGATATTTAATGACAAAGAGGGGTGCAGATTTAATAAGGCTCGCTCACCCGTTTTGCAGGTTCTGCCCCAAACACATGCGGTTTATTAATCCATCAACAGGCTGGAGTCTCCATCTGTGTGTCTCTTAAGGTTTGCAAGATGTACCAAGGAGAAGTAGACATGTTAACAGAGGTTGATGCAATCCCCTGGAGTTGTAAGTTCAGGCAATTTGCTAGTTGCTCGCTTGTTAGTTTTGCATGGAAGAATTTCTACCTCTGTAAATCAGGCGAAAAATTGTGCAGATGGTAGTCACACAAAGCTGCGAGGAAAGTTGTGTTGGGAAAAGAAACTTTTTTATGCACCAAAAAAAAAAAGATTGAGCTGCGCCATATCAGCTGGGGGGGGAGAGATAATCGAATAAAATACATACATCCGGAACAGTGAAGACTGTTTCTATGAAATGGAAAATATGTAATAGTTATGAACACAGTATCTGATTATTTGTAGCAGTAAATGGACAGCGGACGGAAGTTGTGGCTTGTGTTCAATAAACTGTCATTTAGAGCCCGTGGTTGTATATATTGAGTCTCATCCCATGTCTTTATCATATCCATACAATTTGTTTGACTCTTATTGCCATAATTATCGTGAATATAAAAAGAAATGTCAACCAGCACATTGTGGGGAAACAAGAAACGGACCCGCGTAGCTCCTCACATGTAGCATGTTTACAGTTTGATATCAAATGCATTCATACATTCATTTCCATTATATCATCTGTGAGCAGAACATATAAAAAGTCCTGAAACTGAAGACTGGTTTCCGGCTGCTGCGACAGTACAAGAATAACACGCATGACCTGTGATGTTAAGTACTGCTCAGGCCGGTAACGGGAGGCGGGGGCGGGCTCTCGCGGCGGCGCTGTGTTGATTAAAGCGAACAGCCAGGTTAAGTAGCGCCCGCATACCCACCTGTCTAAAAAAGCACTTAACGGGCAAAGTATTGACACATCGATATAAATATGAAGTGACACATTTGACCCATAGCGTGGACAAACAGCGAGCCTCTCACAGGAGAACATTAGGCCAGTGTCACAGCCCCCGACCAGAAGTATGATGAAGGGAAACCGATGGACTTGGAAGTATTTTTTTTTTGTTCTGGAGGCTTGTAATTACAGCTCAGAGAGCCCGGGGAATAATGATGTGAGCTCCCTCTCCGACTGATCGAAGGGTAGGTGGAGAAGATGAGAATCGGAGATGTAATCCACCTCTTTAAGAGGAGGGACGGAAGAAAAGTGGAGCATTATTATCATTTCTTTGGTTGCATATTGGAAAAATAACAAAGAGTGAGGCCTTTCCTCCTTCCCTCTATCTCTGAGCTGCTCTAATCTTTACCTGTTCATGTGAAGAGATGCACAAATACCGATACAGATATTGGATATCGGCATGATTTTGACTCCAATAGCTGTGTACCCGTGTGTTTATTTTGGTACATTTTGTTTTACAAAGTTAAAAGAACACAAATTATATAATGATACCAGTCACTTCCACACAGTGAGGCATTCATTAAGACATCATTATTAACTAAACATCGGTATCGGCCGATACCCAAAGCCCAGGTATCGGGACTGATGGAGTCGGATCGGCTCGTCCTTATTAATTTATGAATTTATTTTCTTCTTCTTCCGCCTCTCTGACTTTTCTATTATTTTCTCCCTCCAATGGTCCATCTGCCTTCCTCCCCCCTCTGACAGCAATCGGGCTACACAGGTCAATTACAATTTAAAATGACAAAATGGAGATCATTGGCATGTCACAAGATCAAGTGAATGAAATGGCCCATGAAAAAAAGCCTACGTAGGCAAGTGTGCACCGTATGTGTGTGTGTGTGTGTGTGTGTGCGTGTGCGCTTGTTGTGCATTCGTTCTGGTGCATGACATCTGCCCACCCGGCTCTCTGCGTCCACATCCCAGAGTTTCTGAGTGAATCACCCTCGGATGCAGTCGGGGGTAATGTAGTGTAACAGAAGGAAGGGTCGCACCGGCCGGCGCCTTTTCCAATCGCCATTACTCCCAACATTCACCCACCCTTGTGATAGCAGCTATACATGATGTCAGCTATTTTTTTTTAAGCCAGTAAAATCTAAATCCTGCATGCGCTAGTCCTTGATAGGCATGATCCCTAAGAGGGATTTTATTCTGCATCCCACCACACTTTGACTCTCCTCGCAGGCTTTTGAGGAGGAAAGACAATCTGGAGGCAGCCATGAAACACAAACACACACACACACACACACACACACACACACACACACACACACGCACACACCAAACAGTGGCTTCAACTAGATTCTGTGGGCTGTTGATTTAAGTTGCTTCACTCTCTGAACTGAAACAGATGGTCTTAAAAACTTTATCATGAGTTTTGAAAGCAAAAAAGGGACTCGAGGAGGGCATCAAATCCAATTTTGTTATTATTTCAAACTAATTTTTTAAAGCACAGCTTAATGTTCATTAAATATTGCTTGTTACACCCCCCCCCCCCCCCCCTTCCACACACACACACACTTGACACTAAATGTTGCATTAGAGACTAAAAGCTGTTCCACTTGCACACCCAAAGGCCCGGTTTGATCGCATTGAGCTGAAGCATTTTGAGTCCTCAAATAGCTTTCTTTAAGCAGAGTAGCCAGCATTGTCAGGGCGACACATCCTTTGCCTCAGCTTTAATTACACTATAGTCAGACAAGCCATAGAGGCAGCCACCGCCTCTAGTCTCCATGCTGATCAATATGTGGACCGGCTCCAAAGCCATTGCTGCGTGTAAAGAATACGAGCAGAACTCTGTGGTGGAAATACGAGAAAACTGTCTTGATGGCTTGTTACCTCGCACATAAATCTCCCCTCTGTTCTTTGGTTTGTTTGTTTCGTCACCTTTTGAAAACAACTGTAATCCTGTGTGTTCATTTAAATTAATCTGATTAGTTTTGTTTGTTTTACCTCGCGCTTGCAGAAGATTAACATAAAAAGAGCTTCTTTATTTGTGTTTTTTCCTTGAGCAATGTTTTTCCTCGCAGCACAGATCGTTTTCCGTACATATATCTGCCGTCTAAAATGCAAAAGCCGGGCAGACGAGATGAATAAAGCCTTACTCGTCCTGAAAAGTGCCGGTGTTTTTTTTTCTACAGCTTTTTCGAAAATGTATTTCTGATATTCTGATACAAACAGAGCCACTCTGGGGATGATGCCGAAATGAACATGGTGGCAGAGTGCACCATTACTGTACCAAGTGCTCCAACAGAAAGAGAGAGACCGGCGGGAGGGGAGTGGGGTAGGGGGGTGAAACAGAGGGGAGGGGGTTATGAAGCGAGGGAGACGGCGAACAGAGGAAGTGCTCGGATGGGTGGAGTGGAAGATTTGCGAGGACAGAGAGCAATATTGAAGAAGATGATTGGGAAAGATGGATAGGAAAAGATGAGGGACGGGGGGAAAAAAAGGGGAGGGGGATGATTTAGTAAGAGCTGGAGCGGGCGAGAAAGAAATAGTGCTGAAAGGCAGTGAAAGGGGGGAAGAGAGCTAAGGAGCTGGCGACAGGAATAGTATAGAGGAGGTGTCACCGTCAAGGGTGTCTCAATGAGATGCCATAAAACACTCTCTTATTCTGCCGACTGTCACAGCATCGTCAGGGGCCCGCATGTAGAGGTGTGACACACACATAAACACACTCACACACACACACACACGGAGACATTAACATCTCTCTTGTGTTTATTTACCAACAGTTCTGCTCTGGGTTTGTAGCGTATTGCAGTGACACTGGTTTCCCTGCATTTAGCATTTTTGCTTCACATGTATATGCAGAACAGTTTTTTTTTATTTCTGTCATGGCGTTATGAAAGTGATCAGTGGGTGAGGAATATATCTATCTTTTCGGACGGAAAGGTAGTGTGAAGAGCAGGAGAATCAGATGCATATTGTATTAATATTAGTATCATTCTTAACACGAATACCTCAGAGCAGCATCTGTGGCCAGTGCATTTAATCAGCGGCGGCAATAACACTTTATTTGAAGCTCATTATTAAAAGGTTATAGTGGCAATAATATTTAACATCGTGTTGTTCTACAAAAGTGTAGCAATTAGAAGTTACACTTCTACCAGCCCTGATACAGACACTGACCCGATACCAGTGTTTTACAGTCAGGCTGAAGGCCTCACCGTGTGAAAGTGACTGGGATCTTTCCATGAATGATGTATAATAATATGTATTTGCCTGCTCTTTGTGACACCAGAGAAGATAATTAAACATAAGCCGCAGCAAATACCAAAATTGCGGTTCCCCTCGTGGATCCATTTAGGTGACTGTAATGCAGGATGACAGGCGGCGAAGCTGTTCCATCAACGAGCCACCAGCCAGTCCATTTATTTGGCGGCATGCTAAAAAGTCAGCGTGAACACAACGCGGAGCAGAAATACAAATCTGCAATATATCTGTCTTTTGTACAGGTAGGTAAAACACTTTTACATAGTCTGGCATCTGCGTGGGCAAGAGATGAACAAGGCTAGCTAACAAGAAGTGAAACCTGGATTTGGTCTGCATGTCCACAGCTCGTAACACACACACACACACACACACACACACACACACACACACAGACACCTTGCTGAAGATAGTGATTATTCCTTCACGTCTCAGCTGTCACTGCATTCAACAGAAGACATCAGCTGTGCATCAGTACAGTGCAGCCCTGCTCCGACACACACACACACACACACACACACACACACAAACACACTCTGCGGTCAGGTTGTGCTAATGAAGATATTGCAGAGCAGAGCGACCAGCAGAGCCAGAGAAAAGGTCAATGAGGCAGCAAAAGTGACACTCGGCTCAACGCTCCTAATTGCCGTGTTTGAGGAGAGTGTGGAAACATGGACATGTGACAGGTTCTCGCTTGGTTTGCTTTGGTGAAGGGGCCCCATTAATGACGGGCTTGTGTGAGTGTGTGTGTGTACGTTGGTGTCATTACCAGATGTTGTTATTTGTTAATGAGGACTGCAGAAAAACTATCTTGTAAGTGGTGTGTAGCTTTGACTTTAACTTTGGAGAGAACACTCCTGAATATAGTTACACACACACACACACACACATCACAAACTCCCATAAATGATACATCAGTGCTTGAATATTAATGGACACTGGTTGTGGTTATAATGAGTAGAGTTAATGTCTATAGGCTGGTGGTGTCGGGTCTTGAGGAAAAGGGTAATGCTTCTGGTAAGGTGGTCAGCCCTACGTTCCCAAACAAAGAAACGGGGAAAACTTATTATTCGAAAATTAGATTTCAAATGAGTCCGCAGAAGGGGAAGGACATGGATGGTTTAAAAAACACAAGGCTTGTGAATAGACTTCTGTTGTTGCCTAAACTAAACCAAAGATTAATATGTTGGTGAAACCCAACCATAACTTTTGCGTTTTTTCTATTTTTTGCCAATTTCGCAGTCATTTGAATTCAAACCATGATGTAAAAGTAGTTTAGTAGGTATTTAGGTATATCATATAATATAGTAGGTATATCCTTTAGTTGTGTTCACCACGTGTTTCCAACTCTTTAAAACAAGAAAATACGATTCAGTTTCATGTCATGGAAACGTAATTTGGAAGACAGGGTTGTTTTGGTCATCAGCGAGTTTGCAGAAGACGCTTCTTTCCTGTCTCTATTTGAAACCGTGTTTCCCTCCGGCTTTTGGCAACATAAATGAAATATACAGTGTGTGCAGACTGCTCCGAGTAGGAACATCACATCGCGCTGTGCATTGAAAATCTGCTCGCCCATCGGAATCGGAAACACTGCCATGGGTCTCGAAGACATTTTCAAAATGTCAGTTAGAAAGTCAGCATTCTCATTTCGCTGATATCGGGATTTCAAGAACATACCATTAAGCAGCTGCTCACCATGAGAAAGAAACAGCCGACAACTAAACGGTAGCAATTTCCGCAAACATTTTCGGACCATTATTCTGTTGCTGCAGCAAGGGTGCAGTGTTCCCAGGCTATCTAAGGTGTATGAGTCTCATATCTTTTCACACAGGGAGCCGGGCTCTGCCTCTTGTGGGTGTCTTTACTTGTACATCAATGAGACGGGGATGCTTGTTAAAGGTGTGCAAGTTGCTGATACCTGTAAGCCACGGTAGGTTCGGCCCTCGAGGCGTTTCTGTGGAAGCTTTTTAGGATCCGCAAACCAATTGTCTGTTGTCAAAAAGATGTCTTATTACGAAGAACAACAACATTAAAGTCGTACAAGTACACCCTTCATGAATCTGAGAGCTGGTTGTGTTCAAAAGATCAGCAGTCGAGGATAACATGTTTGGTATCGCTGGAAACCCTCAACAAATCCGAGCTTTTTGATCCATGCCTCAACACACCTCAACAACTCGAAACACCGCTATTAACTACGGAAACAAAGCCCTCACACCTCATCTTTTGACAGTTGCACCTACAAAAAACCTATGTTCTTGCTAAAATACTTCACAACAGCATTTCTTAATCTACCAAAAAAGTTACTTGTGGTTCTACAGTGACCTGGGGGCTGCTGGGAAGTCTCAGTGAGCCTCAGGGTGCAGTCATCTTAGTCAAATGAGGCTGACTTGCACTGCAGGGAGCTCTGGCTGTTTGTGGCCCCCTGGTAGCTGTGTTGAAGCAATTAGACCAACAGGCCTTATATCATTCTGTTCAGCTTGCGTCGACAGATTCGTGGATATCTCACTGTGGGCCTTTTCCATTCTGCAGCTATTTGCCCATATCGCTCTGTCAAATATGAATATTGATGAATAGGTATTGTTTTTTTATTACTATTTCTGTGTTTTGGAGAGATTTATGTTATTATGTAACATGACTGTATGGTAATAAATCGTGTTTTGAAGTAAAACTCCCTATGAACCAAAACATAGAGAACGTCTGATTTTATCTTGAGAATTGCATCATAAATTATATATTATTACCTTTGAAATTAAGACTATGCACTCGGCTACATTATACTTAATCTTTATCTACTTCATTTTTTCATGTACTCTGGAATGGTAATAGAAATCAGTGAATTTACAATGGATTAATTTTCCTTAGCTTTCATTTCAAGGGAGAAGCATATCAGCCTCATGGTTGAGGAGCTACTCCTGATTCATTTTGCGGCTGTATTTAAGGCTTTTTTATTTTTTATTTTACCCGACCGAGCGGAGAGAAACACACAATCAATCATTCAAACCTAACTATGCATGCGTTGTTATTACCCCGGGCTTATGACATGCATCTACCCATCCATATTACATGCTACCATTTTTAATATTTCAAAGACTTGAACTTCAAGAGAACTTGAAGAGATCTGCCCTGTCTATTTCAACTGGAGCACAATTTAGTCACTTAACTGGCAGGGCAGCAGGCAGAAGGTGGAGGTGGTAAGTGGATTGCCGGCGCCCTAAAGCCGATTTATCTGATAGATGTTTGGACCTGGTCCGTTGGGCTGACCTCTGGGGAAAACTGTGAATTAGATTTTTTTCCTTTTTTTTCTAGCGCGGACTGTGTTGCTATGTCACCTCTGTTGGTCATCCCTCCACCACCTGCAGCAGAAGAATCCCTCGGTACACAGATATTATGAACTCCGCGCGAGCGTGCCGCATCTCCAGAGACCGGCCATTGTCGTGGACGCTGCTGTCATCCCATTATTCCAGAGTCGGAAAAAAGAGGGGAATGGAGACAAAAGACGAGGAGCGTGTGGGCTCCTCGAGTGATAGATGGCGTAGTCAAGAAAACGGTCTGGAAGAGGAATGCTGCGTCAAGCAGTCAACTGGCCAGGCATCGATTTAATCTTGTGCACTGCCACTCTCCTGATTTGACCGTGTCACAGTGAGATTGAAAAGCCTAAGTGGATGTGGGGCTGTGTTCACTCACCTGAGCACACTGGGCTGATAAGCACACAATGAACCAAAAAGTGGGTTGCAACACTGGACGAAATAGAATGGGGAGGGGCAGGCGGGGGAGAACATCACAAGACACAGGGTGAGACAGCTGTTTCAGGCCTGCTAACAAGCAGCTAAATCCACTAGAAGGGCTGGTCTATTGATTTCTACTGGGGTTGGAGGAGTTGCGAAGCTCATGCAATTGGATCCTTTGCATCCAATGGATTTTGACTCAGATCTCAACAGAGATCCCTTTTGGCTTAAACACCATCGATTGGGCCAAAGAGATTTTCCTCTAATGAATATTCTAATTGCTGTCATATGAAACAGGGGTAGTTAACTGTGTGAAGAATGTGTGTTTCAATAGGTTTGATAGATGGTAATAAAGCATGTGGATTTTGCTGCGGTCAGATGTTTATGTATAGCGATGGGTTGGAGGTTGATATTGATCCTGAGGCCAGACAATCTGCGTTGCATATCTCTCGATCGCTCGTCTTCCCTGTTCCCCGTACAGGCGCATAAATGTCACAAAATAATCTTTAATTAAAAAAAAATTGTCCGTGGATCACATTTTATTCAAATTATAATGTTTTTTGACATTTAGCCCACTCACATTGCATTGTGGGATCAGTCGATGTCCAGGATTAGCCGTAATCCTGGGTGTTTGGTGAATACATTCATTAACGGAGGAACGTGCTAGCCGACTTACACACATGGTCACACAGACTCTGCTCAATAAACCAGGTCACACTTATTCCTCACCTCTCCTGTCCCGACTGCACATTATGCATCGGCGCACATGCATATGCACAGGGGCACGCACGCGCACGCTCCACGAGCTGACCGGAATCCACACAGGTCGACGCCCCATCGACCTCCCGCCCGAGTTTTTAAGATTCAGTGGCGGCCTCACCTTGACCTGCCGTGACTTCGCTGTTACTCTGTATGCCGCCGTTGCACCGCGGGGTCCCGTTCGCTGGATCGTCTGGGGCAAATCAAAACAATGTTAATTTTTTCGTTGCTGTGATCATCACAGGCTTCCGTTTTCCTCTAGATGGCCGCTGCCACATTTAATCACGATCGCTTATAGATATCGCTCTGCTTCCTCACGCCGCTTCTCATCAAATCGTGGAAAAATAAGTGGCAGTACTACCGTTATCAACATGCTGGCGTGTGTATCAGCCATGTATTTATTATGTATTTCAAGAATGTTATATTCATAATCAGTTGTGATTGTATTGTATAATATTGCAATTGAAACACTATAGGGTAAATGTGTTTGTGAGTGTAAACACCTAAAGTGCTTTTCCTGTGTTATTTGTAGGCTATAGTCTCTCTCGCTCTCTCTCTCTCTATATATATATATATATAGTGTGCAGTGGGATAAAGAGACATATGATGAATTTCTACAGTGAATGTAAGATGCAATGTTTACCATGTAAAATCATATTCGGAAAATCCGGATGCACACGCGTCCACATGCACACGCGTGTGTGTGCGAAACAGCTCCCTGTGTGTTTTGTGTGCGTGTCCGGATCAACTGTGTCGCTCTCAGAGAATCGATGCCTCATCTCTCAGATCATCTCTGCTGATGGGCCTTTATGAAGACCACTGAACTATTTAGAGCGAATATCAGCTCGAATTGGAAGCATCCCGCTTCCAATTCGCCCGGGCCATCATGGTCTTCTAATTAAGCCGTTATTGCCTCTGACGCTGGGGCTCGAGCAGCAGGTTTATATTGGTCTTAACCTGTTAATTAAAGTCTGATAGGGTTTCTAACTAGGAAGAAAATGGCCTTCTGTGTAGTAGACGTTATCCCCCTTCCCTCCATCCTCATGGCACCGATAGTCTTTTTTTTTTTGCGAGCTTTACTCAGCATTCTCTCTCCGGCACGTCTCACGTTTGCTGCTGAGGTAGCAAACCTTTACAATGCGTCGGTAGCCCGCAATACCGGGGACACTGAGCAATGAATGTGCCTTCTTTTCCTCCTTGTTTTTTTTTTTTCCATTTTTGTTTTTGTTTTTGTTTTGTCATGAGGATTTGTACGGTGTGCACAAATAATCAGTTTACGTAAGCTGGAATCTGGGACACTGTGTGCAGAGGATGTGCCACAAGGTGCTGAGCACGCCCCGCTCGCCTGCTCACTTGCTCACTTTTGCTCGGATATCTGGAGTGAAGCGTCATTTGTGTGACAACAGCGAAGAGATTGTGTCCGTCGAAGCGCGACAAATGAGAGTATTCAGCCTGAAAAGATCTCAGTTCTTGTTGTTTTGCTGATTTTTTTTCTCCCTGTTTCTTTAAAGATTCATTAGGAACTTGGTTCAGCACACTGGGACTCTTAAGTTATTAAGGAGTAAAATGGTATGTTCATTAGTAATGAAGCGACGGCTTCATTCTGCTTTGCTTTGCAGAAATCATATACATCCCTCCGTCCCTGGATGAGCTCGTTAGGTTGCAGCGGACCACATGTATACGCTGTCTGATTTGAATACAACCTTTACCTCAAAAGTGTTCCCTTGTTTATTATTCATGTCATCTTGATCACATTCCATTTACTGCGGAGCTTTTTTGGCTGGATCACACATCGCCATCCACTCCGATTGCATTACTGGGGCAGTTAAAAGTAACGTTTGAAGGCCTCCACTGGGACATGAAATGCAGGGCAGACCAGGCTCCGGTGCACTGCTTTGAACCACTTGCCCTTGCTCACTAAAGAAAATCAGAGACGAGGTGAGAGAATAGTGCTCGGTGAGAGAAGAGCCGGATAAAGTTACCCACTTTCTTGCATTTTTCAGGGGCCATTAGAGATTTTTCCCTTTTTGATATATGCAAGGATGCTCGGAGACACAGAAAAGCACTGTGCAGGTGTTTGATTGTCATGAATTTTATATGTTAGGAGACCACTGACTGTTTTTCTGATGGGCTCTCGGCCAGCCCCTTTAGCACCAGAGTCGAACTGTAGTGGCATTGATTCCTTTGTCTTCCATTAATCAATTGGACCGTATATTCAGTCAGTACTGAGTCGTGGGGGGATTGCTTGAACTATCTGATCTGCCGAGTCTTCTTAATTCCCCGGAGGAAAAGGGAAAGTGAAGCTGAACGAGTCGGACTGATGTTGGCGGAAGTTAACACCTTCTCGTATTGTAGAGCGTTTTCAAATGATGGCTAAGCCTTTGAAAATGTTCAAGGCTTTCTTGAAGCCTTACAGGTGTAACTGGAAGCCTCAGATAGCTACGCTGGAAGTCAAAATGTGGAATATAATCAGAGTTTCACATGTTGAACGACGCCATGTTCTGTACCGCACAATTCATTTTGAGTAATGTTTTGACTGAATGTCTTCAGGTTTGATTGACTCAGTGGCCGTCGAATCTTTGACGGACAGACCGCACAGCTAAGTTAGCTGAAATAGAACAGGGAATTAATTACAGAGATGACAGACAAGGCCCATGTATTCTGACTTGTAGTCCCGGGGATTGGTCACACGTTGTCCTACAACTCCCATATTGCCACTCAGTAGTTGCCTCCCTGCCTGTAAACACGTTTTTTTCAAACGCACCCCTCCCCATTTTTTTACTCAAGCTTTGAAGTCTTCCATCCTGAGCTGAGAGAACCCTGTTCTTATCACTTGGGTTATTTTTTTGGGCCACGGTATCCAAACAACTGGAGGGACTGACATTGAACATTTTGTGAAGACATTGATCGTCCCCAGAGGATGAAGCCAAGTGACTTTTGCGACCCCTCACATTTCTCCAGCGCCAGAGTCAATTGTTAGCTCCTCTGGTTGCAAAAATAAGTACAATTGTATATAAACATATGAGGAAATGACTTTTTATTTGATGCATTACCTCAGTAAACATTGAAAACATGAGTTTATGGTCTTAATCTCTCGTTTAAAGTCTTCTTCAATACAGCATGATGTTCATTTAGTAAATGATGGTCTATTTAGAGTCCAATAGACGAGAGAGTAGGATATGCTTTTTTAGTTGTATTTAGCTCCACCCTCTTGTATCAAGTCTTTTCTCGAAAAACCAAGATGGTGGCAGCCCAAATGACAAAACCAAGGCTTCAAAACGTTAGTCGCTGTTGAGTCTGCTCAATTCTTACATTCAGTCTGTGGGTTAAACCGATCTTCATGTGTGAAGCTGGCGGAGTGGCCTTTCACATAATTAATCTAGATGTAGTGCTCAGGGTAATGTCAACGGTAAAAGCAGGCTATACAAGTGTCAATAGCTCCTTCTTTACATCCTGCATGCATAATGCAACATTGTCAGTGGGCTCTTATGGCTTAATGATAGTGAGTCATATATTTTCATTGCAGTCCTGCTGTATTGACATGCAACACATTTCAAATGTAATTACCAATTCTGAAGCGCAAAGACTCGTATTCTTTAAATGAGCCCATTTAGAAGGCAAATACTGTAAATGAGGCAATTTAAATGTGTAGTAGACGTGTTCGACGGTATTGAACCCAATGCATTGAAGTAAATGAGAATGGTTTTGCCCAAGGGCTGCCGAGCCTGAGTGGTGAGGTGACACTTTACGGATCTGAAACAACACACATCAGTAGTTTGTGTTGCTGGTTCACAGCCAAGTCGTGCACCTTCTTTGTTATTTACGGCCAGCTTTCACCAATACCACCACTCTGTGTCAACAGACATTTCTGCCACTGTTAAAGCAATCGCCATCAAACTTGAGGCAAAGGTCTACACTAAAAACGTGCCACTTTGTTCTGCTACAATTTGGACACATTTTGAAAAAACTAAAAACCGGGGAAAAAGTGGCATCCCCCTCCATAATCAACCTTGTACTTATTGACAGATGATTAATGATGTTAATACACTTGGTCATTTGCAGCATATTAACTTTCTATCTCATTTTCACCCTGCCGAACATTTAATAAGATGACAAAAACGGGATAAGGTGTAAAGTTTGTCGTTCTGAACCTTTTCTCGCATATGGTCACACAGCAGTAATGTATTCATAAAGTCTTTGAATAATAGAGTCCCACTCTTATTTGTGGCCGGTGTTAAAGCTCTCAAGAAGACGTGGGAGGAAGAAAATGTGAGAAAAAGAGTGGGAGAGGATTGTTTTCTAGGGTTTAACTTATTTATTGAGCCCCCTTAAAAAGAACACTCACATTAGAGTGAGCTGTCACGTTGCCAGTGCGATCGCAGCCGAGATTGTATATGCCACACAATGCCTTTAATTATGTCGCTGTCTCTTCACTGTCAGAAAAGACAAAATGGATCAAAGGCTATATGGGAAAGAGTAAGTAAGCAATTATCTGCTTTTGTCCGCTATCACTGTCAGTCAGCGGCGGCCTGCTTTTGAAACGACACCAGAGGAGAACCAGAGAATGAACGCTGATAGATGAGGTAATAATGGTGCTGCATATAACATGTTAATAAACCCACTCCACGTCTGCGTCGTTACTCAAAAGTGACTTGATTGTTCGTGCGATAAGGGGAAAACAATCAAATCATCGAGTAGTCTCCCAGATATTACTCCTACTTTTTTTCAACTGATTTGAATGCTACGGGCAGTAGAGTGGATGACTCATTTTAATATTGATAATAGTTTGAAATGAGGTTTATTTGGGTGCGGAAACGTTTCCAGATATCTCCTTTGAGGACGAATATACCTGTATGACTAGATATGTGAGAAAACGTTTTAATTCCATTCTAGATGTCCAGTCACTTTCCCAGGATGGCAAAATCATGACCCGCCCTCCTCCGCTCCTCTGATTGGCTCGTGCTCCGAGCCTCCGTGGGCGGGGGCTGGTTGGGTTTAAGCATCGGGAGAGTGAGACGGGGTCATGTCCGGTAACGGTACTGATATTTAACACTTTAGAGTCCAAGGGCATTTTCTCGATTTTTAAAAAAATATCTTCTTAAATTCACCTTTTAAAAGGGCTTGCATATATGATACATCAAAATGTGCAGTCTCAGCTCTGTATATAATGAGGCACCAATTGTCCTAAGGCAATATATAGTAATATATGAATACGCTCTTTTCCAGCAGCGAACACGGCGTGTATACGTCTGCATCGACCACATGGCTGATGCAAACACAACAGGGTATTAGGGTATATTTTATTTACAGACAATCAGTCAATAATCTGAGTTCTTACATTGTGAGCAGCCAGGAGCCGACCGTTTCACACCACAGCAGTGTGAAACGGTCTTTATATACAGAAGAGGGTTAGCTTGCTGAGAAGTTGGTCGTTCCATCAAAGAATGCAGACAAAGTCGTGCTTTGCAGACGTGTTTCTGATGATCAGTCAGTCAGCGCTCACCTCAGTGATGAGCATCATTTCCTGTGACTGCTTCACAATAAATGCAGAGCCCTGATACAGCTGTAGAAAAGTGACGAGTCAGCAGTGAGGCTGATATCGCTGAGTTTATGTTATTCTGCTTAGAGTCTGGAAAATAAACATCTGAAAACAATCTCTGCTATTGTTTGGCGAGTCCAGTGTAGGCGGAGTTGAAATGGTGAAGCTCTCACATAACTGTTTGAAATCCATCCATTTCTATTTAAATGTGAAATGTCCATCACTGAGGCCCAGACATTATAATTTATGAAACGCCAAGCCACAAGTTTGAGTGGATGTTCTCGGATTATCTCTGCTCTCTGCACACATATACATGACTTTAAAGCTTATTTGTCATATTTTTGGTTTACACTCCTTGTCTCTTTGGTCGAGGAAAAAGTGAATTCTTTGACACACTGAATATGTAAGGAATGTATATGTTAACTTATTTAGATGAGTTTGTTTCCCCCCATTATATTAGTGTGAGCAGAAATCATATCGAGAAGTGGTTTTACGGTACAGGGGCGGGAGACTTTTCTTTTTTTTTTTGTCAGTTTGACATCCAGGTAACCCACTTTTGCTTCAGCGTGTTTACTCTTTGATTACCAGAGAGCTGAGGGAAGCACTATCTCCCGCCTGCCAAAACCAGGCTGGCAAGCTGTCACAACACCGATGAAGACACACAAATATATACACCTTGGTGTTTTGGGGTGACACACATTCACAAATTGCACACACACACACACACGCACACACACACACACATATACACACGCTCTTTTTTGTGCACACACATGCTTACTTCCTAAAAAGGTTTCTTAGGGGATAAGATATTTTGTTTTGACAACACAATATATTCCTGTGAAAACTCTGAAATTAAGAGGTCATGACATCAAAACCTGTGGGCTTTTTTTTGCTGCGTTTGCAATACTTCTTTATGTATTTTTATACATGTATGTGTAGAGGATGCATCCATATCAATGGAGCAAATGATGACATCGGGTGTTCTTTGCACTATAACAGTTGCTGTTAACCTCTGGATTATTAATGCGCTAGCCCTATACTCAGGGGTAACTGATGGATATCTCCATGAAACGTCCTTACATTAAGACACATGCATTCATTATTTATAATTCTGTATTACAAGTTTTCTAAAATGTGTTGTTTAATTATACAATTGCGGCATTATCTGTGGCAATTTGCTGATATCTGACCATTGGATGGAGCCAGGTTCAAAAGGCTCGTTTTATTACAGTCAACAGTTTTTACACAGATAAGAGTAGACTCAGATAGTAGTCAAATAAATACCAAAATATCTATTTGGGTTGTTTCCTTTCCACTAGTCTAAAAGAAGACATGTTATGTCTTGTAACATAAAACAAAAAAGTCAAATAGGATGTATATATATTTCTTGTTGAAGCAACAACACGCGAGCATTTTGAGTCATGGATAGCTAACTCTTTGTAGAAGAAGTATCGTTTGTTTATGGAAATAGTATAATATAAGTAAATGGTGACGGTAATATGGATCTGATTGTTTGTTGATGTAAGCACATCCTGGTTTTTGGTCACTAATTATGCTGAAAATGAAGTGTAAATACAGTAGATTGCCTGATGTTAAATTGGCGGCGATAGCAGCATTGGGATTTAGCTGTGTGTGGTTTAAATATAGTACATGTTTAGATTAGAGAGAATGGCACTGGTGCTTGATCCCTCAAACTGTCAGGAGGGCTTTCCTTGTTGCGATAATTTGTACATTGCATATATTTGGGAGCTTTTCTAATTTTTTTCTATTTAATGGTTTTTCACTGTAAATGACTTGAATAGCTAAAATGGCTTAACAGGCTGAACCTACCAAAATAAAAAGGAGGAAAAAGTTGAATTATGTCCAATTATTAGGAGAATATCAACTGTGAATAAAAACAATGATTAGATTATAAGTTTACTTTTCCTCTCCGCATTCCACCAAGAAAGATAGGCCTGTATTCTGCCTGAGGGATGAAACTCCGAAAAAAAAAAAAAACCTCTTCTCTCCTCTCTCAATATGTCAAATTTGCAAGCAGCCATTTTGCACAACATCGTGTAACATTGCTTTGAACAAATCAAAACATACAGAACAACCCAATAGGTTGTCATGTTTCTATTTTTCATGCGATGTGCTCCGACAACCCGTCGTAAACACCTGCTGCGCCCCTCCACACAGATGTACAGGATCAATCTTGATGGGAAAGTGTATGAGTAGCACTTAATCCTTTATTTTTCCACCATCCAGGTGTGCTCAAACATGGCTCCTAACCCTCCCTCCCCCGCTGCTCCTGTGGGGCTGCCGCTCAACAGATAAGAGCTTGGTTGTACCTGAGCAGCTCCCAGTGTGAAGCAGGGCTTTGCTGACCCACAGTCTTTTTTTTTTTTTTCTCCCTGCCTTGTATGAGCAAACTTCCATTGAATCAACACAGGGGAAAATGAAGTCTACAAAATGTGGTCGTCTGAGAGAGAAAATAGTCTGCTGGAGCAAAGAGTCAACATTTGTCTGTCCGTGTTTTGATTAGACAACAAGGTAAAGTGTCTCTGCCAGGGAGGGCACACACACACACCATCCGAGTGCGTGTGTGTGTGTGTACGCACTTGTCTGTTGTGTCCTGAGATGCCAGATGAGAGGCTCGCATCAATTTTTGAACAAAGCGTCTCTGGCATCTCTTTCTGTCGAGTGTGAGAAGCAGAGCAGAAATGCATTGCCCGTGACTCCCGTTGCTATGAAATTACAAGTTAGGGAGTGGATTCAGAGCTCCAGGCATTTCTGCAGTCTGACAGGAGTCACTGTGAGAGTGGCCCGGGGACAGGGAAGAGAGGGAGCCCGGAAGGAGAAGAAAGGGATGTGACTTTAAATAATAATATAGAATCTGGCTAGAATCTGGACCTGTAGTTTGGAATAACATGAAAGGTTGGACGGCGTAGTCCGTGTGCATCCAGCTGTTGCGCATAACATGGTTGCCAAGCAGTACATTAGCTGTCAGCTTGTCAGGGGGCCACCTCGAGTCCTCGGCTGATGCGTTTTGATGCGGTTCAATGGTGGGTGGTGTCTGCAAAACACCGAACACAATCAGCCTTTCACGTATTGACGCCTTTCTCACTCCATTTGCTGCTGCGACGGGAGATCAAGAAATCCCGTCTTCGCCTGTCTCCATTTCCCCTGTGGTGAGTCTGTCATTCACAAATCTCTGCACAGAGGAAGTGTGTGAGAGTATGTGTGTGTGGGGGGGGGGGCTTCAGTGGGAAAAAGTTGGCTGAGAAGAGCCTTTTTTTTTTTTTTTACTCAGGTTTACTTCCTGAGAAACGCTGAACGCTTTTCCGTCTCCCCGCCGTGCACCGGCTGATCCAAACAGATGCTCCCCCAGCGCCTCTCACTATCTCCAACACCCACCTATCATCTGCTTCACCAGTCTCCCTCCCACCTCCATCTCCTCTGCTCGCTTCACCTCTGATCCCCAATCTAGACCGTCCATCTGCTGCGCGGCTCTGCGTCAATAGTGCCTATACTGACCATTGCCAAACTGTATTTATTCATGTTTGTGCGCAGACACATTAGCCCGAAAATCTGTGTTTACACAAAAGCGACCATTCACCAACCCCCCCCCCCCTCCCCCCCGTTCACCAACTAACCACCTTATTTCTCAAACCTGTTAGTGAAATGTCAACACGGTGAAGTAATTAACAAACATTTATGCCACTGGGTCTTAATTAACAAACTTAGAATTAATTAGTAGATTTGTTTGTTAATTCATGGCTAGGCAGCTGCTTCCCGCTTATTAATACTGAATGCTGTCGAGTGAGTTAAAGCAGTTGGAGAACTTGCTTCTGTCCGGTTCTTTCCCGTTGCTTTAAACTTCTCAGGCGAATTTAAATAGAGCTGGGGATGCACGGTATCTGTTAGTTGTTATTATTTTAAAACTGCGGCATTTCTGGGATATTAAAAGGAAGAGCAGTGCCTCATATGTAAGATTAGTTCTGAAAATGAGAAATGTTTTAGGCTTCAAGCCAGTGATTATTGGATAACACATTTAGGGCATTGTTGCATTTTATTAAAGCAATATATTATCTCCCACCCTCCGAGTTTCCTTCGCTTTCTTTCACGCTGACACACACCGTCTCCTTTATTCTCTTCGCTCACGCTGGCAATTCACATCCTGTTTTAGCAGGAGAGTCACTCTCGTTGGTCTGAAAACAGACATCACACGTGTGCTTTTGTGTCGGCGGGTTCCTCGATTCAACGCGGTTCAATGCACATTATTCATGAAGAGCAAGTGAAAGGGAAAACGGACACAAATAAGTGAATAAATAACTCTTTCAGACTGAAGCAAACATGTTTGGTGCGAATGCATCAACACAGACGGTTCAGTAGAAGTCGCAGGGAGGAGCTACTGACACAACGGGGCCAGATACTAGTATCCAAAAAGCCTAAAATACTGGATCTGGTCTTGGTGAGGATCTATGTGTAGTATGTTATGTCATATGTCTTACTGATTTAATACCACTATGTCCATTTCTAATGATTTACTTTAAATATGTGTTTAAGTTAATTCATATGTCGTTATTCCAATATTCAAGAACATTAATTACTTGCACACATACTGACTGTGAAGGGAAGAAAGTATTGTATTGACCCTTTAGAAGAGAGCGCTGTCTCTTTAAGAGTTAGGAAGTCGCAGTATGCAGGCTGAAGACAAAAACATGTGCTTGTGTTTAACCGTGGATTTGTTATAGTAAAAGTTACAAACCAAAGAAAGACATGTTTCATTTTACGGGTGCAACATATGCACGATGCGTACCTGCTATGGGTTAGTGTTAGTGCGGATGCAAGCAGATGGCAACGTTTAGACTATTTGACGATACATTTTTCTAAATCAAATCAAATACAAGGAACTACACCTACAATTGTGTTTAAATTTCAGCTGTAACGCCTGTACAACGAGCCATCTCCGTGATGCTGAAACATGGCGACTCCGTTGGGGGAGTGACACGTAGCTTCAGTTGCGAACGAGGCCTTGCTCGCCCGCCAGCGACCCGCATTAACCCGGGACTAATTGTTTGGTACGGACGATCAGATTGAGCTTGTGTTGCGTACACGGGCTTTGTGTGTTAAAGAGGTATTTACAATGACTTCCTGCTAAGTGCATGCGGAGGCAGGGGGGGGGTTCAGGTTCAGAAGGCAACAGCCTCTTCAACAAAGAGGACCCCCACCTCCCACACGTCCTCCTCCAGCGCAATCAGTGCAGGAAACGCTTGTCACTTGTCGATGGTGGCAGAGTGTCATTGGTGGATGCGTGAGCGGCTGTTGAAAAGCTCTGACGGTGGAAGCGGCGGATGATTGAAAGGTTGTTGTTGCTGACAGTGAAAAGGTTAAAGGACGTGGTGGTAATGTTCCTGCTTATCTGAAAGGACTTAAAACGGGTTGAATGTTAATTCTTGTCAACAACCTCAGCGTTCTATTCACAAGCTCATTGTTGTGTCGTTGCACGTACACGGCGGATGTATGTGAGGCTCTTTACAGCTTGTTGGGATGCAAGATCCAGCGGCCTTTCCTTGTTTTTTTATGATATTCACACGGCTCTGGCTGAGCTTAATCGGCTAGCTGTGGTCCTGAGTCTGAGCTCCAAGATGGGAAAGGAGGTCCATGTCATGTTCAAGTTGAAAACATGTGGTTTACTGTACTCACCTCCTTCTGGATGCTTGTATACAGAACAAAAAGCAGCATGAAGAGAGGACACACGCCCCGCTGGGACCCGGTGTTTCTGTAGGACGGGATCAGATCCGCTGGTTTTTGGGCAGGAAACGGGACAGGAGTTTGTCTGCCAGCATGCGAGGTTGCAGTGTGCGGAAAGTGGAGCAGAATTTGGCAAACACCAGCCTGGCTGCTCGCCTTCAGTCTCTCCAAATCACGGCGGAGTGTGCTGGAGCGGCAATCATCTTTCTCCGTGTGAACCAGCCTGCGCTATTACCCGAAGGCTTTACCAAATTAGTTCAGTCGGCGAGGGGCTCTTTCCCCCTCATTTCTTTTAGGTTTCCACTAAGAGCTATGAATACATTGAACTGACGGAAGAGACCACACTCACCCGTTTGCTCTCAATTTTGCATGCGAGGAAATGGAGCGTTTTTTCTTCTTTTTTCGCTGCACTTGAGGAAATGAAATGAAATAATCATTTATTAAAAAAGTGAGTTCCCCCTCACAGGTTGCACCGCAGCTAGCGCGGTATCGGCGGGACGGCGTGTGCTTTTCCAGGACGATGGTTTGTTTGTGTTCGAGGCAGAAAGAGAGAGAGGGTGTCTGATAGAGCCATCACTCAGCCCTTTGGCAGTGATATCTTGTCTCCCTCTCAAACTGGGCTCGATGTATCCGTGCCCCTTGTGTGTTATTGCCGGGCCGAGGCATCGGTTATAGATCACTGCGAAAACTGTGAGGCGCAGGGGAAGAGCGGTCTCCTCCTTGAATGACAGCGGCGGAGCACATCGAGAGAGAGAGAGAAATTGGTCTTCGGCCTTTTTTCATTGGAAAATGATGACATCCCGCGATGTAAATGAGCGGAGGATGTGGGAACGGGAAACAGAAACAGAACCCTCAACAGGCCCAATCAATGGGCTTCTGCAGGCCGCTTTGTTTCAGCCACATCTCGACGCGGTATAGCTGTCATGTCGCTTCCACATGTGTACTCGCCTGCAGGGTCGCAGAGCCGGAGGGGCGTCCGACATCCACCTCGCCGTCTATATTCAGAGGCGAATGTTCCGCTGGACCCAGACACGGTTAAGCGCTCGTGCGTCTCGCCGCCAGCCTGAGGTTAAGTCACACCAGACTGTCGCTCCTTGTGTCTTGCCTAATCAGTCCGCTGCAATACTATCCCACCTGCTCCATAAAAAATGCAAAGCGAACCAACCGACTCTGAAATAAAGCCGGCAAAGCTTCGCTAAACCTTGCTCCTGTGGATATTTGAGACATTAGTTGCCGTGGCATTAAACTGTCATGTCGGCACGCATTAGTGTAATACCTGATCTTTTAACAAATGAGTCAGTACTCGGGGGGCTGTGGCTTTGTTTGACATCTGTGTGTTTGTGTATTCGTGTTCCCATCTATCAAGGCTTGGATGCGCACTCACGTCTGCGTTTTGCATTTTCCGTCCACAAACACAAACACAGCACGCCAATGCTCTGCGCGCAAAAACAAATTGGAGCGCCGTTGTACAAGAAGAGCTTGCCCGGGGCTAGTCATTTTGAAATTAAAAGCATGTCTCTTTGTTCAGCCTCAGTTCCAGGAATGAGGAAGAGAAAGTGAACGTGTCGCACTGGGAGGGGGGAGGGGGAGAGAGGAGAGGGAATCACACACAGTCTTTTATCTATTCCCCTCGATCAGGAGACATCCGGCAGGAAAGGTAGGATTGGATTAGCTGGAGAGAGAGAACGAAGAGAGGGTTCTCTAATCCTGATGGGGTTTTTTTTCAGACGAACAGCCATCGCTGTGTTGAGAAACGTGACGGTTGCAGTCGGGGGAGTTTGGATCGGGAGGGGCGGGCCCGGGACGGTTTGCCTTTCTAAACCCTTCACACTTGCATGAAAGAGGTTCCAGCAAACGAGGGGATTAGTCGGAGTGTAATTACACTTAGAAGTAGTGGAAAACGTGCGCTGACTCAAACGCACCTCAGACGGAGAGCGGAAGCAGGCAGTAATGCCGGTTAAATGTGTTGCCGGCGCGTCTGTGAATTGTTCAACGGAATTAACGGCCTTTAGTGAACACCAACGTCTGAGAGATCAAAGACGTCTCCATGAGGCGACTGCAGATCTGTCGGATCGACAGCGTTTCTAGTAAAAGGATGTCTGCTTTTACATGTTGTGATCGTGCAGAAAGTACTCATATCGCTATAGTCGGGTTGTGCGACATGTTTCTGGTGTCGTTGCAAAGCTCAGCTGTCTTCCCCCTGAAAACCCCCAGAAAATCCGGATCACCAGCCAACCAAATTATAATTCTACTGTTGTTACTTGTTACCGTCCAGGAGAAATATATAACGTATATTTTAAGCCAGCATTGCAGTTGGGATAACACCTTACAAATGCCTCACATTTCCCAGAGGAGCTCAATCACACCACTCCTCAAAAAAATGATGATGTCAGCAAACAATAACACTCCTGGCATAAATGATTTAAGCGATCCAATACAGGCAAAACTTTTTTTTTTCCAGACGTATTTTCCTTTCATAACATGTCCTCTTTCAGACTATGGGAAAGAAAACTTTTATAATATACATTTAAGTGTTTGTTTTATTCTACATTCACCAAAAGTTAGCATTATTAGTTAGATAATACATAACACTAAAGGCTGTTTTGTCTCTAAATTAGTTTTTTTCCACTTCAGTAGCACTTATATACACCAAATGGTTTTTACTGAGGGATTTGTTCATATATCATTTATAGTCTGATTTAAAGAACAATTTTTTCCTAAAAACAAGGAAAATATTATAATAATTGAACATAAGATGAAGCCAGGTCCACTTTTATTGTCTGTTGTGCACATTTAGCACATATTTAGTAAGATGAAGCCACATTTGCATGATTAAACATAACATTTCAGAAAACTTGTAATACAGAAAATAAGTATCTTAATGTAAGTTACCAACTGGGGAGGTTTCACGGTGATATATGTATAAGACTCTATTTCACACGGTGGGCTTTCTGTAAATCATCATATTGCAATGTGTTGGAGAATGGACGCTGTGGCCATTGCTGTTCTGTTTGCTGTGTCATTTCTCATGTTGTGCCCCCAAAACAATTTGTTCGCGGCAGACGTCGCTGTGAGGAATAATGGCTGCTCGTTGAGGTCTGGTTGCAGGGGAGAGCGAGAGGGTGAGGGATGGTGGGAGCAAGGGGAAGTGTGTGTGTGTGTGTGTGTGTGGGGGGGTGTGTGTCTGGAAGACACCATTCCACTGCAGGGTTAGCTGCTAGAGAAGAAACCTGAGACGGTTCGAATCAGCCATCTTGCCGTCGTCCTCCATTAATGACTCACCTTTTCCGACTCCATTTTGTTTTTGTCGTTCCTGTTGAGTCTCATTTGAATCCTCGCTTTATTTCTTCAGGTCCCCGGAGTGAAGCCCTGCAGCATGGCCAGTCTGGGACGCTTCCCCAGTTCCTGGAGGAGCCCGTCGACGCTTACATCGTCAAGAGCAACCCCATCAAGCTCCGGTGTCAGGCTCGGCCCGCTCTGCAGATCTTCTTCAAGTGCAACGGCGAGTGGGTCCACCAGAGCCAGCACTTGTCCCAGGAGCACACGGATCTGGGGACAGGTACAGCAAACACTGACAAACACCACGTGTGTCCACACAGGATAGATACACAGAACTCTTTAACGCTATTTAATCCCTGTTCTCTCCCCTGCCAGCCTTCCTCCTGTCACTTTAAGTGATGAGGGTGGCATTCACACGTCTCACAGCAAGGATGGAAGTCTTAAGAGTGAACTTTGCAAACGGGGCTTTATGACGCCGCCTGCGGCTGTGTCCGACCCCGCAAATGTATTTTTTTTTCCTCTTCTGTTTTTAGTGCACGCTGCGTTTGTCACATTTGATCCAAACTGAATTGACAACTTTTAGACCATGAAAGGCACCTACTTGTTCAATTTCTGGGATTTGACTCTGAACTCCGAAGGGTGTCTTTTACTGATGCAACTCGACGAAATGCAGTTGTTGTTTTAACTTCGAATTCAAAACACAAAAGAAACATGTCCTTTTTGTTTTTGCTCCTTCTAAAGCCCCAGTCTGTTTTTATTGCATCATTTCACAATGGGCATACAAAAAAATACAACTGAATTCTGCTTTCTTTTGTCCTCTAAAATGGACTTGTATTGGAGTGAAATTGACTTATTCTCGAGCACACACTGTGAAAAGTTTACTTCAAAGTATCAGGATAATGAAGTTTTTTTTTATTATTTTGAAACTTTTTAATAACAAATTCACCCGACACCTGTTGGTAAAATCATTGATCAGGACATGTATTCTTTGCAAAGAGGAGCAGAGACAGAATTAGACAGAACTGCTCAATGAACGAGCAAAGAGTTACCTCTTAAATACATTAATCACACAGTCAAAGAAGCTCCCATGACGTCTTTAGACTGGCTTGCATGGTCATGTGATAACAAGGAACACCATGTTCTTCAAACAGAGACAGTCTCATGACTTTATCAAGTCGTTTCAGAGTTCATATGTAAGATTTAACACGGTAGAGTTCAATGAGAAGTCACAAGCCTGAAACAGTAACTAATCAAGAGTAAATAGGTTTTTTCTTCCAACACACTTGTTTTTATTATGGTCCTATATAGTATACATGTGTGTGGTGGCCTGTTTCTTGTTCTTGTCCTATTCTGTGCAACATTATGGGACTCAGTTTCTTGACTCGCACGTTAAAAGGGTCAAATAATAACTCTGGAGACGCTGATTCCATTTCCATCATTTCGTCGATTTATTTTCACTTGTATCAAATTTAACAAAATCATGATTCTAACTAGAGTTCTAACGTGAGGTCAAAGACTGTGCCAATGTCCCGTTCTACATGAAGAAAATAAAACCAGAGATTCGGTCCCGTCCCTTCCTCTTATCCCAGGGAAAAAAATATGCTAAATACATATATATATATATTTTTATAAATTAAGTGTTGGGGTGGTAAAAAACACATTGCAAAGATTTTTTTTTAACCATTACTTTATTACACTTTTATAACATGTGCACTGTAATGTACAACAGGACTTCATTAAGGACAAAAATAATTAAAAAAATAGAAATAAACACAAGTACAAAGTCCTGACGTGCACTACAGTGTACATTCATAAATTAGTTGTTTTTCCTATGACAATAAATAAGCTCAGCTCTGACAACTCACTCCCTTACTCCTTAGATGTTTACTTACTAAAAACAATCCAAATAAAACATGTTAAATATGAATATAATGCTTACCTTTATTTTTTCCATAAAATGTGCTTATTGTGGAGGCTGCCATTTTGAAAAGACCTGCCAAGGAAAGTTGGCAATGCCACACCCCCACAAGTGATGTCATTTTAAAGCTACTGTTGTCCTCTTTAAGGAACAGCAGGACTCAATAGAGTGGCATTTGTAGTATGAGAGGAATTAGCAAAAACATAATGTGCACTACAGTGTACAACAATGCATTGCCGGGTCTTATACCAGCTGATCCTCATAAAAACATTATTTCAAATATGAAAATAACATCAATTAATATGGCAAAGGAATGTCTTTAGGATCATGTAAATAAATGACATGACATATAATCAAAACAAAATATATGGCTCCAACAAGGTGAGTGGAAAAAATATATACAGTATATTAGCTCCACTAATATAATTCGGCCACTGAACATCAGATGACCATCATCCAGATTATAACTTGCAGAAAAAGGTCAGGATGAAGGCACAATATTTATGAGCCTGCCTCGGCTGATATTAGTGCCACAGTGTTGATGCTTCACTTAACACACAGCGCCAATCAATATCTCCCTCCAGAGGTAACAATGGACCTCTAAATTTTAACCGCCTCCGGTCTGGATTCATAGCGCTGCTCCCATCTGGCTCCTTATCACCATTCATATTCGTTTCCTCAGGGGGAGACACGAGAAAGAGGATAAAAGTCGAAAAAGGAGAGCGTCTTAAAAATCCACCTGTGTTGGTATCTCATAAAGTAGAAGGATCTGTCCAAGGCTGGACTGTGCCAGTATTTATTCCCCAATCTACCAGCTGCTGGGAGATGCAACAAAACAGAGTGGATGTGGAATAAAGCATGTTTTATTAATGAGTGTTGTAACCTTGACTTTTGCAGAAAATGTAAAAGCAGCAAAGAAATAGATTTTAAAATTGACAAAAAAATGTAGTGAGTTGTTTCCATGCATGAGCGTACCTCAACATTAAGTGAATTGTTATCTCTATTGTCAGGGCTGCTTGCTGTCTATCAACACTTCACACTGTTGCGATAGCACCAATGCTCAAAGCCGAGGAGACGATGCTCCTGAAAGACAAGCAACTTTTGCAAAGTTTAAATTGAATGAAGGCAGAAAAAAAGCATGTCTAGTTGTGATATTTGTGGAGTAAAAACTGCCTGCCAATACTCAAGACTCGATCCTCATGCCAGTTTTTCCAATTTTTTTTTATTATAATAATGGATGAAATTAATTTAAGTGATGTTAAAGGGGTTGCATTGCAGGGAGTGCATTCCCCCTCTACAGAGGTTTACAGAGTCTTTTAGCTTTTCATTTCTTAGCTTATTTCAGTAATTTATTATTGTTTTATGTATGTCATTTTGTCTTATATGACATATTTTGACTAGTGCGGATGCATTTGGCATGACCACTAGTCACGGCATTACCTTAACATATACATTTGTTGTGTTTTTGTTTTATTAATAGGTTTACCATGTCAGCAAAATTCTCATATGGCTCATGTATACTGGCAACAAGTTGTGTTGCTGCGCAGACACAGTTTAAGGCCTTTTGAATATTTCAATCTGCACACATCTTAATTAAACAGAACCTTAATTAAACCTAATGGAACAATGTCGTGAATGCAGTGCGGGGCATTAAGTCTCTACTTTATAGGCAGATGCTTCAGTCGTGGCTTTTTCTTTGTGCCATAAGGTTTCAGCATTCATTACGGAGATGTGTGGTCTCTGCCACTGATCATCTCAGTGCTTTGCAGTGTACTCAGAGACAGGAAGGGGCGAATTGGATGGAGAAGTTCACTCCCTCAGATAAACTACAAAACGTACATGAAGTAGTGGCTCTCTGGCGTGACATGAGAATATCTAGAAACTGTCACAGCTACTTTATTGGATCAAAAGGAATAAAAAAAATAATTGGAGAACAAAATGTCCCTTAATTAATGCCAATATAATTAGATTTTTTACCAACACTGGACCTGGCCATCTTTTAAAGCCCACACTTGGATGCGACTGCACACTCCAACCGCCCCCTTCTGAAAGCCGTAACTAGCTTCAAATGTTAATGTTATCATTGCTGAGCACATCATTTGTGCGCAGTGGAGATGGCCTTTCAAACATGGCATCAGTTCTTGGACCAGAGTCCCTGGTTTCTCCATTACATGTTGATTAGTTTTGTGATGGTTTTTGAAACTGAAATGGAAAATGGAATACCCGGTAGCAATACCGGCCATTATTTTATGGCTTTTGCGTAACAAGAATGAGGCAAAACTGTCCAATTCTTTGTCGTGGAATTGTATTCGATATTTGGGTATCTGTAAATCAAGAATTTATGTAATTTCTAATTGCATTCTTACATTTTCTTGAAGCATATGTGGCAAACGGTAAACTAAAGTCCCATTCCTTATGCTACAGGTTAAAAAAAAGATGGCTACCACTTGGCTTAACACCAATGTTGTCACATTTCAGAATTACCTTCTTTTTCTCAGACACTGACGTAAAAAAGAACACATATCTCCTCAGTATTCACACATTTACATACAGTTGGTATTTACGCCATCTGCCTGTCTTGATTATGTTCCTTTTCTCTACAGCATGTCTCTTGGCCATGGAAGTCGCTCCAACACTTCCAGCATGAAATATCTCAAGAATTATTGTGATGTCATACAAATTCATGATGTCATTCATTTTCCAAAGGAGCAATCCTTATGACTTGGTTATCCCCTGACTTGTCCATGTGTATGCCACCACGCAGACAGTTTTAAGTCAAGTACTAAAGTCAAAATACTGATTCTCCAGTTCAGAGAAAGGGTTGCTATGACATACAGTGATACAATTATTATATGTGTCACAGTATCTTTTTAATCAGGCCTGCGTCAAATTGGGTCTCTTATCTAGTTTGTGTTTAAGAGCAGATGATTTAATAAAATATGAAAATATTAATCAGATTTTTTTTCATTTATTTGGGCTAAATTAATTGTTATATTAATTAGCAATAAAAAAAAATATATTCTTGAGAATAATCAAATATTTAGACTATATTAGACTAGATTATTTATATTAGACTAATGTTAAAAATAAACAACAATTTGGTGCAGCCCTAGTTTGCGTGTTGATGTTAGCATCATGTTAGCTTGTTGCTACGCCTGAGCACAGCCTCACGGATCGCTCTTCATCCTGTTTGCATGTTGAATGTACACAACAGTCATTCTTATGGAGAGAAATGAAAACCTTCCTTTTATTTGGTTGTATTCACCTTCATGCATTCATTCACTCACACTCCACTGCCCTTGGTATTTTTTATAATTGCTGTATTTCCTCGCTCGCTTTCCTCTTTGCACTTGAACACAAACATACATACCTCAGCTTAAATGCATCTAATTGTATGACAGAGCTTTGTGCTCTGGTTGAAAACCCCTACAAGGATGCCCTGCTCTGGAGCATGATGCGTGGCTTTGTTGCGCGGACAAGCCTATTCCTATTCCCAGGCGTGAGATACAGAGGATTTAGTGAGAGTTTCTGAACCGTGTCGGTCACTAACTGGGCTGTGTGCACAGGCGAAGGTGGGCAAACACGCTACATGTTGAGAAAATGAACACCTCTGGCTGTCCATCCAGCTTCATCTGTAGGAGGCATTTGAACAACTGTATCTCGGTACAAGCTATTATAGTCCGACTAGAATGGCCCCTGGGTCCAGCGGCGAGTAGAGGGCTGCGGCTATTAAAGCAGTAAGCGGTGAATTAAATGCAGACAGACTCAACAACACGTGGCCTAACGTTGTTTGACCAGAGGGGTTTGAGGCAGAGGACAAAGGCCGTGTTTGTCAACAGGCAGCTACCTCGTCCAGGGAGAGAGAGATATACTGTATTTCAGCTTTATGTTATGTTGTTTTTTTAAGTCTTAGCTCAGATCGCCTTCCAGGAGACAGAGCGGCAGACAAGGAAGCGAAACGTGGAAACGGAAAGAAGAAAATGTCCATTACAGCTCCTGTGAATAGCTTCGGCTGCTGTTGCCCTCAGCATGAGAAAACAACTGGCTCAATACACGGTCTGTGTATATATCTCGATCTGTGAGATGTGAAGCAGAGTAAAAAGATATTTTCAACACCATGTAATGCTTAAATATTTCATACCTGCAACTCATCCTCTCTGCGAGCTAATCCTAGCTGCTAAGGTTCCCGTGACAGTGTGTGAGCTGTAGCTGTCTTGTGACTTCTTAAGATTCATTGCAGAAGAAAAATGGGAGTTCTTTCCCAAAATGTCAAATACGGGCTACTTAGTTTTTCGTGAAAGTCCTTGAAATGTGGAGCAAATGGAAAAGACGTATCGCATGAAAGACCTTAAAAAGAACTAAAAGAAATGAGCAAATGCACACAATGTGCCACGCATATTAAGTTTAAGCCTTATTATGTGTTAGACAGATACTTTAAAAGATGTTTGTTTCTTCATTCACAGCAAATACAACCTTGTGCACTTGACAGCTGGCTGTTCTGGACAGAGCACTTTTATTTAGTGCAGAATGCCACAGTGCATGTAACTTAACTCGTGCCACTTCTCTGAGACAGCAACAAATACAGCAGCGTCAGGCTTTGAAAGAACTGTCTTTTCTCCACTTGTTGTTCATGTCTTTCCTCCTGGAACTAAGATGCTCACCAGGAAGGTTAGCAGTGGAGGAACAAAGAAAAAGCGTTCTGCTCAGAGACAATAGAGCTGATCTGTTTATGACAATTCCACTGCCGTCTAAGCAACTTATACATTCTCCACAGGCCAAGAGTTCAATACATAATCACAATAACATAATTTCTTGTCTTCTGAAGATTTAAACCAGACGCACATGGCATGTCTCACTGCAGGATATAGGGTAGGCTGTAATGAATGCTCATTTATTATCATTATGCAGTCGTTATGAATAATAACATTGTTGTGCTATTCAAACCATTAACTGGGCTTGCTGTCACGCTGAAACATATTGCATTCATCAATAAAGGGATGTTTTGTGAGATTAAAGTAGACACCGAATGTTGGACATCAAAACCGCTTCTCTTTCTTTGTTGCTAGCATCAGTTTGAGTTCATTAGATGCGTTGTCTCATGCTGTTTATTCGGTTTGTCATTGAGTAATGTGCTTTGAAAGATGCTTCCTTTATTGTACAGATAACATCGTGAGGACCGACTCCCTTATTGACAATTTACTGAATTTCCTAGTCTGCGTTCTTTTTGGATGCATGAATCAGTTATGAGTACTGGGGATCCAGAAAGTTTTTGTCAGGTGTTGAAGGACATGGGAGATGTATATTTTATGATGCTTTATGGTTCAATGGCATGACTAGAAATTTGAAAAAAAGAAACTGAATACCCAGCAGTAATGTTTATCAGCTTTGCGGTACAGGACGCCACATTCAAAGCAGGAACAAGGCGCTGTTAGTCGGAGCAGTGGGAACAAACAGGAAGTGAATCAAGACTTCACAAAGTGGACGCATTTGTTGCATCGGACACACTTCATCTGTTTTTCCCAGGTTGTCACTTGTGATGATCTTTTCCCAGAGACTTCCATGTGAGCTATATATACATAGCTATAGCACAAGCTCAACACTTAACCCTAAATGGCTCCTGTACCTGTGAATGTGTGTGTGAACGTTAGCTATTCCTGATTGGCAAGTGGCACCTTAGCCCCTCCCATCAGCGTGTGAACGGGTGAGTACAGCTCCATCCAGGTGTTTTTTGTAAATTAAAATTTGTAATGAAGAGAGGAGGACGAGCATGTATAAATGTCACCTTTTGCTTTCTCATTTTATGATCTTGACTTAACATGCTTTGTTGCTATATACAAAGTATTATACGATATTATATGTTATCATTGAAGATAGTACCGGCTGCCCCAATCCAAATACATCTTGTCATCCTCTCAATTTCCTTATATTTAAGCAGATTATTAGGTAATTATTTGATAATAACAGACTCTTTGAGAGACATTGAGGAGTTGCAGGAAGGAAGCGTTTGGCGCCTTAACTCTGAAACAGTTCGGTAGCAGCGAAAGCAGACAGAAGGCTGCGGCGATAACATTAAACTTCTCAGCCAGTCTCATTACTGGTCTCATACCTTTTTGAACAGCTGCGGCATTTTGAAAATGGCCCACTTACAGGAGAGGAGAGAGTTTCTCGCAGTAGGAAAATAACGTGTGAATAATGCAGAGTTTGTAGACGTGAATATAATAAGGCACAACAACAAACGATGATGGTGCAGCATTTAATGAGGGATTGTGCAGACCTTGAGAGTGCAGAGTTAGAGATACGTCAGGTTTGCTATGATATTGTCCAGAGACATTTTCCAATTTTCTCGTGATCCGCTGTGCTTAACCTGCACACGCTCCGTTGTGAGCTTCAATGACATTTGCATAGTCACTATATAAGTAAAAACATGAAACAGTTATAGCTGTTTTAAGCTGTTTTATATGACTGTTTTTTCTTCTTCTGTGTCACATCATATCATAGCTATAAATGCAATTCAGGAAATCAAATGAGAAAAGGAGGCCAGGGCGCGTGGGAATATCGCCGCGTTTTTTTCCCCGATGAGGGACGGAGAATGAGTGATAATTGCGTCATTGTTTTTTCCCTGTGACATGATTGTGTCTAGTGCATGCCATTTAATTACAGTGACTGAAGGAGAAGGCGTTCATAGTTTCAGTGCCTGTAAAAAAGGTACTTAAATAAATCAAAAAAGCCTAATTTTACCTTCCTGCAGAGTGTTTTTTTCTGAAATCACATCTACTTGCTTGGGATTGTCTAATTAAAGCAGTTTATTTACATTATTAGCATTATTCCTGGAATCGTTGTACCTTTCCTCTGCAGGATTTAGCAGGTGCTCATCTCACCGAACTTTCAGACATGTGAGGCTGCACCACCAAAAAGAAAAACAAACCTGACATTTGGGTATCTATTCTGATCCGGCTTTCACCTAAAATACCAACACCTTGCTCGGTGCACCTTTTGTGCCGAACACTCAGAAGAACACCGACAAGTCAAAGTGCTGCTTCTTGAAGTCTTTGCTTTGCTATGAAAATCAGCCGGTTGGTGGGCAAGCAAAAGGTAGACGCTTCCCCAGATATCGCTCCGTATAATATAGGCACAATACAGACAATGGATGCTAATGTATGCTAATAGGTGACTTTACCGTTGCCTTTGCTTCCTCTACTTAGTCAAGACATAACGCTGAAATGGACAACTGTCACGACCACGGCCAAGTATTGCAGCACTTGTTTGTGTGTTTTGTGTTATTTTGTATTCTGTCAAAGAAAAAAAAGAAGAAAAAAAAAACATCTTTGGCCTTCTGGGTTTTCTTTTTGCTGAAATTGAATGTGGGCAGGCTTTCACGGTCTGAAAGTCTCAACACATTAGAAACTGTTTAGTGATGCACCATCAGATGAAATGTGTTTGACTGTCTCTCTGTTACGGGTGAACAGATCAATATCAACATTATTAGTATAACCAATACTCATGAAGTCGGCTCAGTAAGGGATCCTTCTCACATTACGGCTCATATAGACACATTAAAGGGGACATATGCTCATTTTCAGGTTCATGCTAATTTTAGGTTTCTACTAAAACATGATTAAATGCTTCAATGATTTAAAAAAACATTATTCGTAACATTATACCTGTTTTTCCACACCACATCCCCATAGTCAGATGTGGAGTGGTATATTCTAATGAGCATGCATGTAACATCGGAAGGGGAGTCACATCTGAATGGTTTGTTGAATCATGTGTTTTCAAAGCCCACAAACAACTGAGTGGGTTGTTTTATTTCCCAGTTTGTGAGCTGGAAGGCACAAATATATAAAGCAACCCTTAATCCTTCAGTTTATCTAAAACGAATCGCCTCACTCAGAGATTCACTGGACAGCAGAAAAACTGTCTGTTTACAAGAATGTGCTTTAATTAATAACAGAACAATAAACTAATAAAATAAAGGCCTGATGTCTGGCAAATCATTTAATGACAATAAAATATGAATAATTAATCATGCATAAACCTCATCCATTATGACACCTGGCTCTCCCCTCACTGATAGTGCCGTAGCAGCTTTTAATAAGAAAAAGTATCGATTTGGGTTATTTTTGTATAACAAAAACATGTTTTGTATTTTTTGTATCACCAGCCATTCTGGTGGATAATTAGGCCCATTGAGGGTTCACTGCTTGAACAAAACTGGGGAGAATGAGATCGGAGATGGAGGCTACAAAGCACAAATGTTTATTTTTCTAACGCTGTCTGTCTTCCGAGTGTCGGCTGTTGTTTGATAGATCAGCTGCCTGTCATTGTCGCGTTTTACTGGAAACAGACATGAATGGAGGGCAGAGGGAAGTAATAGTCGGCCAGTGGGAGGCGTATTGCCGCAGTCCACATCTGCTGAGCCAGAGCGAGAATTTGAGTAAGCAAATGGAATTGAATTTCCACTGTCTTGTCAGTTTGAATATAATAAGATGAAGATATTTTCCCACTGATTTTGAGGAGAAATACTGAGCGTTCCTTGCAGGTTTCCCCGTGTGTAACGCACAACTGTTTGAGAAAAAGAGTAAATCTGTATTGTGCACACGCGAGGGAGGGTTTTACCCATCCAGAGTGGACGTTATGATGTTGAGCAAACATAGTTTCTGGCTTTTTTACGAGCATCAAAATCTGTCGTTAATGTTTGTGTGCCTCCGCTGCAGCACTAAAGGTAACCTGCCTAACGTGAACCATGAAGTAGGAGACTGATCTGAAGTGACAGTAATGGCCAACACCACATAAACACAAATGGGAATATCTGTCTGTAGAGAGCAGGTTGGAGTCCATACTCCAATATTATGGGGCACTCTGAAGGGTTTTCCAGGCTAACGCAAGACAATGGCTGAAACGGCAACCTGAGACGGACCTGAGACAAAGAGAAATGCACCATGGGAGAGAAAAGGAGTGAGAGGTGCTCCATTATAACATCCTACATCTGTAACTACATTGTTACGTGACTGATCTGAAACCTTGCCTTGTTTGCCTTCTATCTAATATCAGTACGAGGATAATCTTTTAACCCAAAGTTTGGATTTTGTCAAGATGAAGCATTGATCAGCACAGTTATTGCTGCAGTGTGTATTTCCTTATCCCCCTGCAATGGTTAAGCCTTTTGATTAAACTACAGGCAGACAAGGCTCAGCTGGATATTCCATGTAATCATCGCCACCCAGATTTTAACCTCCCTTCACGAAAACAGCTTGCGCCAATAAACTCTTTAGAACGATTTTTAGGAAGCCGTATCCAGTCTTTATTGACACTAAATCAGTCCGTTTCTGCTATCGATGGGGGAATAGGCTGAATGTGCAAAGACAAAATAAAAGACGGGCAGTTTTCTGTAAACAAAACACAGCGACCTGCATACTTTACTTTTATTTTTTGTCGCGTGATGGAAGGCGGGAGCTTATTGAAGGACGGAGTGAAAGAAGAGCGCAGAGGAAGGTGGAACAGAGGGGATATCTGTGCCTCTAGACTTCGGCTGAAAGCATGATACCCTGATGGTGAGATAAGAGAAGGAGAGGATAAGGGAAAGAGAGAGGACGTTGGAAAGTGGAGAGGGGAGCGATGGGAGCCTGAAAATGGATACCATGCTGGCTGTCTGGAGAAGGAGCGGATAGCAGCTCCTGCAGATTCAGTGATGAAGAGATAGTGATTGAGGGAAAGCGTTTGACTGCAGTAAGGGAGAGAGGAAGTATGGATATCTATTCCCGTTGATGTTCTGTCAAGGACTGACTCCACTGTTGTGTATTATGATCCCGGCCGGCGGAGAGATACCATCAGCCAGGCATGAACTCAGGACAAAGGGAGAAAAGTGGGGACCGGTTTGGGAAAGTGAGATGCCTCGGAGTCTCTCAGTGTCACCACGTATTAGTTAAGGGAATGGAAGTGGAACAAATGAAGTGGCCCACAGAGTGAGAACTACTTGTGTATGCAAAACTGGCTCCTAATAAGCAGACAGGCTGTTTTTTTTGGGGGGGGCGTGGGGGGGAGTAAACATAAACAAGGCGACTCAGGGAATGACACAAATAAGGACTCGCAGCATTTTAATGGTTGAATTATCATGATTTTTTTTTTATGCACGGAGTAATGCGTCCCTTCGGTCCCGGGATTAAGTATGACACACACACACACACACACACAGCTGGGACCAGACTGGAGATGTTGCTGGGAGCATGTTCCGCTTGTCTAGCAGGGTTCGTCTGCGTCTGGCCCTCAGCCAGCCCCCCACACGCCGAGCCGCATGTGTCACATCACACAGACATTTCCCCAAAGCGGCGTTCGCGTCAGCCGTTACCCGTCCAACCTCAGCCCCGCAGCCCACGGCGTGTCACCCGCTCTGTACACAGCTGCCTTCGCGAGGATCCCTCAGACAAACAAACAAATCTGTAAATCCCCGTCCCGACGAAGAAACGACGAAGACATCCCCACACCTGGTCGACCAATGGGGTTCTCCCGGGTCGGATCCGGAGCCACTTGTAGCTGGCGCCGCCTGGCTCCCATCGGGCCTTTTTTCATAGACTCAGCTAAGGCGGAAAACACACCGCGGGCCCCGTGCCAGACTTACGGGGGAAAGAAAAAGGGATAAGTGAGCGCTGGCGTTGGTATATCTCATCCTGACGCCTTTATAGAGGCGACGTTAGAGACATATTAAAGGACATGATTAAAGGGGCATGTGGAAGCTGCTCCACCTGGAGGGCTGTTGTCAAGGCTTTGTGGTGCTCTGTCAGGAGCCATTGGCAAGAGCCTGAAGGAAAGAGAGGCAACAAAAGGAAACAGGTGGCTGGGGACAGGCTCGTGGACCGGAGCTGAACGGCTGTTTGTAATTCGCGAACGCAGAGAAGTGGCCGCGTGTCATCGACATGACCGAGCAGTTATTGGATAATATCTCACACGGAGTGCCATCCCAGGCTCCTCGGGAAAGAGACTGAGCTCTTTGATCCCTGCCTAATGTGAGGGGACCTGGGAGTTTGAGTGTCTTTCTGATTTCTCTCTTTGTTTATCTCGCCTTCAGCAGAAACACCATGGCTCTCACTCACAACAACAACAACAACCCCCACCCGTCAGTGTTGTTGTTGGTTCTATATGTATCGCTGCTATTCCATGCAAGTGTGCTTGAATGTGTGTTTACATGTCTAAGCAACCTGGTTTTGTTATTTGTAGTTTATGTTATTTTTTATCACTATTGCATTGTATTATGATGTGAAAATTAGCGTTTTTTGTTTTCTTGTTTCATGTTTCTCCAGTGATCAGACGTGTTCTCGCTGTGTGCCAGACGAAAAGAGCTTTTGGAGTGAGTCTGCAGAGCGGTGGCTCACTCCAGCCTCTATGAGTCAGTTTTCTTTTTGCTTTCAGCAGAACACGCTGCATCAGGAGCAGCAGGCTGTTGTTTATGCATTAGCTTCTTCTGCTTTTCTTCATCATTAATAAAGATGAGGATGCCTGATTGGGAGAATTAGGAGACAACATAACTAAACCCATTCCCTCGTCTCTTCAGTGGACTATTGTCACGATCCAGCAGTGAGATTGTTTGTCAAAAGCTACTTTCTGAAGTTTGGATGCGAGGTTAGTTATTTCGTAAGAATTTTAAATCCCAAATTTACATCTTGAAGACTCTACACACAGACTCTATATAGACCAGACCAGATTTCCATTAATTTATCCACTGATCTGAGATAAAAATGCACGTTCTGTAAATATTAATTAAGCTAATGATTCTTTCTGAAGTCAAACCGCTGCGCTTCCGTGGAAGACTGTCACCATGAAGTCAGCTAAAATACTGTTATTGAGCTGCAGAGGAGGACATTAAACCATCAGCGAGGCACCAGAATCACTGCACAGCAGAGGTGTGATGCTAAGCTACTCTCTGGGTCGCCTTCTCTCACCAAAATATCTGTTGGCGTGGTTGAGAGGAATCGTCTCTATTGCTTTGTTTTCTGTATTACATCTTTTTTATTTATTTATACTCCTCGTAATTATATGAACAGCTTGTAACACAATATAGAAAATAACATTACATTTCATCAAGCGCCAAAATGACACATTATTTGTATTGGAACCGTATCTGAAATGTGAAAGAATGGGAGATAGCCGATCATATTTCATGATCTCTCTCTCTCTCTCTCTCTCTCTCTCTCTCTCTCTCTCTCTGTTTATATGATAACAGAAGGATACCCAGGGGAATGATGTTTAAAGTGTCTATGAGAAGCTGTTGAAAAAAAGTTCTAAAATCTGCACTTTTGAAACGGTAGTCTGGCTTTAAGTTGCACACAGTGCCGGGCTTCTATATCTGATCATAAGTTCAAAACCACACCGGTGGAACATCTGCCAAGCTGCCTCCTGCACGGTGCAACTAACGAGGTCCAAGCTGAGCAGACGGGTGAGCGAAGGTGGAGGAATCTTGCTCGTCTGTCACTTCTGTGTTTTGAGCACTTGACCTATCTGTTTATATTTTGGGGAAATCTGCATCATGCAAAGTCCCTCCCCCTCCCCCTTGAGTGAAATCTTGTGTTTTTATTTTTCCTCTAGTTAAATCAGCCTCACTCTCACTTAATCAGTCATGTTGATGAAGGGTCTAATTTGTAGCACTGAAAAAGAGGAGTAGACCGAGTGTGTGTGTGTTGTACATAATAACAGTCAGTCGCTGCAGAGGATTACAGTGTCTTCAGAGAGCATTTCTGTTTTACATTACTTCATTAGCTCCCTTTGATAACCTTTCATTTTGTATTATTAGTTTCCATTTAATCCCAGCCCCTGTCTGAGCTGTTTGCAATGTTCGGCATGACGGCGAAAGCCTGTGGAGAGACAACTCCTCTAAGTGTCGGGCCGCGTAATTAAGCAATAAGCCACAAGAGGCTGAGCTGTACAGTGGTTTCTGAACAGCTGCTGTGAGATGTGTCGCGAGGCGTGACTTGTTAGCTGTGCTAGAAATCAGTGTAAAGTACAACCTTTATTGATTTACTGCCTTCACAAAATAAGGTTTTCAAAAGTAGAAGATTAAAGGTGTAATCCTTTAGATGCTATTTGTATGTATTTATATATCTGTAATATATAGACAGAGTCCACCATCCCCGCACAGGACACAACCCTGTGTACAAATGATGGATTCCCAGGGAAAGATGCGGCACGTCATCTTATTAACGTCGCCGTACTGTCTGCTTTCCAGCGGCAGTCCCAGAGCTTTGAAATACTTCTAATGCAAACCACACGGTTTCTGCTGCTGCTAGCAAAAACACACAAGGTCGCTGTCACAGGTGAGACTAGGACTGTTCATCAAAAGAACTCCAACGAAACAAGGCGGCGTGAGTTTATTTGACTGAACTGTAAACAGTTCCACCACTCGCTCCTCTGTCGTTTGTATTTTTTTACTAGTTTCCATATATTTGCTCGTCAATGTATTTTTATTGAAACCGTCGTTTTTGTCGTTGATGCTTAAACATGAGAACGCAAATATTGCAAATACCTTTGAGAGGTTGGGTATCTGTTATCGTGACTTCCCATTCCCCCTCTTTGCATTCTTAAGACACGATAGACACTCCATAACTGTGTCCATTGCATGATGCATCGATTCATTTATGCATATATTAATGCGTCAATTAAAGTTGGCTGACTGAGGCTTTAGGTACGGCATGTTGATTGAAAGCTGCAATTACCTCGAAGCCCAATGGAGCCCCCCTACAATGCATTAATGGTCCGAGTCTGTCATCTTTTGTTCATATTCTGGCATAATTGAAATACCAGGCTTTTAAATTCCCATCAGCTGTCTCGCAGAAACTCTGGTCTCACGCCTAACTCATTATGAGCTGCATCCCAGACAATAAACAGATAATAACGAAGGGCCCGTGTGACATTAAGACACAGTTCTTGCTGCAGGAATAAATGATTCCACCTTCATTAAAAGTATCGGTGTTCAGATGAAGTATTTAATTGCATTGTTTTGCTCTTCTTTATTACCTCAGATTATAGCTCTTTGAATATTTTCAGAGAAGAGAAAAAAGAGCGCTAGCTCTCTCCTTTAAAACAATAACAGGCTGATGTGTTCCTCCTCTCACTTAATGCCTCCACTGGATAGCATTTAGCGTCACTTGTGTGTAAATGGATTATGTTTTACAGAGACTGAAAGAGGATATAGAGCTCTCTAACAATCTCTACTCCAACCGGCGTTTGGCATCGCTCGCCATCTGTTCGGCGAGCCTGAAGTTTTAACAAGGGTTTATCGAAAGGCCGCTAATGATGCAGATATCAATATGCACAATGAAGTGGACCAGATGCGAGTATGCCGTACGGTTTAAACAGTTGTCCAAGTAAGATCCTTGCAATTACCTTCTTTCTTTTACATCCTCTCCTCCTCCTCCTCCTCCTCCTCCTCCTGGCAAACGGTAGATCTGTTCACTGCTGATAATCTTATCATATTCAGATTCCAATCATCAACCCTGTCCCCGCAAATCTCCATCCCTCTCCATTGATCACGCCCTGTGATACGATGCCAATCCTGAGCAATCAACCTACCGTCTTGTCTGCAGGGCTGAAGATCCGCGAGGTGCTGATCAACGTGTCGCGGCAGCAGGTGGAGGACTTCCACGGCCCGGAGGACTACTGGTGCCTGTGCGTCGCCTGGAGCCACCTGGGAACCTCCAAGAGCCGCAAGGCGACTGTCCGCATCGCCTGTAAGCTGCATGTCCCTTTCATACCGGAATGACCTTACTGTCCGCGAAAAAGGTCATTCCTCCAAACTGATTTTCGTAGTCGCCATCATTTCTTGGGAAGTTCACGCATGTGAGGCGGGAAAAAGGTCACTGGTGGAAACACATCTGCTCCCTGCTGTGGCGGTTGTTCTTTAATACTGGTTGTTTATTCTCTTCCCCAGACCTGAGGAAGAACTTTGAGCAGGACCCCCAAGGCACCGAGGTGCCTCTGAATGGCATGATAGTGTTGCACTGTCGTCCCCCAGAGGGAGTGCCTGTGGCTGAGGTGAGGGCTTCTTGCACTTCAAACAAGTAACATTTTCTCCCGTGTTGCCTGGAGAGGAGCAGTCATCCGTCTGCTTTTCCCCTCGCAGTGCAACTCTGTATTCAAGGTACAATGTTGTGTTGCTCTCCAGCATCTGCACGTCTCTTCAGTTTAGTACGAGCCCGAGCTGCAGCTGATGAGCTGGAGATGCCATTTGTTTATTTCCTCACACTCGCTCTGTTCAAGAGGACAGATTATTCATATACTGGGAGTAATATCTGCCCATCCATGTGCATCGCTGTGTTCTCTGTTCGCTATGTTCTCTGGTAAAAAAAAAAGGCTGTACGCCGATGACTTATTTAGTTGTCATGTATTCATTTCACTCCCACTATCGTTCCCCTCTCCCCCTCCTGTGTGTGTGTGTGTGTGTGTCTGAAAGAGGGAGCCTGTCATAGCCATTTTAATTTGTACTATGAATATAAAATGAGGCTCTTGCGGACAGTCCTGTTGAGTGGTGTGTGTTGTGCCGCGCTCTGATGTCGCGCGCCTTCATGTGAAGGCTCAGCAGGCAGATATGTCAATATCAAAGCTTGTGTGCCCAAGCATCTGGAGCTTTGCATTTACTTAAAGGCACAGTCCGTGATCCGTTCGCAAACAAAGTGACAGCCCCTACCAGCACATTTCAAAGCACGGCGACTGGAAACCGGCTATTACGCCCAAAATGACTGGCAGGTCTTTACATTCACAGACTAATAAGTCGCTGTTTCTTTTTTCATGATGCTAATAGTTAAAGCTTTGTTCACATTGGGGATGTTTGTTAACGGCAATAAGGGGTCCAAGGGGTCAGGTGCACACTAGTTTAGGCGATGGGTGGGTGGGGCGTGTTTACTGGGTAGGCCGACTAGTGATTTGGTCCTTTTAACTTTTAGCTTAACGACAGAAGTTCCTGAATCGCGCCGTCTCTCTTGTTGGACATTTCCGTTGGCGTCTCCGTGTGAGTGACCCGTCTTCTTCTTCTTCTTCACCCTCGGATGTCTGTTGGTTTTGTTCTCTGGACTATGAAGGGCTCTGCTGACACACGGGCTCAATCGGACATGACACAGACGCTATGCGAGGGAGCTGGCAGGGTGAACGTCTGCTTAATGTCTGTTTAGTCTGATTCAGACAAAAGGGGCTTATTTAAAATGTAATCATGATCTTGAGAAACATAGATTGTGAAAGTGTTTTCACAAGTCAATCAGTGAGGGCATTACGGCATGGCAACAGTACTAAACTTATTTTGTTAATCAATATAACAGAAGATTATTACTAATAAAAAAGGTGTTTATAATGCTTTATTCACACCCTTCCCCCAACACAGGGACTATTAGAAAATGTAACCGCTAACATTTGTCTCTAATACTATGGCTTTCAGCACCAATCAACAACTTTCTGTCACCATGTCTGCAAAGAGTGTATTTTAACAGTTCACCGAAGTGGGATTCAGTGAAAGACTGCGTTGCAATATGAAGTCGGACTACGGAGGTGTTCGTCCCCATGTGTCACTCTGCATGAGCTCACACCGCTAAATTAGTTCATATCCTACTCAAACTGTACAGTATTTGCTTCTTTCTAACATTATGATGACTGTTTTTTGTCTTGTCTTTCCTTATTTCTTATTATATGAAGAGAACTAAGGCCTTGGAGTTACTAGATTACTCTGCAGGGAAATAAGACAAATGCACCAAAAAAAAACTATCAGAGTTAGCCAGCTAGCTCACTTAATCCCAACTGATTGTGGGAGACAGTCTGCATAATCCTGTTCTCCTGCCATTAATCTTAACTTCACGCATGGAATAAACACATTTGCACAAAAAGTAACATACATTTAGTTTCTTACCTTGTTTGAGAAAGTGTTTTGCTGCAGAATGCATAGCGAGGTCAAATGTAATACTACGTCACAAGGTTTCATGACAGCTCGGTTAAAATACACTTTGACTTGTGCTTTTCAATGGTTATTTATGTTGAAGCAAATCACAGAGGCATATTAGACCATTGCATAAGCCATATACTGTACAAAGAGCACATAGTCAATGTGAAGCCAGTGATTCGTGGACTACAGTTTTTAAGACTCAAATTCTGACTTTTGTCCGTTTTTAGTGGCGGCCATCTTTCTCGAACTGAAAACACACTGCTCATCTTCTTTTCAAGATGAAAGTCAGTACGAGTGTGTGGACATGTACCTGAAATGTATATAGCCCACACATTTTCTCCAGCTGGCTGCATTGTACGTTCTGTTTTTTCCCATTGATCTAAAAAAAAAAAAAGAATGTAGATGGGGGCTTTTAAGACTCTTTCAAGATGACCATGGGTTCCCTCCACAGCAAACAACTGTGTGTGTGTGTGTGTGTGTGTGTGTGTGTGTCTGATGAATGATTCAGCTCTCACAAATGGAGCATCGGTGTACCACGAGTCTCCCCCATGCATTGTGGTCATCAAATAGGCAACTCCTCATGCATTCATTAATGCGACTGGCTAACAAAGAGAATGGTAATTGTAAATAATGCAGGGACAAAATCCAGCTCCCTCTAGTGTGACTTGCACCACTCACATCAAAAGTTGGGGCTGTTCTCTTCTCGTGACTTTAGGCACCACTGAGAGGTTAAAAGCCTTTCTTGTTACCAGCGCTGTGAAATTTGGCTCAGAGAGAGAAGCTGTAGCTCAGCCACAGTTTGAATTTAAGGAATTGAGGTCATGGTGCAGCGTGATCTGTTGAAAGGCATGTGTATTCTGAGCCATATTTATTTCATTTTATTCATTTGGAGATTAATATTTTAACAGTTGCATTGAGTGCAGAGTTGACCTGATGCAGATGAAATGAGTTCCAACTTTGCATGCCGTTTTAAGACATAAACGCTTTACAGCCAACTTTACGGCTTGAAATCCCCTTATGTCGCCGCTCTCTCCGTGTTCTCAGAAGCAACACTAACAGTGAGAGGAGGGAGGGGAGGGGGGGCGACTTTATCCGCATCTCGCTGTAACTAAGCCACGCGGGAGTTTATTGGGCTGCTGTGTAGGATGTTAATGAAAATCAGAGAATGCCATATTATCTGTCCCAGCAGCGATAGAGGCAATAATCTGTGCACGCTGTTAGTCAGACCACAGAGAATGTATCATAGTCAAACAGCTTAAGTCTGCTTCAGTTTATTGGTGACAAGAGTCGAGAAGGCCAAATGTTTTTCACTTGGCTCCACTTTTTATAGACAGGGAGCAGTTTAGAAAACAGATTATATGCACTGTGATGTTGAGGCTATTACATTATTGGCTCTGTTTAGGGCATGATAATCTCATAATCAGTTTGTATCAATGCCAAACGGAAATACAAATTCCCTTTTACCAAAATGAAGAAGTTGTTTCTGTACAGAGCAGCTCGTATTTTTCGAGGCCAACCTGTAAGTTATCATCCGCACTGATTCCCTCTTTTGTTCTTCACAAATTAACACCACTTTTATGACTTCTGAAGCGTTAATACAATCGCCACGAGTGAAAAGCTCCAAACAAAGCACACCACGGTTAGCACCACTTAGCCGAAGGCCGACTAGTGTTTGGTTTGAGGATGTTTTGAAGTCTTATTTAGCCATTTGTTAACAACCGCCTTTTTAAAGACGCATAAAAGGTCACCAAACGTGTTTAATTTTCTAGAGCAAAACATTAAAGTCTCATTCCTGCAGAACTGTATTGGAAATCAATGCTAACGTTAGTGAGCTCGGCTACTTTTAGCCTGGAACCAAGTTAGCCTAGCTTGCTAGCCTCCAGGAATACATACTCAACCCATAGGAGGCATCCAAATGTTGAAGGCTGGACAGATGTCAAATCACTAGAGAGCTCACACTGACAACATTTATAATAAAACATCTGGTATCAACTTTAGGAGTATGTGTACGATTATGACGCCTTCTCGCAGCTATAACCACCCACCCACAGGCCTGAACACAGCTTACACAACTATGCTGAAAAACTGTTAGATTCTCCGTTGTAACATTTGCATAATAGCCAGAGTTGTCCTGTATAGTTTATGTCTTCACACAAAACCTTCAAAAATTCAGTTCGACTTGAAAACAATAAAAGGTCTGTACTGAAATCTAAATCCCCGGAGGATAAAGATCATGGCTGTAATAATGACTGCATAGTTAATGTTGCTCTAAGAAAACAATTAGGCCACCATCAGGGGACATAACTGTCATAGAAAATTGCATTCTTTTTAAATTTATTACTCAGGATTTTATAGCCTCACAAAGCGACACGACATCTCAAACTCAGTTATTGCTGTGGAACTTTTTGATTTCTATTATTTTTTTAAATGACTAATGACTGATTAAGTGCAGTAGCTGAAAGCCCAACCAATCAGTAAAGGACAGTTTGAAATGTCCTCATTAAAACACATTTAGGTAACAACACGGCCTATTTTAAAGTAAGTGATTTCAGGGTTGTTTGGCACAACCAGGAAGGTTATTTTATTCAAAACTGTCAAACATCTATTATACAGTACAACCTACTTAAGATACCATGTACGCAAATAGCTGTTTAGTCTTAGAGGAAAGGGGAAATGCCGGCTGCCTTTGTAAGTGTAAAAGTTTAGTGGTGGACGCTTTTTTGAAAAGATCCCCAATAACTTTAGAAAAAAACTGCTTTACAATCATTAGCCCCACATTAACCGCCCAAGTATTCTATACCAAGTGTAATTAATCATCAAGCCTCTCAACCAAAGTCATTTGAAGTACTTAAAATGTAATTATTCAGTGATGAACATAACATTTCCAGAGACGGTGTGGAGATAAACCAAGGACACAACAAGGGTTTAGCCACCCCCGCCTTCGAGAATATGCTGCTGTCAGATTCGGAGGGCTCATTTGTTTAATGTGATTTTGTGAAAGTCATTGTTGCATTGAGAAAAAAAAAGGCCACACATGACTGAGGGAAGGCGAGGAGGAGAGCGCTCGTTAATGAAACTCAACCCTAATTAAATCAGATGGAACAAAACCTACTGCAATGCTTTGTGATCGTCTTCGTGTCGCTTTCACTTCCCATTTAAATGATTGTAAATGTAGGGCATTACATGTGCTTTCTGAATAATTGAGTGTTTTGGCCCCGATGCAGGGAGGAACTTTAACGGCTCGAGCTGGACATACTTATTTTTCTTTAGATGATAGCGCTCGGCACGTCAACACGGATCGCTCCGGGCCGGTCGGCCGTCTCATCTCAACCCCTTCAAACAGCTTGGAGCTATCAGAAAAAAAGATGCTCGGCCGCATGGTTCCTGGACCCCCTGCTGACCATTTGGTGCTGCTTTCAATACAACTTGAATCTATTTAATTTGCTCTCCCTCTCTCTCTCCCCTGGCTGGAAATGATCCGTCGCTAAACTAGGCGAAAGTTAAAGGGAAAACTTTCCGAGGGACACAGTGCGGATCGGTTTTCATTAGCGTCAGAATGGGCTGCTGTTTAACGGTCAACATGGTGACCTTGACACCGCGTCACCTCGCCACCAGCAGACTGCCGCGAGGCCCGGGCCGGCTGGGTTAGGTGTGGTGCAGTTCAACACTGGTTGCTGCTATCTAAGTGGAACAAATTTGCCAATTAAGCAAATCCGTTCCCTGTCCTCCCCAGGCGGTGGCTTATCAGGCTCATTTGAGTCCGTCCTGTCTCTGCCTTCTCATCAGCATGTGCATCTCTCTATCGCTTTACCCCGAAGGGGAGACTCGAGGACCGACGCCGAATGCAAATCGCACTCTGGGTTGATACACTTCCTAAAGCGAACACTGGCAGAGAGTGAAGGCGGGGCAGAGCGAGATGGATAAATCAAAGCGAAAACACGGGACGGAAAAACCAACCGGTGTACAAGACGATTATTTTAATTTACTTCAGCGTAAGAATTCCCCGAGATGAAGGGAGCCGGAAAATGAACCCTCATCACCAAAGAGACTTTGCATGTATTCTAGGATCACAGAGAGACTAGAGGGACAGTAAAGTGGTCAGTTACACCTCTTTACTTCCTCTTTGACGTCACTTTGACCAATGCCTTTATAATTCTACCATCAGTACCATACTTTAGAACAATTTTAAAGCATAAAAAAACTGAAAACAGCCACATCAAAAACCGTATATAGACACCATATGGAATGTTTTTCGGGACAGTTAATGTTGTCTTTGCACAAAAAGATATGACACTGGAGATATGTTGATGCTTTTAGTTTAGTAAGATTTTGAATGCATGACTACTTGTTCCCGACTATTTCTATAGTGCTATTTAGAATGGGCTTTTCACTTCTTTAGACAAATGTTCGCATTATTTTCCCACTAATTCTAATTAGAAAATAGCCTTTCTCCAGGCAGTTCAAAAGCCCTTCATCACAGGGACGTGAAAGTGTCACAAACACGTAGCATCTTAAACACTTCTTGCAGAGAGGACGAGTGAAGTGATCCTGAGTGAAGGGCAGGTCAATAACGCAGGAATCAATACCTCAACACACAAACACAGCTCACTTGTTATCGATACCAACTAAAAAGCATTGAATAGAAAGTTGTTATCTTTTTAAGTGTGGTTGGAAGGTTCTGGCAGACAGACGACTTAAACAGTGTGTGTTTGTGCAACTGAACACACTCGAGTGACTCAAAAGTCCCAGAAGTCCACACCACAGCCGTCCTCTGCCAGACTGTTTTTTTTTTTTTTAACATTGCATTGTTATTGCAGTTAGCAGTAATCAGATGTATTCAGGAATCGGTGAGAATCAGCGATCCATTATGATGCCTCATGGTACCCTGTTTCATTTGTTAACATTAAAGTTCAGTATACTGCCTTTAAATTGTGATGATATCAGAAATAAGCTAAAAAATATATATTTTTCCATTGCAAGTTTGAATTTACATATTTTACAAAAGCAGAACTATCAATACTACCTTGTAGAAATACTATATTATGTGTAACAGTTTTCACTTATTTAAAAGTACAGAATTTGCATCAAAATATAATAAATGTACAACAGTAAAAATATTCATGATGCAGAATGGCTCATTTAAAAAAAGGGCATTAGTAGCTAATGAGGAACGAACTGTCAATCCCTGAAAGTCGCTCTGTATGAATACAGCATCTATGATTGAGGGATTGCCTCCACAAAAATGTGGACAACATGGCAGCAGCTAGCTGTGTTAACAACACTTAGAGCGTAAACAACAACAGCTGGGACGGCGTTATCAGCTGTAACTACCATATGAGAGCAGTGCAGAGCGCAGGGGCTCACGTCCACTAACATGCACTCACGTCCACTAACATGCACTAACATGCACTCACGTCCACTAACATGCACTCACATCCACGAACATGCACTAACATGCACTCACATGCACTAGCATGCCGACGCCACCAAACCCAAAGCACAGAGATGTTGGGATTACACCACTCACAGAAGGAGATGACTTGATGTACTTAGTTACATTCCACCGCTGATGAAAAGCCGGGATGAGACTGCCGAAAAAACCCTTGTTCCCATGCGTCCTTGAATCTTCCTTCACCAATAGAGTGACAGAGTCCGACATGTCAGCGGGCTTTCCACTGTTCCAGCCACTTTACTGTCAGGCACTCTCCAAGGTGCTGATCCTGCTGCTGGTGCAGCCAATGTCTTCCTGGTTTAATCACTGCCTTCACCTGCTTCTTTGTTGTTGTTTTTCTGCACCATAGTTTGACGGTGACATGTGGAAGTAGTTAGAAAACATTGTTGGCTTTTATTTTGTTGTTGTTTTTTTGCTAGAAAATAACAGTCTCTGGTCTCATACAGCACTTGCTCCTACACTCTTACAATTTACAGTGGTAGCAATTAAGGCAGGGCCATATATTCAGTATCGATACTGTGATATGAGATTATTACAATTTTATTTAGTCGTAATGTGGCACAAGTTTAGTCTTTTCCTCTTTTTAATTGTCACATTACAGTAAAGTGAGGAATTTACCAGACTGTTGTTGCTGCTCTATACGTTGCCTTTCTCCACTTAGTCATTATATCCACATTACCGATGATTGTTTAATCCAATATTGTAAAATATGTTGTGAAAGCACCAATATTAGCCAAACAATACTGTTGCAATATTGATATCAAGGTGTTATATCAAACATATCCAGATTTGAGATTTTCTCCATATTGACAAGCACTAGTTGAAATAACGGTCGGCAAGCGGCATAAACCCTTTTGGCAGATTAAGTGATGATAACAGTGAACTGAACCCTGAGAGAGACACTTTCTGATTAGTGACCCTGTAAAGCAGATTGGGCACCATGATGCAACTGATCCACAATAAATACCCTTCCTTCATTTTCTTTATGAAATAGACATTGTTTCCACAATCAGTTACATCCATTCATAAATCAATTCATAAATGTTTGAATTGTTCACCGAGCTTGACGCCTGGCGTCGTAATGGCATGTATTACATCAGATGCGGCTCACAGAGATTATTATTATTATAGTATCAGGGCTTGAGCCAATGTTTACAGTGAGATACAAAAGCGCAACAGAGGATTCAGGCTTGTCTCAGAGGAAGTGCTAGCAGACGGACCATCTCACTATAGTCACCTATAGAAACATAAATACTGTTTATACGCTAAATAAATAATGATAAAAGCGTTTCTTTCCCATAATTTATTATGTAACATTACCTTCAGGCGGCGGACAACCCGACACCTACAATATGGTATAATACAATACAACTCATCTGCAATAAAACTACCATGAATAAAAGTATAATGTAAGTTTCTGTTGTTGGATATCTCAAAATAAGTCTACTAAAATAATGCATTAATTGTACTGTAACTAGTATCCCTGTTATTTTGTTCACCACCATTATCATGCACACCAATGACATTGCCTTTGTGGTTCATTGTAAATGAAGAAAAGAAAAAAAGACACGTCTCTACAATGCTTTAATAACTGATTAATGATGCAAAAATAGACCGTAGCTGAGCATTTATCCGAGTCATTATTTTTGCTTGCTCCAATGTGATAGAAAATTAGATTTGTCATTGAGAGAAACCTTTATAATGTAATACATTGGAGCTCGTCTCTGGATTTCTCGCTGTATGCAATGCATTTAGCTTTACATTTCCTGAGGTGACATATTATCCACTAAATGTTTAAATATATGTAATTCACACAACATAATGGTTACATCTTGGTACCTGTCAAGAGCAACGTTGCCACTGCTCTATAAATATGCGTCCCATCTGAATACTATCAGGAGAGAACAAAGGAGTGGGGGTTAATTTTCAATACAGGGACTTCTCTGCATATTGCTCCAACACAGTTGTTTAAAGGCGCCTGGAGGAAAATAGTTTGATAGTTTTAGTCGTTTTCCTGAAATGAATGAAAGTGTATTTTCCAGTAATTTGAACATAATGTGCAAAGTAGAGATAGCAACATGTGCTTGAAGCTTGTGTTGGCACAACTGACCTCACGGTACTGAACTTGCGTAATTATATAAGTTGCTCTTATCAAGCGGTTTGGTGGCCAATAACTTAATGTCTAATTAATTAATTTGACCTTTTTCTCACATCGTAAAAACACTGTGTGTGCTGTATGTAATAGGAAATAGTTAGCATTTTATTTAGAGTGAAGATATAAAAGTAAAAGCAATATGAGCTGCTGAGTCCTGATTTTAGGGTCAACCTGTTTTTAAAAAGCCTTTACGTTGAATCTCTGAGATGCCTTTTTTTTAGGGAGAGTCTTTTCAAATACGCAGATGGTTTATAATGTGACCCTGGTGCAAAAAAAAAATAATAATGGAATAACAGAGCTCACCTCTCCCATCCTTTTGTGAGATAGGCTGCAGTGTTTGCAGAGAAGGTGATAAAGCACAAACCTCCCACTTGTCAAGGTTAATTCCCTACTTCCCAGATACTAGACAGGGCCGCAGTGAAATACAGAAGGCAGGACGAACAACAGTGTCCCACGCTTTACTCTATATTTGTAAGACTATAAGACCTCGAAATGGATAGATAGATAGATAGATAGATAGATAGATAGATAGATAGATGTATAGATAGATAGATGTATAGATAGATAGATATATATATATAGATAGATAGATAGATAGATAGATAGATAGATAGATAGATAGAAGTGTGTCTGTGCGTGAAGCAAAATACAAGTCTACAATGTGATTGCATGAATCCTTTAAATTGCATAAAAGACACATTTTTTTCTTTCTGATTTGAAATAGTTAATTTAGCATTTGTCCACCATGACAGGTTGAAACAGACTGCTGAGTAGATTAATGGCAGCAGCTGTGCCGAATTTCATACAGCATGGACGGCAACACAGGGGTTGATTAGACATTTAAGGTGTGAAACGCAAAGAACATAAAGGCCATGGATTGATAGACTGACCGATGCGGCCCACCAGGGTGGTTGCTTTGTTTGTCTTGAAGGCTGTGAAGCCAAATGATGAAAAGAGTTAAATTAAAGGCACATGATGAAAGACTTCTTGGGCCATCAAAAGGAGAAAAAACGTTTGTGACAACATGACTCCTGATTTATTGATTCCCCGACTCAATTTTTTCATCCAGGGTGTTTCAAAAGAGCAAAGCAATCTCTGAGTTTGTTGGCTGTTGTTATATTCCCCCGGCAAATAGACACTCTCCACAAGCGCAGGCACACACACACACACACACACACACACACACACACACATTCCAATGTGTGTGTGTGTGTGTGTGTGTGTGTGTGTGTGTGTGTGTATGTGTGTGCGACCCCATGTACAAACACACGGCGCTCCCAGTGGGGCGGAGTTTTTAATCCTCAAATACACTGCCATAAATCAAACCCCACTCCCTCGTGCCCCAGCTCGTCTCCCTCAATGAAAAGCTCAAGCCACTGGCACATTAATAGCAATTTACAGGGCCAGTCATGCGAGGAGAGTAGTATCAACACAGCGGCCTTTATTTTGTAATTCCTTATTACTTTCACTCCCTACATGGACACTAAATTGGAGGAAAAGTCGAAGATGTGACCTACGTACATCCCGCCCTCTGAGAGGATGTCATCCACGTTATACCGTCACCCACAAACCCCCCCGACCTTGCAATCTCAATGTTCTTCACCAACGTGGTGATAGTCTACTCCTCGAGTATGTTTATGTCTACGCATGAAATAATTTGAGTGACGTGTGCAAATGTTGTTTTCAGGTGGAATGGCTGAAAAATGAAGAACCCCTCAACTCTAAAGGCACCGTCGATTCAAGAGGCGACCACAATCTCATCGTCTCCGAAGCCCGGCTGTCTGATTCCGGGAACTACACCTGCGTTTCCAGCAACATCGTGGCCAAGCGGCGCAGCGCCACCGCCACCGTCGTGGTCTACGGTGAGGCGGGACTGAATATCAGATTAAAAAATAATAATAATCGCACAATGGTTTTCTTTAGGTTTTGCAGCACAGGTGATCAAAACAATGTCGACCAGGTTTCTTGTCTCTATCCAAATATCAATTTTCACTCCAGAAGTTGGCTGTCAATTTGGCCCTACTGAAGTCCCCGAAGTCATTAATATTAAAAGCACCACTCAACCGCAGCGTGCTGCCTTTTTCACAGTCTAATTAGCAGTTAATGGGCAAGTGATCTCTCATGTGTAAAAAAAACGAGAAGACACAGGGACAATATTTACAATCATTTTTATTTTTATTTTATTTTCAAGAAGTGCAAACGCCGTTTCCAGCCTTTTTAATGCCCCGCAGAGACGGAGGTGAATAAGTGAAATTATAATGTCATAATAGCATCACCTCATTTCACACCAGAGGAATACCTTGTTAATTGGAGTGTTCCTGTCCTCATTTCACTGACCTGTCATCCGGTTATTTCTTTCTTTCTTTTTTTCAGAGAGGACATTTAGCTGCTGTAGGAATTCATCTAATTCTTTCTGACACCCCGTTGTTGAGGCCCATCAATCATTAATGTCCTTAACGCTAATGAAGGCGAGACAGGTGGACAGGTTTTCTACTACCAATAGCCTCTGACAGATGTATAATGGTGGAATACTGGTATTTCTTCCCTTCCTATGACAGCAAATGAGCTGATTAGTCAGTCATCCCGCATTATTTTAGGCAACAAATCAGAGGGGAAAAAAGTAGACAGAAGTATGACACCATTGATCATCTTTTTAAAGACACCTCAGTTTTTCTTTTTCTTCCCCCGGATGAGTCGTTCATTGTCACTTTTGAGTGAAGCCCCTTGATGCAGAAAACACAGCACATAATGTGGGCCAGGTTTCCTTCTCGTCAAATCTGCTCATCCCTTTTCCTTTCATCCTTTGCCCACAAACAGTGAATGGAGGCTGGTCGTCGTGGACGGACTGGTCTCCCTGTAACGTGCGCTGCGGTCGCGGCGTGCAGAAACGCTCGCGCACCTGCACAAACCCAGCTCCTCTCAACGGGGGAGCCTTCTGCGAGGGCATGTCGGTACAGAAGAGCACCTGCAGCACGCTGTGTCCAGGTGAGCACAAGGACGTGGCCTTCATGCCAATAGTGATTGTGCACGCGCTTCGACGCACGCTGCGGGTTGCATTCAAGGACACGAGGAGATGTGGGTGCTTTGAAAGCATCGCATGCATGAGATATATCCTGAGATTCATTGTTTTTTTATTGCATTAAAGGAATAGTTTGCCATTTTTGGGAAAAGTATAGATAATTGTCACCGTTATCTTAAATACAAAGCTAAGCAGCTGCTTAGCTTAGCTTAGCATAGTGACTGGAAACAGGGGTAAACAGCTAGCATGGCTCTGTCTGAAGGTAACAAAATCTACCTACCAGCACGAAAGTTCACACATTAAAATGTTTTATCTTGTTTGATACATTGCACTGATTTCAAGTCAATCGTTGTACATGTATGCATGTACATATTGTTTTCAGTCAGAATTGGCTTTATTGGCCACGTACTAGTACACGTTTACCAGGAATTTACCTCTCTATAGAGATACAGCTCAAAAACGAGGACTGACAACAAAGCTGATTACGACTAAACATAATCATTAATGTGCAGACATGTATATTAATATGTACATACCAGAAGGTATTGTATTTTACTGTGTATTGGCTGTATTATATAATGACAATTAAGAGCAACCTTGAAATTTCAATCCTAGAATCCCATTTATTTTTTTTTGTACAAAAACCTTTATTCAGGCAAAAGTTTTACAGGGAGTCATGTGCTGGAACTATTTATTTGTCGGAAGCAGTCACTTTCTGGAATGTTGTCATTACTGAGCTTGACAAAGGAAAAGTGAGGCGCACAAACCCTCATAACAACCACAATGTGTTGATTTCTGACCTCGTCCAGTTCGCAGAATTGAGGTGTAAAATGTTATTAACTGAGCTTTGGATGCTTGTAGTTAATCGTCGGCTGGCCCGAGCTTCAAAACTCTTGACAAGAAAGCAAATCAGTAAAGTATTCTTAATAACTGTTAGGCAAAAAAAGAAAAAAACTTTAAGAATGTCAGCGTGTCCTTAAATGCATCACTGTGGAGACATTTCTCTCTGCCCACGAATGCATAACCCAACAATTACACAATAAATGTGACAAAACGTCAAGGCGACAACATGGTCTCTGTGACTGATTACTCAGGAGCGTTCAAAGCCTCTGTGAGTTTATTTTAATACCTGTAATTAACCGAGAACAGGTAGGAAACCAGTCTCAAAGCTGGAGGGACGCTTTGCAGTGAGCGGAAATCTCCTTTTTAACCAGTTGCATTTCACCAGGAAGGCATTGAATGCATTGCACGTCTCCGCTGCTGATAATGGCCGTTGTTTGTATCTGAAATCTAATGAAGTGGACCTTTTTTTAAAAACATCAGCAAATGAAGAGAACATGTAAAATGGAGAGAGAGAAACAAAACGGCGAAGCTGAGGATGTGAGAGAAAGAGCAGAGCAGCGGTTCCAGTTATCAAAACCTCCGTGTAATCTCCTCTGCCCAACTGTGTTCGAGACAAGCCTAAATTTATGATTTCAACCACAGCACCGGTATAAAGGGAAATGCTCATCAGGTTTAAGAAGAGAGGGGAAAAAAAAGTTATCAGTGGAAGCCATGTGCACTCCTCCAAACATTATCTCCTGCCTCCTTCTGAAGGATTCTTCCTCCCGCATCTGAGTTTGAACACAAACAGGGTGCATTTAGATTAGCAGGAAGAAGGAAACCTTCAGAGCGTTCGGAGGTGGAAAGGAGGCTTGATGGAGTGTGGCAGAAGCAGAAGTGTCTTTGTGCCCCGAGTCAGCAAGGCGGCTCAACATTTTTGGCACCCCGAGGTGGGAAATGTTTTCGTCAAGTTAGTAGTGCAGCTGTTGCCTCGGAAGTGTTCTCCCGTAAAGTTCTCCCAATCAACCCGTGCTCGTGGATCTCCTTCAGTCGCTTTGAGGATAGAAATGTTCTCACCTTTTTTTATCCCCAAACCTCGCTGTCACCACCATGCACATGTTAGTGAATCAGAATCCTTCTCAATTCTAAATCTATAAGACCGAGTGGTGTAACATGTGAAGAACGCTGTGCAGTTGCATGGCCCCCACAGTCAAAAAAATGAATAAAAAAGGCACAATCATTTTCATGATTGAACACATCGTGCACAATTGCATGGCACTACATGTTGGTGGGAGTAGTCGGTCATTATAGGCCAGCGATGGGCGACTTTAGGCACATGTGCTACCAATAACACACTATAGCGCGAGAGCGTTTCCTAGAAACTGTACCCAAACATCCGCTTGCCAACTTCCCTCTTTCCTGCTTCTGATTGGCTCGTACGCGTTGCCTTCTTCACAGAATTTGCTGAAAAGTTTATTGCTGATGAACAAGATTGCGGATGGCAGCTTTCTTGTATTGTGCTCTCATATATATTACAATGTCCTGATTATGGACATTATTATTATTATTTTAATATTGCTTTCATGGATGGAATACAATTACAGATCACTGATGTGGTGCCATAGTTTAACCTTAATGTTCACCTGAAAATTAAAAAAAAAGTTAATATTAAAAGGTTACACAATGCAGATACTCCACTTTAAGCTCGGACTGGGACACTATTTATACACGTTTTATCGTTGAATATTTTGTATATATTCAATGACAATAATGAATGAAGAAACCTCATTTCAAAGTTATTTCATACATTTAGGCAACGCATTAGAAAATGGTTCAAAATATTGTTGTCTAGATCCTTTTTTTATGAATGTGGTTGTATTACGCCATGCATTAATTCAAAATGTGTGTGTTTACAGATTCTAAGACAGTAGGGCCTTTATCATGAACTTCTACATTTATTCTCGAATGTGAGTGTAAAAACATTCAAACACACTGTTTGTGATTGATGCTCAGTGTTTGAATCTTTTAGAAGTGTGAGCACCGTTGTCACATCAGATCTTTATCCTTCAGTTCTTTGCCCGTGTGTTTGTTGACGAGTTGAAGCGACGACTCTACTTTGTGCACTTCAAACCCTTGTATGTGCATCCTTGCGTTCTTAAACGCTTGCCTCTGATATCCCCCTCAGTGGACGGCGGCTGGGGCGAGTGGAGCGAGTGGTCGGCGTGCAGTTCGGACTGCGAGAGGCAGCGCGGCAGAGAGTGCACGGCTCCGGAGCCCAAACACGGCGGGCGGCTGTGTGACGGCGTGGCGCTGGCTACGGACAACTGCACCGGCGGCCTCTGCACACAGAGTGGGTACCGTCGGCGACCATCTCCCTCACCGCTGCTCAGCAATGAGGGAGTGGGGAAAAATACTGTCGGCCCCATCGTGTTCAGGCACTGTGGGCAACTTTTGGCCCTGTGGGCTGGAACATGATCGTCATTATAATCATGCTCATTACCAGCACCTGCATCCATCTTCATATCCAGCCGCCACATATACATAATACACCGTGTGCAGGCATGGATGCATGCACAAGTGGTAATTGTATCAACTCAGACTAGCGTTCAAAAATAAAACTCTCAAATTCTGATGTTTCTCTGTCTTTGCAGATCGAAAGTTGCTCCATGACGCGAAGCCACAGGGTGAGTTCCTCCTCAGCGTCCATTTAGTTTGTAAAATGACCGGATCATACTTGATATTGATTGGCTGGAAGATGTTCATTGTTTTCGAATCTTCTCACTGCTCTTATCCAGCAACATCAGCATCTTCAGGGTGGGGCTGTAGCCCATGGGGAGATCCCTGTTCTCCCCAGCAAGACACTAAACCAATCGATTTTTTTATTTTGTATGTGTTCCGTCTTCATTAACTTTTAACCAGTAACACATATACTGCTGTGTATGCATCTCAACTAATCTCACAAGTGTTTTCTTTATTATAGCACTTTAAATTATTCAAATAGCCCTTGTGGTTGAGGAGAAAACACAGTTTTAGTGTGGGTATAAAAACCTTCGCAATTTTCGCAAAAACACAGCCGGGATTTAATAAAGGATTATAAATAAAAAAAATATAAAAAAAACGAAATCTTTATAAATGCCTTCATACTCGGGCCTCTTCTTTCAGCTGTTGCCAGGCTACACCGTCCACTGTTAGCTGTTGTAAAGTAGCACGATGTCCACATTTGTGTGACAGCACAATGTTTCTATCGAGGACCCTCACACACTCGCACCGAGGCAGTAAGTGAGAGCAATGTGTCCGACTGGAGCTTCAGCCGAGCATATCAGTAATTTCACTCAAATGGGCCGCATTGCCACAGAATGGGAAACAATACTTGTATTTTGATGTGTGGAAAGCAGTCATGGAATAAGAGGGATAAATCACTCTGACAGGTGCGGCCATGAAAGCGAACACACTCATTGTGAATAGCTTCTGATACAGATGTTCTGACGGACAAGATGTATGAATAATAAGTGGGGAATACAATATAGCATATGTGTTAGCGGATGAGAGAGGAAATACATTTCTGTCAGAAGCATTCAATTTCCAGTGATTTTTTTTGTGACATATAGAGGACACATTTCTGATTGAAACCTTTCAGCAGAAGGCGGCGGTGTTTAGTGAAGGATTTCTCCGCCCTTGGCATCTTCAATCCATTTACAATAACTCGTTGTATGTTGGGTCGCATCGCTTGTTCAAGCTGCAGCTGGGAACATTTATTAAAGTAACTTTTCGTCCCGATATCCTGACAGCACGACATGAGAGACATCATCAGTGTAAAAGTTTCCTCTGCCTCCCCTCAGGGCTCCTAATGGCGTTTGCAAGATTCCACCGCGCCCGAAAGGAAAACAACCAATCAGATCCAAGCAGCGTCTAACGCGGCTGTCAATCACTGCTCGTGAATTCCGATCAATCTGTCAAACTCTCAAACATGAATCAAGAATCTGTTTAACTGCGTTGCCTAATTCGCCACTCGAATGTTTTCAGAAACGTATTTTATCTGGAAAAAGAAAACGTTTGCGATCCGACGGCCATTTTGTAAAAACATGTCAAAGCACAGCCCATCAGCTTCTATTGAACAGAAGTTACAATTTGGAAAAAAGAAATAGAACAAACATTGTGCGGTTACATTGTATTGTGGAGGTACAATTATGTTGTAATGAATCAATTCTATCAACTGAATCGACTGTTCCCAACTTTATTAATATGTAGATTCAAGTCGTTTTTACTGTCATATGCACAGATAACAGACAGTTATTCTATACAATGAAAAGCTTATTTTGCTGGGTCCTCCTAACACAAAGAATTAGAATAAACTTAAGGTAAAAAATAAATACAAAATAAGGCACAAAATATAAAAGATACTGCAAATCCACTAATACCGATGGATGGATGGATACTTTATTCATCCCCAAAGGGAAACAGCAGCAAGCAAAGTTACATAGAAGACATATCAGGTATGAAAATTACTCAATATATACAACAAAACAGCAGAGCGTATTAATTTAAGGAAATTAAACAATAAATAAAGTGCAAAAATGCAAAGTATATGCAGTGTATATTACGTGTATATACAGTGAAATAGAAGTATGTACAGTGACTAACTAACTAATTAACTAAGCAGCAAAAGCGATGCAAGGGCTATTGATGTAGATATTGATTCCATTGATGGAGGATCTAGCCAGAGGTGACTTATTATAAAGTCTTGTAGCAGTGGGCAGGAATGTTCTCCTGTATCGGTCCTTGTGACAGCATTCCAACCCAAGCAGCACGTGAGCTGCGTCTGTGTATAAATTGCTTCATGCGTTATTTGACTTTTCTCAGTCAATGGGCCATGTTTGTGTGGATTATTGCCGCGTCGTCGTTCATACCTACAAAGCCCTTCCGCATTTTGTCCTGACTCGTCCTTTAACTCAGCGACATATTTGTGTTTGTCGGAAACAAAAAGAATGCAACCGCGCTGCCAAAACTTCCCAAGCCCCCAATTAACCTGCTACTGTAGCAGTTAATGCCGCTTTGCATATTTTGTCAATTCCTCCTCATTTGAGCTTCAGGCTACTTAGAGGATTTTGCAGCATGTCCTGTTTTCAGCGCAGATCTCATTATCTCTCAAGAACATGCTAGCAGCCCCCTTTATTTCCCCACTCGTTATTTTTCTTCGAGGAGTTGGACGCCGCTGCACTGGTGGGACCGTAATCATTGCCGATGAGCTAATTTAATGAATTGGTTTTGTCACATTATCCCAGTGGAACACAGAGCGCCTCCAACACCAGAGCCAAGCAGTGTTTGAAATGACAGTCAGGTGCTGGGTTGATTATAATCGCCTTCCTTCCGAGGTTCCTCATTAGTGGCTTTAACGCTCCACGATGGAACAATGAAGCTGTGCGTCAGGAGGCAGGAGAGGAATAGGAGGAACACACACAAAAATAAAAAAAGTAGTTTTCAAGCAGGGGTAGACTTGGCTCCTGTAAAAGAGTCTCATATCCTCAACTCGGCTGATGTTCCTCAGCAACACAGATTTTCAGTTTATTCCGGGAGAAAATGTCTGCCAGCTTCCTAATTACGACTTAGAGAGCAAAGAAAAAAGGAAAGTTGCTCAAAAATCTGTTTCTCTTACTCTCTCTCACTTGTCCAAGGTGTGGAGAGCAGCGGTGACGTGGCCCTGTACTCGGGCCTCGCTGCGGGGGTGGTGACGGTGGTGCTGCTGATCGTCGCTGTCACTCTCTACCGAAGGAGCCAGAGCGAGTACGGCGTCGATGTCATCGACTCCTCCGCCCTCACCGGGGGCTTCCAGTCCTTCAGCTTCAAGACCTCTCGTCAAGGTGAGCCACTGAGTGTCTTACAAATCCAATTTATACTCAAAATTGTGCCTTGCCACATTGCTGAATCCCTTCGGCGCACATTGCTTCTTACCGTAGGCGGAGGTTTTCAGGTTGGCGGGGGGCGGGGGGAGGGGGGGGGGGGGGGGGGGGGGTTTCACCGGTAGAGAGAGAGAGAGAGAGAGAGAGAGGGGGGAAAACAATGAAGAGCAGTAATGTTTGGCAGCACACAAATCTATCCGGCTTGCTTGATTAAGGCGTTGTGTTGTTTAACAATGCAGACAAACAGTTCACAGAGTGAAGTAAGTAGGTCTTAATTAAATGGAGATGTTCTAATTATATATTTCAAGGGAATAGGTAAATAAGCCTGCTTGAAAGGAGCAGTGTGTAGGATGTAGACAAACACTCGGACAGCTTATACTCTGCTGAGTGCACCATTCAATTTAATGTTATATTCTGCCAGGAAAATCCCCCTAAATCCTGCACACCTTTCCTTTAAAGAGTCGATGTATCTGTTTTGAAGGCAGCGGCTTAATTCTTTAAAGGTTATCAACCAGACAAGTCTTACTCCCAGTGTCTAAAACTTTAAGATGTACTTTTTTTACTTTACTTAATTAAAAAAGAGTAAGTTGTCCCATGCAGTGAAGAGCTCGCATTAAGTATTGCATCATTACCTAACAAAACGTTTCCCGATTCTTTTCCACCTACCCTCGGTTATTTCAACCACTGCTAACATTATGATGCAATATTTAATGGAAGTTCCTCAATGCGTCCTGTGATAATTTCCCACTGATAATCTTGGAGGTTGGAGCATATCCTGAGGAGGACATCTTTGATATGTGGCTGCACACATTCAGCATATGCAGCATATTAGGTTGTGTGGATAATCTACTGGGGCCATGTTGGCTGATTTGATTAATTCATTAGCATATGCACGCTGTTTGACTCGTGCATAATCACACTCAGCACATCCCGTAAATCAGAGAGCACAGTTGATGCGTTTTAATGCAAACTCTTTATGGCTTGCTTTGCATGTCCACACCTGTCACTCCTGCTGCTGTATGATAGCTACAGGTATTTAATAAGCCCGACAGCTGGGGATGATAACTTTGGTTAAATTATTTAGTGCAGCACCAAACTCTGTGTTCTGTGATTTGCATTTTAAACTTGCACCAGATAACAAAAAAAAAGTTTTTATCTTAATTAGAAAATAAAAAACCTCAACATACGTGAAAGGAGTTTATGTGATTCTGAAGAGCCTCTTCAACCTCTAAAGGTGCAAACAGTGTTCTTTGCACTTGACTTTGCAGTAAGAGGTTGTTAAAGAGCAGTTAAAAACAAGTGCTAAAATCACTATGCTCCACCTCCTTTGCATAAATATAACCCCAGCTGCGCCGCTACATCCACCTTCACCCAAGTGGGTTCCTCTGGGTTCTCCAAATGACCAAACAGGCTCAAGCACCGAAAAAGGGTCCTTTAACTTTGAAAGAGTTGGATACAAAATAAAATGCAGCGTTAAGTGTTTTTTTGCTAAAGCTATTCCTTTTTTTCATCTATCTACCTTTTTTCGTGTATTGACTGTGTTATTAAAAAAAAACCTGGTGATCGAAGTCAAGAATACGTGGATTTGGTTGATTCGATTTTTTTTTTTTTAACCTAACGAAATGAAAAGTAGCTTTTTGACTGCAATCATACTATTCTAATTAGTGTGATGATTCAAAGGACCCTGAAAATCCATCCAAATTTAAATTAAGTCTGCAGTTTTGCCCGGTAATACATCGAGAGGGCATTATAATATAAATGAAGTGTCAGTCTCCTCCAAACGTAAGAACCACGCACGAATGCAGAGAGGAGACCAGCTCTCATTTTTCAGCTTGTCTCCAGATGAAATAAAGTACAGACACACACACACACACACACACACACACACACACACACACACACACGCATGCACACTTTCACACACAGAGACAAGAAGATACAAGTTGTGGTTCTGATTCTATTGTACTCAAATACTGTAAATGTACTTAAATATTCAAGACATTTTGTGTTATATAAAGTACCGAACATGCAAACGTTATTTGTTTATTTGTATTAACGTGTATGCATACATGAATTATGCATATATTTCCTTGTAAGTTGATATAACTACATCAATTATTAAAATGCTTCAGGGGCCAAAATGACTGGATTTAATTTTCCCCGTTTGTTTACTTGAGCCTTCTGGAGATTCTTGCTGTCTGTGCTGTAGTGCAGTAAATGTCCAATAACGTACGGTGCAAGGCGTAATCTATAAAGCACAACATGCATTTATTGCTTTATTTCCACACATCAATATACCTAAAGCAATACACGTTCGCCGGAAACATTTGGGGTTCTCAACCAATTTAAAATGTAACTCTTATCTCTTATTACTTAGACCTTCTGTGGTACCGTATATTCAGCAATAATATTAAGCAAGAGGTGTATCGTCAGTTTGTGGCGTTATCGGTTGTTCTGGCAATTATCTTGCATGCAACAAAACTGCAGTTAATTATTCATGATTACAAATTAAAACTGTAATATATGATTGTTGTTTCACCCGGCTCCCGGATGGAGCATTTGTGGCCCGGCGTTTCCAAACACAGAAACATCAGAGCTCAGAAGTGTGTTTTCGCCCAGCAGATTGAGGCATATTTTTTTTTACAGGGCTGGCATTATGGGTCGCCACAGCAACAGCTATCAGCAGGGGGAGTAATAAAGTTCATTTTGATAACGCCGCAGGAGCCGGGGAAAGCTTTAATCTTTGGTCCCCGTCCTCCTCGATGAAGGGGTAAAAATGCAACGCGCCCCCCCCCCCCCCCCCCCCCCCCTCCTCTTTGTTGCAGCCGGCTTCGGCTCACACTGCTGCAGAAAGTTACACGGCGATTAAATTTCACTTCTCTCTTGCAATCACGTCCTCGATCATGAGTCACTCTGGCAGCAGCTCACCCAATTCCCGACTAAATAAATCGGCAATTCTTTGCTCATTAAGAGGATCCACGCTGTTCACTTAGCCGCGTATTCCGTCGTCATTTCACGCTCCCTGAAACAGCTGTCAACGGGCCCTTAAGATAAACAGATTGATCTTATCTGTAATAGCTTGTTTTTGTTTCTCTCTTTGTTTCCTTATTGATTTACAACGTCAATTGTTTTATTTAAAATTCGGACCTTTATTTATTCACGATAGTCCCGTTGAGATTTATTTATTTATCTCTTTATTAACCCGAGAACACTAACGTTACAAATAGTAACACCATCATTAACGTCGGGTATATTTGACCCGATATATAATGTACCTGATAAAATATACTTCTGAAGTACTCTTCTTTTATTTTACCCTATAGAACTTCTCATAAAACGGAAAGCAGGTATCATGGGGGGACCCTAAAAAAAGGCTCAGAATTGGGTGAAAAATTAGGGAATCATAAAACATGATAAAAAATCTAAATAATGGAACTATGAACTTGTTTTTTGGTCCTGGGACATGTCAGCCTTGTTCCGTGAAGAAACATTCTCCCTGCAAAGGTAATATCCACCCGAATTTTTTTTACCCTCTATCACTAACGTCGGGTGAAAATCACCCGAACACATGCCTGTTGAAAAAAACAGGGATTGGAGCAGAGAGACACGCCCACCTTCATTAAGACACGCCTACCTTCAATAAGACACGCCTACCTTCAATAACGTCAGTGAGCAGCATGAAGCTACACAAACACCAACGCAGCTGAAAATGACGTAACCACAATTGCGCGGGTAAAAATCACCCGACATTTGTGTTAATGAATTCTCAGATTGTCAGATTGTCTCCGTATCTCTTTAGCCCCCCTTTGACATCCGATTAAAGCACAGTGCTACACCCCAGCTGTTCAAATGTGCCAAGTGTCCCTTTTAATTGAGACACTGGTACAGGAAGGTGTCTGCCACACCTGTTTCCAAGGTGTCGATGTTATTGCCGTAGGTTGATAACAACTGAGTGCCGTGACGTGCTTTAGGTTGAATTGCTGTTGATCGAGGCTAGAGGTTGCCAAATGTTTCACACGGCACCCTTTAAAGATGTGTAATTATTGACAGTAAATAGCGTTTTGTCTTTGTGTGTTTTTCAGCAAACCCGCTGCTTATTAATTCATCCATGCAACCCGATCTGACGGTGTCGCGTACCTACACCAGCCCCATGTGTTTTCAGGACTCCATCGACAAGGAGCTGATGGCCGAGCGCTCACTCCTCGACCCATTGCCTGATCTCAAGGTCAAAGGTCAGAAAATAGAAGTGTTTTGAAAGCACATGTGTATTTGTGTGTGTGTGTGTGTGTGTGTGTGTGTGTGTGTGTGTGTGTGTGTGTGGTGGTCAACTACTTTTGGAGAGGCAAGCATTACAGAGCAGGATAGAGTTCTGCAGTGTCAGTCTGAAGGATAATCCATCTTGCTTGAAACCTGCTTCGAGGCAATCTCTAAGGCAGCCGCCATACAAAGAGAAATAGTCATCACCTTGAAGGGCGTCCCGAATTGACCATTCGCTAAGGCACGACCCCCTTAGTTACTGTTGCAACGCCTGTCAAGCTTTTCGTTCTTGCACGGCACATAATAGTTTACAGTGATACAGATTTACCGCTCTAAATGGGTCCTTGACAGAGACAGAGGGACACAAAAGCAGCCTCTTTGTCTCCGGCAGCCATCAGTTCTGCTCGCTGAGATATCAACTGTAAGAAAGTTCAGAAAAGTCTAAATTTCCATGCAACAAACTTTTTAGTTCAATTTAATTTCCCAAGTTTTGGCTTTGAGTTCATCCAGCTTAGAATTTAGATGTTTTACTCATAAATATGTATTCAAAGTGATTCCATTCTCTTAACTTAATCTCTAATGTTTGTACTGTATTCACTTGGTGTTTTCAGTTAGTAATTGAACTTGATTATACTAAGTTTGATGTTTTAAAAGGGGATTTGTTATAATAATAATTGTAGCTGTCATATGACTCACAGCAGCAAGGGGCTGAAGTGCACATCAATCCCCATAATGCTTTGCACTGTTTGAATTTAGATGAGAGAAGAAGACCATGTACCTCGTCAGAGACGCATTAATACAGAATAAAAAGACACGTTCTTCAATAAAGATGGATTCCTGCATTCCTGTCTTTTCCTCCTGGTTCTAATGTGTATGATCTGGGTTTGTTTAACTGCAACAGAGTCCCTGTTATTTCCTTGTATCTGTAGGGGTGGCAGAGAGGGCAGAGTACCACGTCATGTCCCACCCTCAGACATTTCCAAGGGGCCTGGCTCCAGACTACAGAGGGGTTGCGGTCGGGACCACGCTGGGCCGAAGAGGCAAAACCCTCTTCCCTCCACAAGTCTCTCTGACTCCCAGCAGGCCTCTCCACAGAGCCACCGCGGTGTTCGGTCACGCTGGAGGCAGACTGGTGGTGCCGAACACAGGTGAGCCCACTGCGGGCAAATCTAATTCGATACGTTCCCGTGTTAAACTGAAATTCACTCGACGTAAAACCAGAAATCACAGAGGAGCTGGAATCTATAACTTACCACATTTCGAGAAAAAAAAACTAGAGCAAAGCTGATACGATACAGGGAATGTTATTTTACCTTTTCATGCTGTTTGACCTCGTCAGCGTTGGCCTACAAGTGGAAACGTTATTGATCGAGCGAGTAACTTGAACATGAATACACTATTTACTGAAGTGATGAAGTGAGTCAGCCTTGGCTTTACTCACTTCTCAGTGTATGGAAGGTTTTTCTAGCCATAGTAAATGCATGATCGTTTGCGTTTCAATAGATTAATTCATCTTTTGTAAAAGTATTTTCCGCTTTGGCATTGGCACACTGGACGCTGTGAAGAAATTGTTAGGGAGCGCATGTGATGTAAACATGTGACGCTCAGTCTACCACATTATTCAGGCAGCTCTTTTTCGTGGCCTACATTCATCATCCTGTCCCTTGAGGGCCTTTAACTGCAGTGTAGATTGGCAGTAATTGTTTATCATACAGTAGAATATTGTCGACGTGCGTGTGTGTGTGTGTGTGTGTGTGTGTGTGTGTGTGTGTGTGTGTGTGTGTGTGTGTGTGTATCGAAGAAACGGACTGCGTAGGTGTGTGAGAGAGATTGCTGGCAGCATTGATTCACGACGCCTTGGGGACTTGCTTCCATCACCTTTTTCCTGGTGCCATCACCTGTCCCCTTTAGTAAAGACACCTGACAGCCGGGCAGCTGTGTGTGTGTGTGTGTGTGTGTGTGTGTGTGTGTGAGTGTGTCTCTGTCTGGCTGGCTGTGGGTTGATCCGTTTTTGCATGCCTGCTTCTCCGCAGGTATAAGTCTGTTGGTGCCTCACGGGGGGATCGCAGAAGACACTACCTGGGAAACGTACATGATCATCAACCAGGAGGACAGCAGGTGAGGGACTCTCACTGAGGCGGCGCAGTCTGCTTCATAGGCTGCTCTCTTTTAATCTTCCAGCCCGTCACGCCGCATCTCTCATCCCTCATCCCACTTCCCCGCCACCCCGCCTCGTCTTCTCTTTGCCAAACATGCGCCACAAACAGACAGCGTGTACAGTACACATACAGACGTGCGCCCGCCCGGCATGGGGTCCTTGCTCATCTCGCAGTCACTGCAGGGGAGGGACACCATGTGTCATAAATACACCGGCAGCTGCAAACAGATTGCATCACTGCCTTAAGCAACTGTCTCGGCAGAGAAACATACACTCCGTGAGTCTGCCTGCCTCTTTTGTGTTCTCAAGACACACCTGTGACAATATCTCTCCCCGTCGCGACCGGTTGGAGAGGTGGATATCGCGAACTCTGTCGAGCCGCGGTGATACTGACGAGGCATTTGGCTCGGCGTACTCGATGATGGCTGCCGCCGCCTGCCAACAGGATTCTATTTCTGTGACTTTGACGTTGAGATTTCCCACAAAGCTATTACTTGAGGAGAAAATGGCATGATAGATAAGAGGTGTTTGAAAAGGGGTGTAATACCTTTGACTTCAGAGCCTCAAAGGGTATCTGACAAGCAGAAGTCAGTTTTTGGACGTGTTCTTGATTCACAGCAGACAGTATCAATGTGTCAGCGCGTCGGTTGTGAAAAGCCCCGCGAGCGAGATATTGCCTTCACAACGCGGCTAACCGCCTTTTGCCTCGCGATGAAATTCGATTTCTGCGTCCGAGGAGGAATCAAAAGTGACATTTATTGGCAGATGAAATTCAACCGTCATCTCACCTCACCTCCACCCACCCCCGTTAAGTGCCGAGGATCATCTGGGTAGAGATACAGATCAAAGGTCACTTATAGGTTGTGGCTGGGAGCTCGGTTAGCGGGCCGGTTATACACTCCCCTGCCTCCGAGTCTCCCCCGATTCAGCCAAGCTGCTGCCCTCCAGGCTGCTGCTCTGCTCCGATAAGCCGGATGCTGTTTACTTCTCTGGCTGCCGTTTAAGGAGCCGCAGGAGCCGTGCACCGCTGAGCTGTCACTCAAAGCCTATCTTCTGACAGCCGCAGAGTCCACGGGAGAAATTGCATCCTTTCTTCCCATTCAAACTCGGCCATCTACATAAGACGATGCTTTCCCTCAACAAAGAATGGGAATCGATCAGCTCTGGCTCGGTTTCAGGTGTTTTCGCGAGAGCTGCCGTTCGTCCTCTGTGCCTTGACGGGGTTGTTCTGTGTGTGAGCTTCTCCAGCTCCGGGGGGCGGGGCAGCGGGTAGTCCAAGGACAGAATCTTAGTGCGCGACAAAAATGAAATAACATGCCTGACGGGATGTGGCTGACACAAGTTTGAGTCAATGAGCTGTCTCTTTTCCTTTCGTTGAAGGTACCAATTACTCCGTAGTGTCAGTAATATTCTCATTAAACTACGCTTCCTTTTAATATTTTGGTTCGTGGTTGCTTTTGAAGTCACACTTTATGTACCGTCCCGTTCGTATCAACTGGGTTGACCAACTTTATTTCGTTTTAATACTTTACTAAGCCTCTTGAAGCCAGATATTCCACTTGAAGGTTCTCCATTCGACATTCAGAGCATAAATATAGCAGCAAACTGATATTTGCAATGTTAATATAGCGGAGTAATGTCTACCTGAGCAGAATGAATACTCTCAAAGCTTTGTTGAAGTAGCCGGCCGGACACTTTTCAATCCATGTTAAGGGCCTTCCCCATTATTTCCAATGACTTTTTGTTCTTGTATACATTTTGGTGAACTGACATATTAACTTCAGTGTAAGATTCCAATGTAGTTATGTGTTTCTAATGCTTTTAAACCCTGACTTCATACCACAGTAAGAGCCTGAAACACTAATGAGGCATTGTCAAAATATTTTTTGTAACTGTGGGGCAAATAACAAAAACATAACCAGTAACGAATGTCACGCCGGATGCTTTTGTGTGAAAAAGTGAAAGAGGCGTCTTGTGCGTTGGGCACATATGAGTGAAGCCTTAACTAATAGCCTCGGTCTATTATCTGCACTTTAACTATCATCCTGGAGTGATTTGTCTTTGTTCTCATAACCACAATCAGAGATGCTAAATAAGCATCTTTAATCTGTGCTTGCAGGCAATCTGGCTAATTACCATCGTCTCAGCAGCAGGTAACCTTGGTTTCCTCCGAGCCCGGGGCTGATTAGCACAGAAGTGCAGCTGCTGGGCCACGGTGCTGTCTGGATGCGCGGTATTATTTTTAGACAGCCGATCTTGAACTCTTAATTATTTCGATTGGTAACGTTATAATGACAAAGATTCACACAGCTCTCTGCACCACGAACTGTTAAAATAACTGGAGCCCAAAAAAACACGTTTTGCAGTGTGGGAGCGTCCCACTCTCTCAGCACACACACACACACACACACACACACACAAACACACACACACACGCTCATACATCACCCCTCAACTTTCCACCTCCGTCCTTAAACCAAGCCATTCATCTTACAGGTATTTGTTTCAGGATGTAAACTACTTGCTCCAGTAGAAATGGTGTTTTCTGACTTTGAAGATCTTTTTCGATAACAGTACTTTGAAGTTGAAAACTACTCAAATAGGAAAGCCCCAATTCAATGCTGGACACGTGTGGATAATGTGCTACAGCAGGCCTGGCCAACCCGCGGCTTCTTGCGTTCATGTCGAAGTTTTTTTTTAAAATTTTTTTTTATCTTTTTATTGATTTTGCAAATACTTTAGACCACTGGTGTCGAAATCAAGGCGCGACGGCTTGAAAGCCATGAAATCGCAGACCCGTTTTCAGTCATTTGCGACCCGTTTTCAGTCATTCGCGGATCATCTGTTTTAAGTTTGATCTTTGATAGAGTAATGTTGGTTTCTTAACCCTAAATTAAATGGATTTATGTCGTAGTAACAGAGACATTTTAATTTGGCTCACGGGGGGGGGGGGGGGGGGCTCTTAGTCTCTGACTGGTTGGCCACCCCTGTGCTACAGTCATTGTCTGAGCTGAAACATGGAATAATTAAGTGATTAGTTGGTTGAAAGTGTTTTGTAAATGATGAATTGTTTCAGTCACATTTGTTCTGTTCAGCTCCTTTAATGTGAGGATTTACTGCTTTCTGCTTCCATTCTTCATCACTGTGATCTAAATATCTTTATTTTTTAGCCTCATAGACAGATAATGGAAGACGTCTGTAAAAGGAATCAGTGATTGGTCAATTGATAGATTCCCAATTGACCAATCGCTAAATCCCGCCCTCATCCTTTGGATCTAGTCCCGGTTTAACGTTGTGTAATATATATATATATATATATATATATATATATATATATATATATATATATATATATATATATATATATATATATATATACTCGTTAGTTTAACTGTGTTCCTTAATTTCATTGTCTTCTGTCTTCTGGTGTTGTGGTTCACATCAACACTGTGATCTGTAGCTTCAGCTTCTATCTTTAGCTTTTGAACCGCTTTTCAGCTGCTCACTTTGACATCTTTGATATATCCTTTAAACACATGTTGTCGACCATTCAGTTTTCTTCTCTGTAAAATCACGTTTTTTTCCCAAAAACTAGATTCATAAAGTGAGTGCAGTTAGTGACAGTGTGGGCTCCCTGGTAGCGCCGACATTGTGACGGAGTAGCAGGGGAGGCTCAAATTCTCTGTCTTGCTAAAAGTTAGAGGACACGATGATCTGAGCAAAAAAAAGGAAAAATCAAAATAAATATTGGGAAAAAGATCGGAATTAGAATGGGATTGAGACACAGCTGTAAACGTGGTTACACACCGAGTCAATAACCATGTCAACATGAGGAGTGTGACCTATAAAAAGCATACTTCTCCCTCTGTTGGTGTTGACTATATTTGTGTGCACACTTCATACATTCGTGATGCATCTGTGCCAGCATGTCAGACTGTGTCCCCGCTGCAGTTGCATTAATGATGTTGAGAAATATCCACGCTGTGACAACAGCACCAGCATCGTGTCCTGTATATGTGAGGTGTCCAGCCGGGCCAGCTGCATGACTGATGGTGGTCCCATTGATTGCTCTCAGTCTTCAGGGCTTCCAGCCAAGATTGGGCCCCTGGCCAAGAGCAGCTTGGCCCAGCTAATCTGTCACCGGGCCGGCCAGAGCCGGCTTCATAAGCTCCATCGACCCACAAAGCTTACACGCTGTGTGCTAAAGCCTGTCCTCCCTTGCCCCACTGTCCATTAGTCTTGGTGCTTTAATCTTCCTCTATCTGTGTGTCTGTGTGTCAGCTAGTCAGGGATTGATTCATTATGCGTGTCCGAGGATTTGAGTTTACTTTGTTCATAGGCCAGGGTCGCACCCTGCTATCCCGAACGCTTGTTTAAGCAGTGATTCATTAGCTGTGATGTTTGTTGACTTCATTTTCTGTCTGAAAACCTTTTTTTTGATTTTTTTGATCAGAGAAACATAAATCTGCTGTTCTCATGAATGTCTGCGCTATCATGATGTCTGACACTTTTATTTGTACCTCCGTGTTTGTGCAGTGCTGTGTCCGACGACGGGTTAGAGATCTTCTTGAGCCCCGCGGTCACGTACGGCCCGCCGGGCCTTGACCTGTCCTGTCCCATAGCCATGACCGTGGCCCATTGTGCGGAGGTTGCTGCCGATAATTGGACCATCCGGCTAAAGAGACAAACGCAGGACAACAAGTGGGAGGTGAGCAATTTCTATTAAACTTCCACCGTGGTTATCGGGTCCGAGTTCTCTGCTGGAACATCAGTGCAGAATGTTAACAAGTGCAAACACACAACTTTCACCAGCGGCCAGAATATCAAAACGATCTGATAAAGCTGCTACCGCTTACTTTGATGAAAATGTTCATCCCGTAGTGAAGTCATGCAAGCACGGAGCCGATTTCAGGGTTGCCAGCTCAGATTCGTCATTCTGTATAAAAATTCTGCCTTTCAAGCTCTACCTCATGCTGTCATACATCCAGAGGAAATGTCAGACCAAATGCAAATGGCGGCTATTAGTCATTGAAACATTCATTTCTTTTCCCCAGTTTAATGACACAAGTATTTCAAAGCATTCCTCCTTTATGATTCTAGGAAGTCTGCATTACAACTGTTCATCAAATAAAACTCAACAGGCACAAACAACTTTACGACAATGTGTGTGCATACTGCACATTCTGTGTATCTGTTTGTCTTTTGTTATTTATGATCTGGCAAAACAGTAAGTAAAGGCATGAGGGTGTATGAATCACCCCAATTATTTTTGAAAATAATTATTATACTCACTGGTACCACCATGACTATAACTGATTTAGATTTGGATTCCTGTGAATTGCAGAGAATACCATCCATCAAATTCATTTACCTACTTTAATAATGACAAAACGTCATCCTAATCAAATATAATACACGGCAATAAATAATGACTTCCTTGCAACAGTGAGGGAGGGAGTCGGTTGTATCTAGAGACAGATTAAAGAGACATGCAGTACAACGAGGGAAACAGAAGTAACTGTGATTCATCCTTACAAGAAGGATATATATATATATATATTTATATATAGGGGCATTAAATATATATACTGTATATATATTTAAACTGCTAAAAGGTTGCCGGACCTAGTCCAGTCTGATACTTTACAAGGTCAAAAACAGATAAAAAACTGGCAGGTGAGCTTTTTGAAATATTCAAGACCCCATGGCTCTAAATACAGTTTGCATTTGCTGTATTTGTTATTGCTGCTGTGTTTTCCTTTCAGTGAAATAACACCTTCTAAAAGGCCTTCAACTCCTGTCCTGAAGCGCTGCTCCTCAGTCTCGCAGAGACTTGTTCAGACTTCTGACTTTAATCCAAACACCCTCCATCCATTTCCTCGCGCCGCCTCGGCAGAGGACACGTATATAAGATGCTCTTTTAATGTTTGACTAACCTCATCAAAAAGCAACGCGGACCTCATCGAGGCAGAGTGACCCCGGGAGCCGGCCGGGTTTGCGTGACCTCGTAGGGCCCGCGGAGCTCTTTCCCCTAGGCGGGGTCCTTTCACTCCGTGTGACATTTACACAGACGTAATTTGCCGGCGGACGTGTTGCACAAAGGGGAGATATCAAAAGAGCCATCGCTGATGGTAGCTATATGCCATCGGAGAGAATAGGAGAGAGAGAGAGAGACAGACGCAGACAGGTTCGGAGACAGAAGGGGAGATGTTCTCCAAGAAAATGTTACGCCGTGACCCGTCTCTGTCACTGTGAAATAATGAGCCCTTTATCTCAGGAAGGGTGCTTACTCAAAACCTAATCTCTGGAATTAGTAATATAATGGGAGATGGAGGTCTCTCTCCCCCTCCGTCTGTCTCTCTCTCCCCTTCTCCCTCGCTATGTCTGCCTCTCAGTGCCATTCCCATTAAAGCTTGCACTTTTGTACCGCTAGAGTTTGACTCCATCATTTCTCCCCAGCTGCCTGGCAGGGATGAGCTATGTAGTGGAGATCCTTCATGACTGCTGCAGCGCTAATAGGGCAGGTTTCGGAAGCTGTGGGCCACTAAATTACCCTGCATTGCTTAATATGGCTCAGCCAGGCCATATGCAGAGGGGACCTGTGGGTCACGGTAACGTTTCAAAGGTGATTTAGGGAGGATTGAGCACGAGATGAGGAGCAATTGGCCATTGGATGCAACTGCACCCCGCTAATCCGTTTTGTCAGTGTTACTGTATCCCCATCTGTTTAGTTGATGTGTCATTATTCATTTGGCCCGCGTTCAGCTCTGCACACTTCCTGATTCTGAGTCTGTGTACGAGGGAAGGCTTCCAGTTTACACTCTGTGAAGTGTCTTCATAATATCCTGACACAACACAGACACCACTTGATTGTAAACTGCTGCTCTCGTGGCCTGTTACACAACATTGTTGGCACTTTTATTCTCTTTGTGTATTTCTCGCCGTGCTAATAACTCATTAGATAGAAGATATAATTAAGGATCAACCGTCTTTGCAACGATTAGTGGCAGAAACATGGTCCCCAGCAAGTACGCAGACGCTTCGAGCGCGACGCAAGATCAATTTCATACCTCGTTGCATTCTGGGGTGTGTCGTTTGAAAAGCGTAGCGCTGTCTGAGCTGCGGTCGTAGCGTTGCAGTTAGAGGCGCTGTAACATGAAACAACAAGCGAAAGCTGACCTCAGAACCAAGGTTGCCCAGTTTGGAGTGGCGTAGAGCGCCGTATACGGCTCTAGGAGCGGCAGCGACCTGTCAATCACAGTAAGCCCGCCCTAAAGCATACTCTGCTTTATGGTCTATTTCAGTGATTCTCAAATGGGGGTACGTGTAACCCCTAGGGGTACATAAAGGCCTATGTAAGATTGTTTAATATATATATATATATATATATATATTAAAAGTTCATAAACTGAATTGTATATATTCGATATCAAATCAGACACTGATGGCACAGCGCTGTGTATTACATCTTTTTTTTCAACCAAAAATGCTTTGTGCTGGTTAGGGTGTGCTTTGCGGGAAAAACATGTCCACAGGGGGATCATCACTGAAAAAAGGTTGAAGACTACTGGTCTCTAAATGGACCATAATTTACTAAATGAACTTCATGCTGTATTGAAGAAGACTGGAGATTGAGACCATACACTCATGTTTACAATGTTTACTGAGGGAATAAATCAAGAGAGAAGTATTTTTCTATTTTTTATAGACTTCTATACAACCAGACTTCTTGCCCCCTGATGGTCATTAGAGAGAATGCAAGTGTTCACACATTTGGCTTCACTCGGCAGAACTGCAGGTTGTTGCCTGGTTCCTCCGCAGTCGCCACTTTTGTTTACTACTGTGGTCATGGAAAAGCTCTACATCTTACACCTTGAACAATAAAGTGTATGACCACCTCCGGTGCATCAGAGCGCACATCGAGTGGGTTCATGGTGTCGCATGTTTGTGTCATTAGTGTGAGACTGTGTAGGACCATGTTTCTGCCCTCAGTGTTGCTCACTGGCTGAATGCCTGGTGTTCAGATTTCTGCAAACTAATTCTTGGCAGTAATTGAAATGTTAATCATCATGAATCAGTATTCTCAGTCCCGGCTGTATATACGTGGGTGCTGGATCTTCAAAAAAGCCATCCATTATTGCGCTTTTCTCACGATTAACCCTCAAATGAACTATGAATGGCTCAAATATGTGTTTAATGCATCAGAACTAAATCTGGTCTCTCCCGTTCCTCCCTCAAAGGAAGTGATGTCTGTGGACGAGGAGAGCGGGTCCTGCTACTGTCTGCTGGAGACCCAGAGGTGCCATGTGCTGTTGGAGCATCCGGGCCGCTACGCCCTGGTGGGCGAGCCGCTGAACCAGGATGCGGCCAAGCGGCTGAGGCTGGCTGTGTTTGGTAGTCCGGATACCAGCAACTCCCTGGGCTTCACCCTCAGGGTCTACTGTGTGGACGACACACCGCATGCTTTTCAGGTTCTTGTCAACATTTCTAAATTATTGTATTCAGGATAGATCATGTTAATATATAGCTCAATAACAGATATTACACATTTTTCTCTATGGGGGTTTTACAATCCGCACCGCATCAGACTTCCTGTGTCCTTTTTTGGCCATCGTTTCAGATGAGGAAAAAACTCCCCAAACAAAACAAACCTGTCAGAATAAGCAACTAATTTAAGGTTTAAGGCAAAAAGATGAGTTTTTGAGTTTGGATTTAAACAGAAACAGACTTCCAGAGGAGGAATGGGGCTTTATGCTGACTTCTTTGTCACTTATGGAGACAGACATGAGTCCTGTATTCTGACAGCAGAGAGTTCTGATTGGAGTATGAGATTTAAGGAGATCAGAGAGGTAGAAAGGGGGCGTGTCCATTTATAATTTTGGCCGTCATCAGAATCATGAAGGGGAAAGCTAAAACTGATGTAATATGGTCAAATGTTACAATTAATTTAGTCTGGAATCAGACAAAAGGTATGAGTAAGGATCTCTGCATCAACCATGGATAATTAAAAAAAGATCTAACTTTACCAATGTTTTTTATAGGTGATAGTATTGTATCATGTAACGACCGGCGAAAAGCACAAAAATCACTTGACTGAAAAGGAAAGAAAAAGTCCTACTTTGTGTGCAATGGCTCTGTACGGTTGTGCATAGGCACAGTGGTGCTTTAAGCTAACGCTAACGCCACAATGTGAAATGCTATCATTGCATTCACTGTTGACATGTTGCCTAAGGCAAGCTAATGCTAAATGGCATGCTAACGTTTGCCATTTAGCACCAACAGCTGAGACCGATTGGATGTATGTTCAAAACGTCATGGGAATCTTTTCAATAGTCCTTGAGACGCTTGAATCCTCTAGTGTGGCACAAATTGAACCAACCTCATAATGTAAATATTTGATTTAAGAAATTTAAATTGCACTGGTTTGGTCGTTGTGGTGGTTCTGCCTGGGAGAATTGCTGTCTGTTTTTGTCTTTTTGTGCTCTATGAAGATCTGCCTGCTCAGTAACATCACCACTGGGAGATGCTTGATGACTCGCAGACAAAGAGGGACTTTTAATTACAAAGACAACAGATGCTCCAAGGTTGCTTCTCTGGCCTTTCTTTGCGAAATTTAATTTGCTCTCTGTTAATTAAATGTGTTTCAGCATTGCATTCCACGCGACGACTATTTGAACACGTTCAAATTAGACACTTTCTCGAATGCAGCACCAGGCCGGCGCTGTGCTTTGAGGAAAGTTTGCCCTTTCCACAAACTGAGCTGCATCTTTCTGTTCAAGCGTTCTGACACCAAAACAGACTTTTCTTTGGAAAAGTAATTTGTCTCCTATCTTAATTAACACACAAACACAGCTTAACTACTTCTACAGTAGTGCTGATAGTTGTCCTGTAGAGCCACTAGCCTCACTTTTTCTCCTGGCTTCATCAAAGATGTTTAATTGTATGTGAACGAAGAGGATTTTGGGGCTTTTGTTTGTGCTTCATGGGACAATTAATTTCCCCTGTGAGCCTGAAGCAGGAATTGATCAGGTTGAAGACCACCATGCATACCGGACTCGCCAGCCCACCCGTGTCCGGATTACTGGACGGGCCCTCGAGGCACAGGCCTAAACTGTCTCAGGCCCTAACTGCAGAAACACAAAATCCTGCCAAGAATATTTCTCTCAAAACTAGTCAAAATATCTCATAACACTAAATATAAGACACAATAACCTAACAAGCAACATGCCATTAAAATTAGGGACTTTTAGACAATGCATCTTTCATTTTTCAAGTGATTTTTAATTCTTCTTTTGAGCAGGCTTTTTACGACACACAACACTTAAAAATATAGGTCAAAATGAGTTTTCCCACTTAATTTCAAGACCTTTTTTCATTTGAAAGCCCGAAATATTACATCTGATTTTCAATAAGTCTTACAAAGCAATGATTCTCTTGTTCTATTGGCAGATTGTGTCAACTTATTTCAAGCAAAAGCACCTTGTATTCATTGTGTTGTACTCATGTTTCCAGTGCCCCTGGCCTTCTCCTACAAAATGTCACTCAACGAGAATAAAATGACCACAAAGAAAACAAAATACGAAAACAAAGAGATACAAAACAGCTGCAAAGACACACGAAGAGATTCACAATGACGATTAAAAGGGGCAAAAGAACCACAATGAGATTTAAAAAGACTACAAAAAGACACTAAGAGACACAAAACCACAGAGAGATGCGTAATGACAAGCAACAAAGGCTGAGCAGCTATAAAGTCTGTGTGTCTTGTGGTCTGGCTTCTGCACGTCTGCTCTCAGGGGCCCGGTCTCAGAATCCGCCTCCCACCCCTCCATGCAAGATCCCAAGGGACAGAAAATGTAAACATGCAAGTACATAACACATGCACACAGATGCTATTGTTCTCCATGGAGCCGGAGAAATAAACAATATTACAAGGCAGGAACGAGAAGAAAAAAAAGGATAATGATGAAAAAAGCCTTTTGTTTCGATGTTTTTTCTCTGTTTACGTCTCGTCTTTGTGAATAATCAACATGTCCGCCTCGCATCGGCTGCTCTCGTTATCAGATTTTTATGCTCCAGCAGGTGCTGCTTGTCACTCAGACGGCGTGTCGGTTTCATCCATCTTGTGTCAGGCGCCGTGTTGTGAGCAGATGTGGCTCTAGGGGGGCCACCGTGGAGCTTAACTTCCAGGGCCGATCCCTCCGGAAGCATTTTCAAACTTCACAATTAGCCGATGTTTTATACATCATGATCTCAGCTTTTCTTCAAATAAGATAAAATGAAACTAAGAAGAATTGTTGTCTTACTTATTAGGCCACTAGTTTGTCTGTGTTACATTTCTTTCTTTCTTTCTATTTGGATGAGAGGGAAACAGTTTTCAGGAAAATGAAGTTTGGTTCATACACAGCCTCTGCATTTGCTAAATTCAGGTTGCAACTATCAACTCTTGACTTTTCTGAATCAATTATTAATTTACTTTCTAAAATGTCAGAACATGTGCTTGTTTTGTTTACTGTCACAAAAATGTACGTGTAATGCTAGACATTCTTACTGGTAACCAGTTAAATGCATATTTAACACTTACCATTAACCTCTTTGCATTATGTACATTGTTTGCACCTCATAGATAATCTTTTTTTTTTTTTTTACTTTATATTTATTTATACTTTGGTAATTTATTTCCCGCTTTGTACTGCAACTGCTGTACAACAATTTATCTTTTTATATCATTTAACTCTACAGTATTGCTCAGATTTGTCTGTATGTGTTTTCTTGTGTGATACAGGTTTATTATAAATATCAATAGAAACATATTGTTCTATTTGAAAAGCTGTGTGCTGTACCTGTGTGAGTCCTGGCTTAGTACACTGACTATCAACCATATAAGATATCTACCTTTTTTTTTTACCTTAATCCGCCCCCGAAAAAAACATCCCCCACTTTTCCTTATCAGGAGGTGGCAGTCGGCGAGCGCAACAGGGGCGGGCGGCTGCTGGAGGAGCCGAAAATGATGCTGTTCCGGGGGAACACTTTCAGCCTCCAGGTGTCCATCCAGGACGTCCCACAGTTACTCTGGAGCATCAAACCTTTCACCACCTGCCAGGTAGGCAGTTTCTAGAGTCCTGCTACAACCTGGAAATGTGCATTTTTGGGGTTTTAGGGTTCTTTTAGGTTCTTTTCTTTATGTTTTTTTAATTAGATGACTGAACAGTTGAACGGTTGGGTTTCTTTAAATCCTAATTGTGCAGTCACACTCAAAAGTACTAAAAGTGGTGTTCAATCGTGCACCAAATGTGTAAGTATCATAAACGTTTATTTGCCACAGAGTTTATTTTCTGCAATAATGCAAAATCCAATGGAACAATCCCATTGAGTTCGTATAAAACTAAATACGTCATTCCAACTGTGAGTTTGTGTGATTCAGTGTAAAAGCAATAGATTCAGCAAGCAGGTTTAACTGAATGTGCACTCCTAAACCGAGCGGCCCTTTATCGGGGTCCCAAAGAGAAGCTGTGCACCTTCATCTTCTCAGCTTCCTCTGTTCCTCCATCAGAACGGTCTCCGCTACCAGTTTCCCCTTTTTCTCGCTCGGCCACATCAAAGCAAAAGGACAGCAGCAAGGGCACAGCAGGAGATCACTAAGGCTAGCCATCTCCCTTCTCAACACACACACACACACACACACTTACACAATTAATTATGACTGCCAGGCATACGCACACACATCTAGTTATCTTCCTAGGGGTCTACATGCTGCATGTTCTGCTCTGCCCTGTGATGTTTATCCCACCAGTGACATCCCATTAGCAGGATTAGCCCACCATAGTGCGTCCAGAATACCAACAAGGTGGTCTTGGAGAGGGAAGAGCCGCCGCGTGAGGGTCCTACGGGGAAGATGGCTGAAGGCTTTCATTCAGACACCACTCTTGTCGAAAGGAGGCTTTCACAAGTAGCCGTCCTCCTGTCTGATGGATCTGAAGAGGGGATGATTCATCCATAAAACACTGTGTTTAACCTGTTCTCACTGCGCCACTGTCTGGGTCACACAGTAGTTAGTAATAGAAGTCGAAAATTGCTTTTTTTCCCGATTCCATTTACTCCAAAGCTCTGATACTTTTGGTTTTTCAGTCACTATTGGGGGAAATGCAGTGCATAGTGGGTAAATCAAGGCATCTCAGTCCTAATTCCATAATCACATTACGGGTCCTGATCTAACAGATTACTGTTTATAAGAATATTCAAGGCATATTATAAAAATCTGGGAAAGAAAACACAACACACTAACAAAGTGGTAAATCTGGCTTAGTGAGTCTGAAGTTGATGCTAGGGGCTGTACGCTTATTTAGAAAATCTTCAAAGGATTGTTTTATTTTTATTACATAGACTATTTATGCTAATGATGTGGGCTTAGGTGATATTTATTAACCTAATGATTGCATGTCCGACTCGCCACATTGTTGGTCATAACGCAAAAGTGATGCAAAGTTACTTGATTTACAACTCACAATTATTTTCATTGTCGATTAATCCACCGATTATTTTCTGTATTAAGCATTTGGATAAAAATCTCAATAGAATTGTGAAAAAGGTCAATCAGTGTGTCCCAACGCCAAAGATGACACCCTCAGTTTTTGTCCACAACTCAAAGATACTATTCTCATTTAAAAAAACTACAATCATTTCTTTTTTTATGAAAAAAAATTACTCAAAACAATAAATCAATTCTCAAAATACTTTGCGATTAATTTTATAGTTGACAATTAATTGATTGATCGTTGCGGCGCTAACTTGATTATTTCCCCCGGGCAGCAGTCGGTATGTGTATCATGTATAATTTATGACATGTTTGCACTAATGACTCCAGCTCTTTCACATGGTAGCGGGATAGGCTTTCATCCCGTGGGCTCTAAATGCCTGTTGGTGTTCCAACTGACGGGTAAACTGCTTGATTAGGCAACATCATTGATTGGCTAAAGAGCCCACTCATTTGGGTTTAATTAATCATGTCCACAGCAAAGTGGGTGACAAAGCGGGCCTCAAATAACTGGTGTATTTTTTGATTGAAACGAGTCCATTTAAATCCTTTTCCCTCACCTTCCCGCTCTGCAGGAGTTCTCCTTTTCTCAGGTGTGGGCCAGTAGCCAGCGTCCCCTGCAGTGTGCCTTCTCCTTGGAGCGATACAGCCACTCCTCGTCCCAGCTCTCCTGCAAGATCGGCATCCGGCAGGTCAAAGGCGAGGAGCAGATCCTCCAGGTCTACACGTCGGTGGTGGAGGTGAGCGGCGCTCTCGAAAAGAAAAAGAAAAAAAAACGGGACGCCGTGTCCTCGGCGCGCGGGGGTCGGTCAAGCGGCTTGTTAATAGCTTCTTTTATTACACTGGATGACTCTTGATTTGATTTAAGGGCTTGCTTAATGAGCCTCTGAGGGAGCTTTTCATGTACAGATTGCAAATGCTCTTGCTCGGTCCTTGTCCTTGCGTTCATATTGAGAATCTCAGCCGCGGTATCAAACTCACCCTGGCACCTCTCTTCTTCTTTTCCCTCGCTGCCAGAATGAAAAGGGAGTGGTTCCCTTTTTCACGCAGTCAGACTGTACCATCACCTCTCAGACAGGATCAAGGGCCTTTAAAATCCCGCCGTCCATCCGTCAGCGGATCAGCGCCACCTTTGACACCGCCAACGCCAAGGGGAAGGACTGGCAGCTCCTGGCTCAGAAGCTCCACATAGACAGGTATCAGAGGAGGAAACCTACGTTGTCATCATCGTCATTGTTGTCATTTACCACTCGATGAGTCACGGCAGCTCCGATATACATCAGCTGGTCGTGTTTTGTCCAGGTGTTGCTGCAGAATGAGGAAATGCTGCATTCACTGGTCTCCCCTCTGTGTGTAAACGCCATTCCCACTTTGAATACTATTTTTAATCTTGGAATTTAGGCACCGTGTCAGCCCTAATCTTCCATCACCAACCAGCCATCAGTAACACGCCACGCTGCTGATTTCATTATAGATCTGGAAACACATGCACAGCGAGATAGAAGGAGATGAAGAGGGAGACGGAGGGAGGGTGGGGGGAGAGTGTAAGGGCCAACTTTAGCACAGTCGGAACAACTGGAGATAAGATGCCGTGTTTTGCAGAAATAAGAAGGAAGGTCAGTGACCGCTGACGGGCCGGCCTCTGGCAGGAGAAATGCGTTCGCGCTCGTCATTAGCGGCGTCTCTGCATGTGCTCCTGCTCGGCTTTCCATAGGCTGTTTCAGGTCAGTTGTTTGCGTAGGCTGTGGAGGATTTTTTGGGTTGTTTGGAATGGGGTGATCTCTATTTGTGCTTCAGAAGAGAAGTCAATAATCAAGAGGAAGATTAGATCTGTGCAGTCAGCTCCATCAGGCAGTGGAGGGAAAGGAGAGAAAAAAGTACTGAAAATGAGTATTCACACTCGCTTGCCAGTTGGAGGAACATGAGAGGGGAAAGTTAACTGAGAAACTGTGACAGGAACTATGTGATTAAGGAATTTCACTTAAAATGAAGCTGAAAACAAACATCTGTGACTGCGGAGCATGGAGAGGATTTCAGAGGGGTTTTCTCTCCGGCCCAGTCGAACACGCCAGCAAGCATGTCATGGGGATGTCTCGAGGTAGTCAAGCTGATTTATGTCATTCTTGTCTCTGGATGTGTGGGAACGTCGGAGGGAATAAAGAGGAAAAGAGGGTAGAAGGCAACAAAGGGAATCCCATCTTAATGAAACAGTGCACTCTGTTGGATGGGCGTCATAACAGCAAGGAGGAGGGGAATCAATGCAATGGAAAAGTGTTCACGCTACAAACTGGACCTGGATTTCACTGTTCCAGAACTGTTGTTGGCTTGAAGCATAAAACATTTTTATTATTTTTATACTGTGAAAACATTTGAGCTGGAAATTCAGAAACTACTACATTTGAAAAAGGGAAAACATCTTCTACAAATAGGAAATAAAGTTTGCTCATGACAAGGAGAAGTCCACTACTTAACTGCTAAACAGTAGAATAATGTCTGCTTTTGCTACTTTGCTTAAAAAAAATACTTGATAAGATAAGATAAGATAATCCTTTATTAGTCCCGCAGTGGGGAAATTGCAGGATTACAGCAGCAGACGGGTAAAGTGCACACAAGAGACACATAGTCAAATAAAAAAATAAAAAAATAAAAAGACAACAGTAAATAATCCACAATAGCAATATTATATATACAGACAGAATACAATGTATTTATATTGCACCAGTTGAAGTGATTAAAGTGTTTGAAGTTTGAGGCTTAAGATGTAAAAACAGAGCGCCTGCAGTATAAACTGAGGGAGTCTGAAACAAGTGAAAAAGGTCTAATGAAAGGCTCTCCTGAGTTGCATCATGGGAAATGTAGGATCCAGTGGGTTTTGGAGTTTGACCGACACTAGAGGGTGAAAGTCAGGATATTTCGACCTCTGCTGCTTTAATTTAGCTCATCAGCCTCCCAAGTGTATGGAAGTGCGATACTAAATCACCAGAGTGCCCCTTTAAAAAATGCCTTTGCGCTGTCTTATCATAATTAGTGCAAGGCAATCACTTCATTGCTGAGCCACCATTAACTGGCACTTTCATTTGTTCTCAGAAAGTATTACTTGCCACGTGATCTACTCTAATACAGTATTCCGTTTTCCCCTGGCCTGTAGGAACCTGTGCTACTTTGCATGCCAAGAGAGCCCATCGTCGGTGATTCTGAGCCTGTGGGAAGCCCAGCACCAGGACTCGGGGGACCTGGACTCTCTGGCCAGTGCCCTTGAAGAAATCAGCAAGGTCCAGTCCCCCAGGACCGGCACTCTGGTCTGCAGCAGAGAAGAACGGGAATCAGAGTTCACTAAACTTGGGTAGGGCGGGTCTGCGGCAGATAAAAAAAATAATGATGAACCTTTACTGCATGGACACTGATGATCAGGTGTACTAGCTAACCTGTGGTGAGGAGGAGGAGGAGGAGGAGGAGGAGGAGGAGGAGGAGGAGGGGGGGGGGGGAAACTCAGTTTTGGACTGTTACTAAAGGAACACCTCTTCTAAACCAAATAGCACATGCAGACAGACGGGAATCAAGAGACAAAGGAAATGAGTGGGGAAGTCTTTATGTTACTGAGAAACATTTAAAGAGATATGAAGTATCCCACGCCCATCTGTGATCGAGAAATGTCAACTCCTGACAAGTGTGATGACCTGTATCGAAGGATTATTCATATCTGTGTGAGGAAGACTTCCTGCACAGGACGGAGTGTGTTTTTAGACCGACTGCCAGTCAGGATGGTGTTGTGACCTTCCCAGGATCGGACGTGCTGGCTCTTGCCCCCAAGCGGTCCTCCGGGCTGTCAAAAATGTTTCGTGTAATGTCATTTTGTTGTCATTCCTTTTCCAGATCTCCTAATGCTTCGTTTTGCTTTCCTGCAGCGTGTCTCTGATGTTAGCGGCGAGAGTTTAGAGCAGAAAACAGACAGTAAGGAGTGTTGGCTGTTCAGATGCATTTAAAATGTCCACTTTTTAAAAAAAAAAAAGGTGTACGGCTGTGTAGAAGATGACCATATAAACGATGCTGAATTGCCGTTGATCCCATGGGTAACAGTCATCTTAAGAAACGCCCACGTGTAGAACACACTGTCAAAGCAGCGGCTGCAGAAGAGGATAAGTTATCCCAATGTAAATGCGACGCAGCCAGAGGTGCACCGTCACCCGTTATCTCTAACGACCGACTTCTGGTTCAGCCTCGCGTGTGATAAGTGATTTCGTACCAGAAGAGGCGGTGGGAACATTAAATAATCTGCAAATTGTTGGCGCTGGTTTAAGTGATGTGTGCTGTCAAGACCCTCTGGGACTTTTCCTGATTTTTGAATTTGATGTGTGGCTTAATTTGAGCTGCCTTTTTTTTTTGGAGGAGAGGCGGAGCTCCCCCCCACTCCTCTGTCCTCTCCTCCCGGCTAGATTTTGCTCCACCTGCCCCTAAAACATGATAAAGTGACTTTGTGTTGAACTCTGTGTTGGCTCATCTCTTTTCATCTACTTAATCTGTACGGTGGAGAAATCAGCGACAGTAAATCTTCAAAAACTGTATTCAGCAAAGAGATGAAACATTTCAATACAAAATCCAATTTTTTAGAACGACGTAAAAGAGCCACGTAAGCACTCTTTAAGTTGGGCTTGCAGATCCTGCTGTCATCCCTGCTTAGAAATATTAAAGTCATAGTGCAGCATTTTTGGGAAATAAGCTATTCGCTGTCTTGCATAGTTAGATGAAAGGAATGATACCACTCTGGTAACAATCTGCATTTCTTATTTTCGGCACAAAAGCGAACAAGCCAATTTCCAATTAACTACGACTCCCAGTTTCACTTTAAAGCTCGGCAGTGGAAAAGCGAATTCCCAGTTGATGGAAATATTCTGATGCGTAATCACAGAGATGTGTGCCATTTGATAGTCTGAGATCCTGGAAATCAGTTTTCAATGAGCCACAAATGTCAAATAATCAAACTAGTGTATCAGCAGGAGATGTGTGAGGATCAAAGAGCACCACATGTACGGACCAACCGCCGTAAGGAGGAACTCGTTCTCCACCATCCACTGAAAAGGTCACGGAAGTAAAAAGGCCAACGCTCAGAATACATTTACACCTGGAAGAAACTGGCTCACAAGGCCGGATCCAACCCTCAGCTAAGCTTGTAAAATACAGTTGAAAGTATATTATGGAGTGGATGGAGTTACTTTTGTGTGTTTAGTATCCAATCAAACAGAATCGGTCTGAGAGCAAAAGTAAGTGAAATCGAGTAATCGAGTAATTGAACGCTTGGCAACATCCACTGTTAGTAAACGCACAGCATTTCACAAAAATACCATAAACCAACCATTGTTATAACAGAAATAGTCCTGTTAACTAGCGGCTACATGCACAAGCTCATGCAGGCTAATCTGTGGCCATAACATAACTATGCAAGCGAGTGACTGGCTAATTGAGCCGAGCTAAAAGATTAATTTGTATTTTTTAACCCATTACATTGACACCAATTATTTAACTAATCCTCATTAAAATACAACATTCTTGCTACGATGAAGACAGAAGTTATGTCGAAACATGCATTGAGTTCACTGTGGGTGAAGCAGATGATTATTTTCATTTTTGAGAATATGTGATTTGGTCTGTAAATTGGGAGAAAATTGTGAGGGGGAAAAAAAAAAATCCCCAAAGCCTAAGTTTGCATATTTTAGTATCTTGTGTGTTTCCACCAACAGTCCAAAGCCCCCCAAAATATTCAAATATTGCAAATATTCACACTTTAGAAGCTGGAACCAGTCGTTTGGTTATTGTTCTCAGCATCCTCACCGACGGTAATCTACCGTAAAACCTCTCGATGTTACATTATAGTCATCATGAGCTTATCAGTGGAGCGCTTGGCCTCAACAGTTCTAAGAGCCAGCTAGCATCAAATAGCTGCTTTTTATTGAAGGATAACCTGACTTTAACTGCTCCTACAAGTACCGAAATTATTCCGACTGTTTCGTCCTTGAAGGGAGTTTCAGAAATAGAATAATTGTCTTTTCAGAGATTTCAAGTATGAACTAAAGTCATATGAACCAATTGTAATGCTAGTGATTCATAAGAAAGTCCACATTTTGAAGGAATTTGTCAAAGTCACATGAAACCTGTGCTGTGACCAGAGTTGGTACAAGCAGCGCAGTGATGGGGACCAGCTTGTTTCATCATTACTCGAGTCCTCAATTAGGGACATCAGCATGTAATATGTGTTGCTCCCACACTTAGTTCGACAGTGACTTTTTTTTCTACAGTAAGCGGATTTTCCCCAATACTCGTTTCTTCCGCCTTTGATCAGCGGCTTGCTTTTCCAGTCGCACGTGGGTTTTTCTGCTAACTTCTTCCAAAACGCGCTGACAACTGTGGATGAATGTCTCCCACAGTGCCGCCTGGAAGAGCAATCTTCTATTCAAAGTCTGGTACGGTGCACGGGGACTCCCCCCCTGCGGAGATGTAGCGCCGGCTAATGGCGCCAGACGTCGATTTTCTTGGGAAAATATTATCACCGCCGCTGCTCTCAAAAGAGAAAAGAATCAACCGAGTCGAAAGACGGTTTCCTGAGCTATTACCCACAACACGCCCCACTGACATGTCACTGCTAAAAGAGCTGATTCCGCCTGGTCTTTCTGCTGAAGCACATTTGTGGCAAATAGATTTTATCAAAACATGTCTTTTATTGCAATTACAGATGTTTTTGGGCTTGGGATGGGATCAGTCGGGTCTCCTTGGATCAAAAGAAAATGGAGAAGACAGTCATCTGTGTAGAGAGACGTTTAAGGGCAGGTAGTGGAGGGATAATAAATCACAAAGGGAGACAAGAGGACGTATGAATATAGATATATATAAGATCTATAGGGAGCAGTTGGACAGGTGCTCGTGCACTGTTCCTCCGTCCTATGCACGTCAGGAAAATATGTAAAAACGTCCCCCAACAACTCAAATAACGCAAATAATTACAGTAGACGGGGAAAGCTTTAAAAAAGGCAAATTTATCTCGACACAGAGTTGATGGTCTGCTGAGCAAACACGTTAGGAGTCGCATTTAGAAGAACTGGACCGTGAGACTCGATGGAAATGTCGTCCCGTGGAGACGGGACAGCAGCCAAGGCGTCACGGGCCTCGAACAGCGGCCCGTCACACGAGTCCAGAGTTCCCCTCCAGTCGTCTGATCCGCGTTACGCCGCGCGCCCTAATTGCCAGAGATTTCCAGTCAGGGCGGGTTATGCAGATCCATAACGAACGTCGTCGTGATTCATGCCACCTCGTAAAGATTTAATGGACGCCGCTGGAGTGATGATGACTTTGGACTTTGCTGGAACTCTTTTTTTTGGCAGAAGGTCTCGAAACTTCACTGGAATTGACTTCTTTTTTGGGGTGGGGCTGAAGGCTGCCAAAGTTCACTACAAAAACTTTGTGTAGTTGTTGTTAATGTATCTGCACACACGCACACACACACACACACACACACACACACACACACACACACACACACACACACACACACACACACACACACACACACCAACCATGAGTTTTCTTTCATTTCTTTCATTGTCACTTGTTTTTTTTCCAACTTTGCTGTGTCAAGCCCCCCTTCTCTTTTCTCTCACATACATATTTACATGCATAATAAAAATGAAAAAGAAAACCTGATACTTTCTAATTCTGTGTTTTCCGGAAAACAAAAACTCCAGTTTTCTAACTTCCCTCTCCATGTCATCAAAGAGTCTGACCAGAAGGATTTTGTTTTTGTTTATTACACACCATAATCAAAAGACTAGTGTTATATGCAAGCCGTATTGTTCAGTGCACACGGCAGAGCTGTTTCCTAACAACGCTGAAGCATTTAAAGCTGTTCTCTCCGATGCCGGGAACTCACTGCAAAAAAAAAAAAAAAAAAAGATTTGACCATCTGTCACCTGAGGATGCTCGGCGTGTCCGTCAGCGTCCTTTCCACGGACTCGCTGACTCCGAGGGTGTGTGTATGCGTGAAAGGAAAGTTGTGTGTAACTTTTAAGAAACGCTGTATTGTGTGTCTTTGGAAAAATCCAGCCTACAGTATAGAGCTACTATTTCAGCTTATTCAGACGTGTGATGTAACGTGTTTTTCTCACCGCCTCCTATCTTAGGATCTGCGTCGCTTCGGAGGAAATAGAAAACAATGCTAACTTGAGTAAAAGTGTACCAATTCATCAAACGTGTTGAAAGATTAATTCCAAACTTTTTTTCGGGGGGGGGGGTCGTTGTTTCTATTTCTCTGCTTTTCTCTTTCCGGGACAAAATCTACTGCCTTTTGAAAATCTTTATCTCACATCCCATTTATCAAATAAAAGTAATTATAACTTTATTTTCCATGGGTTATGTATACGGTGCGATATAGCTGTATGTTTTATTTGAGACATCTGGATATATTTTTCTGTACTCAAGGTTTGATTTACGTGCAATATAAAGTGTTAATGCTGCTCATCGCCGGTGATGTTCCCTTTCAGACAAGTTCTTTCTTCTCTCTTTTCTTTTTTTCAAAGATTTGCAATTTTGAAACATGTATATACTGTATTGTGTGGAAATAAATATGCAGTGACAGCATAGGATTCACTGTTTATCTGTGGTTCATAGATCTTCGTGTCCTTTCATCTTCATTTTGGGAACCAGACTTGGGTTTTGATCATTCTGGCCAACTGCCGTTACATTTATTCCCAATATTTAATCACTGGAGGCCCCACAGTATGACACATATTATTTTAAAATGAAATGTTTGAGGCATTTATCAACAGAGAAACAAGACTAAGAGTCTACAGTGTGAGGCTGTACTTCATAACACATTAATTATAATAAAAACAGATAAGATAATAATAAAACAAGATAAGCATATTTATCTGATATCCACAATAACGTGTGTGAAGCCAATAGACATATTTTATTAATAATCTGACATACAGTGTAGCACTAAGGGTTCAGAGGTTTATATCCCACATAGTTCACCCATGCATTCGCGTTATGGTGATACTTGATAAAAGTGTCAAATAGGAAAGTGATATAAATGAGATATTCCAAGTGTTTTACTACAGTAATAAAGGTCACTTCCAGTCTAAATCTACAGTATCACTCACTGGTTGAGAGCTGCAGGCAACAACAAGGGCTCCATTTAAATAAATAGTGCACTTGTGTAAGATGAGCATGCTGAAAAGCAATTCATAAAGGCGATTCATTCATATCTCACACTCATGTAATACACCAAAAACATAGAATGCAAATATTTCTGCTTGAACCTTTACTTTTTTTACTTTGTGGATAATAAAATTGAAAATGTATGTTTAATGTACCAAGCGAATTACATGAAATTGCATGTCTTTTATGTAAAACATCTATATGAGCCTAAATATATGAATTAAAACAATCCACCAGCCTCATAAATAGCTGATCTATATACAGTGACATTTGATAGCAGCAGCGTTGCCTCAAACTAAACTGACGGTAACAATAAAACCCCGACAGCAGATGGCACTGTATGCTCCTTTCTCATGAGGGGTTATCTTGTCGAGGCATGTCTTGACATTTGATGTGCGCATGTGCACACACACACACACACACACACACACACACGAGTGGCTGTAGGTTGTTTCCATGACATGAGGCAGTCACACAGGCGTGTGCGTGTGCCCGTGCACCGTGTGGGCAGGGTCTCGTCAGGCCTGGCACTCTGCAGCCTGCTACACCCTGTCTGACAACGCCACGAGGCTCCCATTCCATTTCTATTACAGTGTGCCACACAATCAGCGTTTTGTCGCCGCAAAACTTTTTGTGAGGTTCATAGGCATTATATTACACAGTAATATAATTTAAAAAAAACCCACAGTTCATATTTTAATCTGTTCTACCTGCTTCAGATTTATACCGTCACTCAGCCGGGTAAATGCATGTCCCAGCCGGATGTCATCTGTCCCGGGCTGGCTGCAGGCTTTCCCAGCAGGCCTCTCGCTCTTCCCCTCCAGACACTACACACACACACACACACACACACACACACACACACACACACATGCCTGGCACAAACCAGAGCCCTCTCAACCCGTCTAATACGCCCCGCCCTGCTCCTCTCTGGACAACTGCTCCGAGTCAAACGGATTAAAGATGACTCTCTTCTCTCACTTTTTTTTTTTTTTCTTCACCCTCTCTCTTGACTTCTCTTTTTCTTTCCATGCCGGATGAAAGGCCTCCCAGACACCCACTCCATGCACATACCATTCAGGCCAGGACACACAGGAAGTCTATGTGCTGCTCGGAGAGGAGGAGGAGGGGGAGGAGGAGGAGGAGGGGGAAGAGGAGGAGGGGACAGCGGGGTGGGAAGTGGCGGAGGAAAGGAGGGAGGGAGGCAGAAAGGGGGGAATAAAGAGAGGAGAGGGCGCCGAGAGAGAAGAGCTAAATGCAAGTCATGTGAAGCTCATGAGAACTAACCTACAAGAGTTGGAATCTTGTTTTCCTCTCATCAACCCTCAATGTTTTGTTTCCTCTCTCCGTCTTCACGCTGTTGATCTTGAAATCCGTTTCTTTCCTGTTACCGTGGCAACTTCATCTTCACTTTAATCCGTACGTGCACCAACTCAGAATCTCGACTCGCTGCAGTCGACAAGAAACCCAAAAAAAACCCGTCTCTTTGCTGATTATTCTGAAACAGAAGATCAGTTACGGAGCGGACTGGCACTAATTGATTGGGGCCTGTTTGCTTACCACTGGCTGTAAGTGTAAAGCGCTAACTGGGTACTAAAGTCGTTGTCCTCTTTCTCTGATAAACCTCGGATGCAGTCAAGTCCAGCTACTGACACAGTGAGAGAAATTCCTTACAGTTGTTTGGAGGTTCTGTCTTTTTCAAGAGGCGCCATGCCATTTAGTTATGAGATTAGCTGAAGCCCAAATTTGCTGGAACTGTGAATAATTGCATCACGTGGAATGGAGCATTGGTGACTTTTACAAGGTGTATTGCTGCAGTGTGTGTGTGTGTGTGTGTGTGTGTGTGTGTGTGTGTGTGTGTTTGGGGGTGGGAACTGCGCCCCAGCTCGCAGGGAACGGCGTCACGTCGCATGCTTTGAATTACTGTACTTTTCGCGGCTGGTAGACAGCCTACTGCCAACTGTCTCTCCGTGGATCAGACAGCTAACATCAGCACTGTGGGTTCTGCCACGAGTTCTCCTTTAATTCCCACTCACTCTTTTTCCAACACACTTTTTCTATTTTGGATTTCTCTCACCACAGCTTCTCACTTTTTATCCACTACACACACACACACATATATGCAAACACAGCTCACTGTCTCCATTTTTAATGATCTCCACTCACTCAAACTTATCTGTCTTATATATATATATATTCACACCATTTTCTCCTCTAAATCCCACCGTATATACACAAGGAAAGAACAGACAGCGACACCCACACACATTCCTGCATGCAGCTCACACGAACACACAGATTTGTCGGTGTGTTTACACAGTTCACCAGGCAGCTAATCTTTATGGCACTGCTGACTGAAGCCTGTCTTTTGTCGAAAAGCGCTTTAAAAAGAGAGAGAGAAGAACAGGAGTCAGGTGACTAATCAGGCAACATTGCAACAGCTTAGATTGCTGCCCTAAACTGCACGGCCTCTCCTGTGATTCCTGGCCAGGTGGTGCCAGGGAAAATACTGATGACATCACCGCGAAGGTTTCAACAAAGACAAGCATTCCTCACTCAATCGTAATCCACTTTGTTAATATACGGCTCGACTTCAACCGGACAAAACCAGTCGAGAGGCTTTTCTCCTCCCGGGGCCTCGCTCTCAACCCATTTGTTCCAACTCACAAACAAACACCTTCCTCGATGCAGATCCTCCTACTGTGCCTGTTAGGAAGTGTGAGCTGATCTGACAATGAGACACTTGACAATGTATTTTTCCAGCATATTTTGCCAGGAACTCCCACACCATTTGTCCTCTGCTTTTGTCAAACGGCTTGAGGAGCTTGACACGAGCTGGATTTGTTTACTCATTAAGAGGTCATTGTTTTAAAGATACACAACAGGTACTGTCCTTTATTATTCATTCTATTTCGAAAAATCGACCAATTTCGAGGATTTGTCATCTGAAACTTTTTACATCAAATTGAGAGAATGCACTCTTGATTTAACAAATCAAATTATTGAAGGCAGAATGCGACTTGTAACACAGGTTTTTTTTTTGGCCACGTGTCTGGGGCTAGCCGAGACAAGATTACACATAGCACTGACATATTGTCACCCTTAAAGTCAATATGACAAACTTGTTTGCCAACATTTGTCTATAGTTCACACATCCAGCAGATATGGAGCGACATTAGCATTCATTTGGAGTTGCGTTTGTGGCCACCGGGAAAATGTAAGTCTAAAGGGAAATATCTGGCTCTTAAAATTCTAAATGGTCCACTAGGTTCATCGGCTTTTTTGACACGGAAACGGTACAGACTGAAATGTCGAGACAACTATTGGATGGATTGCCATGAATCCAGTACAGACCTTATGAGAATAATAATTTTGGTGATCAACGGACGAGACACTTCTATTTGGTCCCATACATTCACAGACCAAATACATGCATAACTAAGGACATTCCCATCAGCCCCTGTCGGATTTTCAATGTAATGCTAACAAAAACATGGACAACCTGCCAATCACAAGGTTGCCACGCCCTAAAGCATACCCTGCTTTAATGAGTAATAGGACCATAATTTAATAAATGAACATCATGCCGTATTGAAGGAGACTTGAAACTAGAGATTGAGACCATAAACTCATGTTCACAATGTTTACTGAAGTAAGGAATAAAGTGAGAAGTAGGGTTATTTTCTCATTGACTTCTATAGCGTCAGACTTCTTTTTGCAGCCAGAGGAGTCGTCCCCTGCTGGCAATTAGCGAGAATGCAAGTTTAGGCCTCTCCGGTCTTGTTTTCAACAGAAAAGCGTGAAGCGACACATCCGTGCTGGCCCGTGAAACCACAACAATGAGACGAATGAAGCTAACCCGCTCCGGAGAGATGAGGAGAATTGCAGAGTCGGCTGATAATGCCCCGTGGGTTGCTCATGTGATCCATTGTTAATAGATATGTTCCGTCCATTTCTTGGAGTCATTTATAACCCCACACATGTTGGTGTGTTTCTACTCTCCGGAGGACACAGACATAAACAATATCTGTGTCAAACCCCAACCCCTAGTCTCAGCTAAACATTCACACCGAGACCTTTCACTTTTGACTGTGAACAGGCTGTCATGACCCTCCGGCTGTTGTTGTCGTCGTTGTCATTATTGAGAGCTCTCGCATAAACTGATGCACAGAGGGGCACAATCGCATTAGCTCCTTCTACAAATATGGCTGCCGTCGGGAGCCTAAATGCCACGGATAGAAGATTAAGCGCGGAGTTTAATGACCCGCACGTCATATCTCAAACAGAGATGTCGAGGTGATGAGAGGCCACTGTCCTTGTCGTGTCCCTGCTGTTCAAAGAATGTGGATTTATTATTATACAATTTCCTGTCCTGTTTTCTGTCATGCATAAAAAAGCCTTGATGTCGCTGCCATGCATTTGCTTTCAATTTGGTAACAAAATCAAATAAAAATCAATTACAGGAAGTTGCGCTTCTGTTTAAACAACGCTAAACAAGAAAATCCCTTCATGGCTTATGTCTTACGTTTAGTTTTTTCAGCTCTTTTTTTCTGTTTTGTTTAGTTATTTTTTTCAACCTTCCTAAACAGCAAGTGAAACAATACCCAGCGGGCGTCACAAGATAAGTCACTGACGCTCAGGAAGGTTTCCCTTCCTTTTATTTTCTCTGCCTTTTCCTCCGCAGGTCACACAAACCACCATCTGCTGTACGCACACCTACACACACACACACACACACACACACACACGCACACACACACGACCATCACACTGCTCCCACACAGGAAATGCAAATTACTCCTGAGCAACTAAACTTCCTTCATCTGCAAAGTCAGATACTCTCCCTCAAAGCACACATGATGAATTTTAGAATTTGTTATTGCTCGAGTGTGCTATCTGAACTAATCAACCCGGTGGCCATAAATACTGACTCGCTCAGGATAAGCCTGCAAACAACTCAATCACACGCTTCCTGTTTTTGAGCACGTAGCCGGTGACCCCCGGGAGGAGGAGCACAGGATGTGCTCCAAGTGGAAGATACAGATTTCCTCGATAGTTCTAATTGGGACATGTTTAACTTTGTCGGGAGGAGACGAGATGCATCTGCTGCGGAGCTGGATGTCGTGTTTGTTTGTTCCAGAAATGATGAAAAGGGGCAGCGTTAAGTCTGATTGATCACCCTCTTCCCAAAGCACACATCATTTCTTCTTATGATTTGTGTTTTTTTTTTTAGCTAATAACTTTCCTCTCATTTTCCCGGAGCTTAAACTCTGATTACATTGGTTGCACTCGGCAGTTTGCTCCTGTTAAACAACAACAACAACAACACGGCCGTGTGAGAACTGCCACATCATTTCTCCTCGGGTTTGTTTAGCTGCTGGGTAACAGAGGTCAACTCTTATTTTTAGATGCCCAACAATAACCGGCATCTCTGATGTGACCGGATCACACTTTCTCACCAATTTATTTTTTCCATGCTAATATGGCACTCTGATTATAACAGTCTTACCTCAGCTGAACTACACTGACTTTGGTATATTTAACTAATTGTCATAATTTTTCATAATGCAGTGGGGGAGTTTTTTGCAGACCGGTGAATGAGAAGTGAGACATACAGCAGACAAACGGTGTCCTAAATGTGTCCCAAATTGCGTAATCCTTCTTTCATCACGCCACTCTGTCTGACTAAGTGGCAGACCTCGTATCTCTCTATCTGTACAAGTTGTTTGGCTCTGTTTGTTTATTTGTTTGTTTGTTTTTTGCTAATTATCCTGGAACGGTCCAGTGTAGGTTCGCCCAAACTATCTTCCGCTCTCTCCTCCCCAGACAGACAGGCATGAGACCAACTTTAGATAAGATGTTGTCAGCAGGAACCACATTTGGGAGGAAGTTTGTTGTTTGATACAGGCTAGTACAAACAGTGGAAATAATGTTATACTGTTATTAAATGGTAGTTTACGTACTCTTTATGTACTGAAAAGTTATTCCTTTTCTCACTGGGTTAGACTTCAAACTATTCCCATAAAGTGTCTGCATATTTGTGCAGAAAGTCATGAGATCATTCATTCACTGGTGCTTCAGCTTGTTGCACATTAGTTAGTTATTACCAGTAAGTTACGAATTACATGGGCTAGTTAATGGCTGTAGTGGTTGTGGTGAGTAACTCATCAAAGCATTTGAGTTATAAAAGCCTGCTTCACCTCATAATGAAATCAGTGCTGCTTGTTTTTAGCCACAGAAATAGCTTCAGCCTGTAAAGTAACAATAATAATGTTGTTTTGTTTTGCTTTGAAAGCCAGCGCTGCAAAGCACATTTACTCAAGTACCGTAATTATGAACAGTTTTGAAGTACTTACTTTATTCAATGTTTTGGCTCTTTCTACTTCTACTCCAAAAGCATTATTATTGTTGGCCTACTTTGTACTCTCCATTTATAACTTGAGCTGTTTTGCAGATTCAGATTGATAATACAAAATACTATCAACACATGAATGCTGTTGTACTATTACAGGTTAAGTAAAGACAAGAGGTCATTGTCCCTCTTTTACCAGCTGCAACATTACAATGATGTACGCTTTCATTCATGCAATTAGTATTATCCAATATATACTATTTTGAAAATGAGTACTTTGGTACTTTCAGTATATTTTGGTGCTCATACTTTTTTTCTTTGACTTAATTAAAGTATGTATACACTGTGGTTATCAGTGGTAGAGGAAGTACCTCTAAATACTACACTTTGACAAATACTCCACTACAAGTAAAAAAAAAAAAGAAAAAGTACATAAATATGAAAAGTAGAAGTACTCACTGCAGTCAAATCTTCCCTATTAGTGTTTTACTATTATCTGATGTTTATGAAATAGCATAACGGCTATAGATAGTTGAGATTATAGTTTAATCTACATCAATACATCACATAAGATTGTCATATGTGTGTTGCGTCACTGTCCTCTGAGAAACACGTATCTCTAAAAAAGTGTATTTTTAGCTTTGTGACATTTCCAGCTCAAACAATAGTATATTTGGCTTAAGAAGAAGAAGAAGAACTTCCTCAACACATAAAGCAACACTTCATCCTTCAGTTTATCAGAAAAAAATGAAAATCCAAATCAACACTGGACAGGAAGGGTTTGAAAAAAATATGAACTTCAAAAGTAACGCTAATAAAAGTAAGAATATAGAGTAAAAAGTACAATATTTACCTCTGAGATAGTGCTGAAGAAGTTTGCAGCTGCTTGAAATGAAAATACTCAAAAGTACCTCAAACTGCTACTTGAGTACATTACTGATGTAATTGTAGGCTACTTAGTTACATTCCACCATGGTGTTGTTGTTACTTAGTACTTCTTCCACCTCATTAGTATTCTGTCTGGAGCCCTGTGATTGGCTCCCCGGTCGCTCTGACGTCAAGCGCCGCTCCAAGGCGAGAAAAAAAAGAAAAAACCTCTCCAGTAGTGTCTCTCTCAGCTCACAGGCGGACGGAGGGGGAAATTAACGCGTTTAAAAAGTTGTGTCAGTACCGAGAAAACTCATGAAAGAAACCGGCCGACGGATAGTTTCACAGCTGGACGCGCGCGCCTCTTTTTGTTTCGTACCCGTGTGTTTTTCCCGAGATTTAAAACCGGGTTCGGCTCGTGACGCGAAGTCGCCGGGATTTCCTCTCTCATCTCGAAGTTCCCAAGATGAACTTCGATCCGGTGGTCGGGAAACCTTCTGTAAGTAAACGCGACAATGTTCCCTTCTCTCTCCCTGAATACTTCCTCGCGTGCGTTCCCATACCTGTGCAGTATTTCATAGTATTGTTTGTTTTTATTAAAGCGCTCGCGCTCGTTTAACTGCGCCTTTAACTGCGGACAGAGCTCCTTATCTTGTACGCGCTCGAGGCGCTTCAGCGGGACAGTAACATTATTAATACACAGATATTAATACAAATATGCTTGTTGGTTTCAAATGGTCGCTTGGACGCCAAATAGAGGAGATCTAATAAATAAAAAATATACTGACTTCCTCGTGAAGTCGAGGCACCAGATAAACATTGCTTCTTTTTTTTTTTTTTTGGAAGCTATGCTGTTAACATGGGACCAGAAATCACGGCCAGGCCTGTGAACTTGAGAGAAGATGAAACAAGCCTGTTCATTGTCCAGAACACTCCCTCTCTCTCTCTCTCTCACACACACACACACACACACACACACACACACACACACACACACACACACACACACACACACACACACACACACGCACACAAGAAGCAACATTGTGTTTGTTTGGTGGTGTTGATTTAAAGTGTTTATTATTTCCGTGGAGAAGAAGATGGCTCCCTGGCTCCAGTTCAGTGGTTTGAAGTACATGTGCTTGTATCATTCACCCAGCAGCCCCCCCCCCCCCCCCCCCCCTCTCATAGTTACAGCCACCATCTGTGTTGGCCATCATGTGGTCATATTGTTCAGACAGGCAGCGCATGGTGGCTCCTGGTCTGTCACAGCGGATGTATCTGGCCCCTTATGGGCACTATTAATAAGCTATGGCCCCGGCTGTGCCGAGTGCACTTTTGCTCGAGCAAGCTTTTTCAATCAAGTTGTGTGTTGAGGGGTTTGAGGGTTGTTAAGTAACAAGTCTGAAGCTGTGAATCAGTTCGACCCTAGAGAAAGGCCAAGAATTCACCTCCGCCAGTTTCGCCAATTAAAGCCACAAAGTTCCCTCATGGTTTTCCAGTTAACTTTATTCCACTCCCCCGAACCCTCACAGAGACGTCTTTTCATTCCTCCGCTGTTGTTTTTTCCATCTGTGCGGCACCTAAAAGCCCGACACTATAAATACTGTACTCCACTGTAAAGTGGAGCCGACCCATTCCAGGTTCCTTTTGGATGAATGATATGCGCGTAAAACTGCATGTGAGCCACCGTGAAGGTCCCCTTCAAGGACTTTTACGTGATCTGGTTTGCACTGCGGCGTGCGCTGGGAAATAAAAAGGGACTCTGATATCTAAATTAACGGAGCAGATTACGTCCCTGCTTCCTCGATGGTTGATGGCCAGCGGCATTGGCCGTTAAACTGCAACGTCGTGGCATTTCGTATATTTATCACAGCCGGCCACTCCGCTCGGATTGAATGCAACATCTGCCTGCGTGCCCGGGGCCTTAATGTTTGTCTGATCTGTGTTTTAAGCCGTGCAGTGTTCCATTACTGGCATCAGATTTACTTCTCCGGGTGGCAAAGTCAATGTTTATCTCTTCTGTAAACCGCAGTACATTCTGGAGGCCTCGCCAGCGAGCCTTGTTGCTAAGGGACTATGGGGAAACTTCAACCCCGCCCCCTCATGCACCCTCCACTCCCATTCCCCCTTCCTCAATCCCCCCCCCCTCTAACACACACCCTTTCAAATTGCCTGAGTGTACGTGCCTGGCCATCCAGTAAACTTCCTGTCTAGAATACACAGATACGCTGATGTTAGTGGCATCGATTTACTTCTGAGAAGTACACAAGATTCCAATCTGAGATGGCTTACTGAGGCTCTGGGTGTTGGTTCACACAGGAAATACCCCTCGTCTGCGTCTCTGTGGACGGCACAGACGAGGAGGCAGGACGGACATCTGGGACGAGCGGCGGGCCAAGCTGTGTCACTGGGGGACCGAGCAGCGGTCAACAAAAAGCGGCCAGTCCAGAGCAATACTGTAACCACCGCTTGTTGCTGCTCCGTGTGAACGGTTACAGCGTAGACTAGGAAGGAGGAGGGGCCTAAGGGGGAATACATGGACACTGCATGATGCAACGCGGTGCAACCCGCTCTCTGTCAGACTCCAGGTTCTGCCCGTCTCAGTTTGAAAGCCAGGTATTCATCCTTGCCGCTGTGGTTCTTGCGGCCATCGTTAAGGCGAATGCCTCCCCGGCTATCAAAGACCCGCTGACTCACTCAGGGCGTGCCACCTGTGCTCAGGTGCGGCCTGCATACCGACGGAGGCCAGTCAGCGCTCACACTGGAGCAAGTGGGGGAGGAGTCAGCGTGTGTCACACTGATTAACTTGCTTTGGTCTGATGTGCGTTTTGTTTTTTTAAGACACACACACACACACACACACACACACACACACACACACACACACACACACACACACACACACAGTGTTAACTACTCTGAGATGAAATACTCTCATACCGCTCCCATGTGTACAGAAGTCATCTGATGGGTCAAATCACATGGGTTTACTACTTCCTTAAGGATATTATATTGGGAATGAACACTGTTTGGCAAAGGGGGCAAAGCTTTTCTTAGCATTTTTTTCTTTTCTTTTTTACACATTCTATATATGTTAAGTGTTTACACATTTGAAAGCCTTCTATTTACACCATACTCTCCCATATGCTACTCGAGCTGAAACATTAATTCAACAACTCGTCTCTAATGGTTTTCATAGTTGATTTGTTATTTCAGTCACTTTTCTAAAACTAAAAGCTCAGACATGTTGTGAGTGGGACCAGCTGCGGCTCCCTTGTGAGGATTTGCTGCCGTTCTTTGTTTCACGTCACTTTGTTAAACTGAATGTCTTTGAGTTTTGGACAGTTGGTTGGAGAAAAGGAGGCACTTTGGGCTGTGAGAAATAGATGTGAGAAACTATGTTTTGGGCATTAAGTAGACATATGACATATATCTATGTCTTGTATGAATCAATAAGGGAAATTATTTTAAGTTGCAGCCTGAGTTGGACTTATAGGATTCTTTCCATCCTGTATTCAATCAAGAGGAAGCCGTGAAGCAGATGGAAATCCGATTAACATGCTGCTGCATGTCATAATAGTGAATGTGGGCATTTCAGTCATCAATAAGTCAACTGACGATACAAAAAATGTATCATCTACTACTTTCATAATGAATTCATGGTTCAGATAAGTGCCCTAACCTCTAAACTGTGAGGATTTGCTGTTTTTTTGTGACATATTCTACTTTTAAGCTGAACATCTTTGAGCTTGTGACTGTTGGTTGAACAAAACAAGCAATTTGATGCGCATTTTTAAACTATTTTTAGACCAGTTGTAGACCCAACGATCAATCCATTACCAGTTGAAATGAAGTGTCAGAAAGTTGAAGTATTTAGTTGAACTTCATAACTGTGTGAACCAACACCCTCAGCCTCAGTTTTCCTTTGTGCCGGGGATGTTCTGTTTGTTTGTTTGATTTGCTCTATTGTCTTCCTATTGTTTTGTTTGTCTCTGTCCCATTTAAAGCGTCTTTGAGCATTTTGAAAAGCGCTATATAAAATTAATGTATTATTAAATGGCTTGTTTTATGCCAACCAAAGGTCCAGAACCCCCAACATTAAATGTACTCTAATAGAAGACCAAACAACAGCAAATATTCACATAAAACATTTTTTTTGAGGTTTTATCAATTCTCAAACTAGTTGGCGACTAATAATTTGACAATTTGAGTTTGTGAACATAACATAAAGTTCATAAACTCATTAAGCCGAGTGGCTTAAGGCTGCTACATCCTCTGACTTCCCGCTCTCCTGGATGAATAGCCAGATTATCACAAAAGTTTAAAGACTCAGAACAAACTCAACCTTTGTCTGGCGTTTAGAATGGACTCCTGTTTACAAAGACATAAATCCAACATAAATTCCAGCTATTGACGGTCACTTAGGTCCTCGCTGAGCCGCTGCAGCGCCGCATATTCTACATTTTTGCTGTGATGTGTTTATAAAGACGGCTATAAAGTGCCAGCGCTTCATGGACCTTCTTTCCCCTTGCTTTTGACACAAAGACGAGCTTTAATGGAGCCAATGTGATTGTCTCGGGCAAGGTGATGGATTCCTGCACATACTTGACTCCATTAGTCATCCGCTCTCGCTCTTTTTTTACACTCCCAGTGTTGTCTTGTGAGTCGCCGCTCGCTGCACACGAGCATCTAACTTCAATCTGTGCTGTGCATGGCGTGTGACGCGCGTACGAGTGAACTTTACGATGTGCACAAGTGTGTGTGTGTGTGTGTGTGTGTGTGTGTTGAGCAGCCAGCCCTTAGAAAACCCACACTGGCGTCTCACTCGACCTCAAAAACGTCACGCTGCACCTGCTTACAACTGTTTGAACCCTTCCCCCCCCCCCCCCAATCATCACTCTCTCTTTTAGTCATCAAAACAATATAACATGATATTTTCATGTGGTCACCGTCAGCGTCACTCATTTCACCAACGTATGCCAGGAAAAGTCATCAAGACCATTGTCATCGCAGATTGTTTTTCGCCCCTTTTTTTTTCTTCTTCTTCTTCTCCTCTGATTCAAAGGTGAATGTCACCTAACCTGCTGTCACGTCACGCTCCGTCTAATCAAGCCAAGCGTATACACCTCCTAGAGGAAACTCAAGAATTTGTGTTGTGGAGCTGCAGCTTCCCCGAGTTATAAATACCCAGCCGAGCGGATGTGTTTGCGGGTCCAATCGGGTGCCGGGCCCCGGCTCTGAGGCGGGCCGCTCTCGGAGGGAACAGTTTGGAGCTGAACCCTGCATGAAGCCTCCGTATTGTCTCGAGCTTCCTGTGCTCCCTGAGAGGAGGGGGCCGCCGCTTTTCACACGCTCCCACACATAAACCGCATAGTGTGCGTGTGTGTGTGGCGTGCGTGCGTGTTTGTGTGTGCAGCTTTCTTGTCTTATCTGCTTCAAAATTGACACACGGGCGTCATTCGCTTGTCATTTTTCCGTCGTTCAGCTTGATAATGACGAATGTATCCGAGCTCGGCTGGACTTTGGATTTGTTTGCCGCGCTTGGGAGCGAGTGTCGGGCTTCTGTCGCTTTGTCTCGCGCCGTGTCGCACCCGTCTTCATCGCCTGAGACAGGATGTCGGTGTAGTTCATCGCTCGAGGAGGAGTCGTGCATGGTCACCCCTCCGCGGTACGCCAGGCCTTATCTGTGAGGCAGAGAGCTCTCACTGTCCATGTCAAGGTCGGCCTTGAGGGATTTGAACTGAACATAAGCGCAAGAGTTGGCGATTGTTGGTTAAATTAAGTTTAAATGTTGTTCAAATTAGATTTAGTAAAAAGAAGAAACGATGCCAAACTACTATTGGACATTAGTTTTCACGAATACACTAATGATGTTATAGAAGACGCGTTACAGGACAGTGTTTCGGTTGTGTTTTGATATTTTTGCTGTTGACCTCGTGTTCCAATCTCACTCCCTCTGTTTTTTTTGTCAAAGAGCCATCCAAATACTACGTGGCAGTATAAATACAACAAATTCAATTAGACAGGACAAAATCAGCAGTGAAGGTTAGTTTCTGGCAGATACCACAATATATCTGCACTCATTTTTTTGGGGTAATTAAATGCAATGCAACACACGACCAAATCCTCAACGATTTTGATAATCTATTTTATCGTGTCAGCCATTTTTCAAGCAGAAATTGTGAATGAAAAAGTTCCAAACCGCCACGTTTGCAGCTTCGCTTTGATAGAAATCCCACTCTTATTTTTGAATTGACCGTGCGATCGCTGAGGATTTCATCGCTGCAGTGTTTACACTACCGACATCAGCGGCAGCTGTGATGCCGCGAGTGTTGCCTCCTCTGTTATGAGATGTGGTGGATGTTTCTCCTTCCTGTGGTTGTTGGGGGGCCGTGGCGTCTCACAAAGACTGAGCCGCGGTCAGGTCAGAGGAAGCATGTCTCTGTCAACTGAGCTTGACGTTTCTGAGCTGAACGTCGCATGCTTGGGTCATTTAAGGCGTGTTGCAAATTTGCAGCTGTGGAAAAAACATGTTTGTTCCGTCCTGCCGTCCGTCATGTGCTCGTGTCCTTAAATATCAGCGGTTGTAATAAAGCGGTAATGGTTGATAATCGGCATTCGTCCACTCGGTTGACGAACTTCCAGCTGCTGACTGTCTATAATCCGATGAACTGATTAAGTTGTTGTCAGATCAACAAATCAGCGTGCAGTTTGGGCTTGATTTCATGGACTGCATGAACTACAAAGGGACAACTTTTTAATGGGTTTGCTATGGACCGCATGAGTAATCTGAGGAAAGTCATATGTGAAGGCATTACAATTCTAGTGTGTGTTTCTAGTTTCACATCCTCAACACTCTTAAATCTTTAATAATCTCTGTCGTGATGTCTCTGACGGCACAATATCATAACTACCACGCATGTCAAATTGATTAAAGGAAAGAATTGCCTGATGGGAAAAGCGTGAGTCTTGGTCCGCACACAGGAGTATAATGAGGTGCATCATGTTGCTGCTTATTAGTTGGCAATGATTGAAATCCTCCCTCCGATATGAAAGGAAGAACCTCCCCTTGGTGCGTGTGTGTGTGTGTGTGTGTGTGTGTGTGTGTGTGTTGTGTGCGTGCAAGAGTTCCTTCGTGTTTTTTCAGTTTCTGCCCGTTTTTTTTTTTTTTAAATAATGGAGCTCACTGCAATTCCCTCAGGGACATGGAGTTATCAGCCCCTCTAAAAGGCCCATTGATAACACAAGTCAGCTGAAAGGATGTCCTGTCATTTAGTCACAAACGCCTTCTCAGTGTACTCGGCATGTGTTGCGTTTGTGCCAAGGCAATTTGGAAGAACCCAGGGTGTTCAGAGGAAGTGGAGGGAAGCTACTGTTGCCGGGTAAACAGAAGCTCCCGTCATTATTTTATTGGAGCTTTTCATTAGTTTAACTTGCATCCACACGAGCGTCGTACTAACCGACATGCATGCGGGCCGGAAGCGCCACAATAGGACACTGTTTTAAACCCAGTAATCTGCAGCGGATAAAGAGGGCTGTGAAGTGGACTCAAGCTCGAGCGCTTCAGCCGGCGGGTTGGAGGTTCTCCAGGGATTGTGGGTTTGGAGGGCTTTCGACACTGAGGTTATGGTCACTCCAGCCTTCCCTCTCGCTTGGTTGTGGAGGTAAAACTGAGCCACATTGCGGCTGCTCCAAAGTGTTTGTGTAAACAGCGCGTTGGCGCTCACAGTAGTTTTAGCAGCCGTGGACACGCGTTCCTTTTCCTTGTCTGCAAGCGGGCTGTGTTCAAGAAATACCACACAGCGAGGTTGCCCCCAGACACGTTGAACTCTATTTCAAAATAAAAGCTGGACAGAGGCGCTTCACCGATCAAAGGATTCATCGATGATAAAAGTGACGAAGCCCTGCTTCTCTTTTATAATAATGCAAAAAATGCAACTGGATCTTCTGCGTGGTGAACCTTCAGCTGCTGCAGCATAGCAGGTTAGCTGTTGAGGGCAGCTGCACCGCTGGGACTGTTTTGAATCTGAGGCCCGGGACTGAACAAAGACTGGAAGTGATGTCATCTCTATGCCGTCTGTGCATCTTCACTGTCAGCTCGGCCATGTGAATATAGGATAAATACACTTCTGCACATTCAGTGCGATGTCACATTGAGCTTTGTGGACGTGGAGGATGAACTTTAGTGCTGCTCAACTGGGGACAACTTTCCCCAGTTGTCTTTCTCCCCATCTTTTCTTTCCACTGTGCGCAGATTTTGCTCTCTTGCCTTTTCACACGGCCTTCTGCTTACTCTTTCCCCAAAGTCCATGTCATACACACAGTGTATTCAAGTCTGAAGACTCACCCTGTGTCAAGCAAGCTTCAAGCACCCCCCTTCTCATTTTATCTCCCTCCCCTTTCCTTCTCTCTTCTGTCTCCCCCTCCCAGAGAATGTTTGGATAGATCTAAATGGTGTGATTGTGACTGCTCTGCCGGCCGTCTGCCTCTCCATGTCTGCCTCTCAGCGTCTTTGGAAAGTCTGACGTGAGCAGAGGGAGAGGAAGAAGGGGAAAGGCAGAGACAGAGAGAGAGAGAGGAAAGTTCTTTTGAACAACAAGGCATGGCGGCCCTCCAGAGAGCCAAGTCTAGCGTCTAGGAGCTCCAGCCTGTCCCTCTTTCTCCACCTCTGTTTATCAGTTTTTATTCCCCTCATTCTCCCACACGGTCTTTTTTAGAAAACCCTAATCCCTGCGGAGCGTCCCATCCTCTACTCGCTGTCTACAATTTCTCACTTTTGAATCGACCCCCACCTCTCGACCAGGCCCCTTCTCCACCCCCTAACCTGTTCCTTTCTCTTCTGGGTCCTGGCGGAGGCGGAGAGGGGGCCCGGTTGCACGGGAGAGACACACACACACACACAAAAAAAACTCCAAATCTAGGCCTCTCATTTAACCAGGAGGTGTCGCATTGCGTTTGGGGCGCTGGACGGCGGTGTCACATGTCGCGGCATTCAAAGAGCCGGGGGTTTAAGAATGTGGGTCATTTGAAGTCGAGGCACTAAAGTGTGTTGTTTGCCAGTGAATGGGGCCTTCTCACGTTGACATGGTGAAGAGCGTGTGAATAAACACCAGCGCCTGGGGGCAGCGCTAAAGCGATCGGCGGTATTCTTCTCGGTCCCCCACCTATACAAGCCCTGTTATTATCCTGCACATGAATGGCTCTCTGGAACCACATTTGATATGGGCACCGCGGTGGTGCTCTGAGACGCCTCATCCGACCCTTTTCTGGCACAGCAGAGACTCCTCCTTTCAAAACCCCTCCGACAAAACCAGATTACGGAGTAATTAAGTTTGGTCGCCTGTTGCGCCGCATGTATTTAGTGTGTAGCTCCGTGTCCCGCACACACACACACACACACACACGGGGTTGCTTTGCCTACTAGTTCTGTCCAGCTGGATGGCTCCAATAATTGCTTTCCCACAGCAGATGTTCAGATCATATGGTTTAAATTAAGTCGTAGATTGCTCACACAAGGTTCCCGATGAAGATAGACTCTCCTCTTTACTGTCCTTAACGTAATGAGTTTGAGTGGGCGAGTGTGTATGCTGTGTGGATGCAAAACTAATGCAAAGCTTTTGTCTCTTCTCCTCCTCCCATCTCCTCTCCCCCGCCCCCACGACCTTGACGATGCAGGTGTTTGTGGCGGCGCTCCTCGTCGGGCTGGTGTGTCACGCGGCCGAACCTCCAGCGTCTCAGTGGTCCGGCGATGATTACAAAAACCTCACCCTTCGACGACACAGAACATGCGTGGAGAACGAGCAGTACCTCCACCAGGGACTCTGCTGCCACAACTGCAAGGCTGGTAAGAGGAACCACATTGAGTGGAATATACAGTAGCAATTACAGCTCCAGTTACAAGCAAACGTATGAGGAATGTGGGCCTGGATGTGTTGCCCCGCTGCAACAAATCAACCTGAAAAGTCAATCCGATCAACAAATAGTGGCGTCTCTTCGTCGGGAACCGAGCGCAAGCGAGAGCACAAACGTTTAAAATGACTTGAGTCAAATGTCGAACCCGTAGCCTGAACGGTGTCCTAAATGAATTTAACCTTCTCTGCATTGTCTGGAAAGAATGCATGATGGCCAGGAGCAGGAGGCAAACTGCTCCAAGTCAGAGGGAAACGCAGAGTAGGAAAAAGGAAAAAACGCCATATTTCTACATTACGTAAAGAAATTGAGACCGTTGAACTTTTTCCCTTTAGCTCCGAAAATAGTTAGCCAAGACACAGTCGCTGCATGTATTCTGCTCGCTGATTGAATTATTTCACTTTCCGTTCTGAATTCTAAGAAGCTCAAATCTGGTTTTAGTTTCTGGTTCACATTAACTTGATCAACTAAGGTTTTGTTTCTAAAACACATGGCCCGACATCGAATGATGTGGGCACAAAGTGCCAAATAATTGATACCTTAAGCTTATTTTTATTGGATTGTTTGTGTCAATATAAGCTTTTATGTAACCAGACAGACTTTAACAACTGTTTCACCCCTGAAGCGAACACAATACCAATCCTCTATTTACTGAATACCCAGAGTTCAACCAAAGATGTCTGTGCTCTCAGTTGCATGTTTCCCATTCTGCACTGGAAACACATGAGAATCAAGTGGTTTTATTCCCAGCACGCCAGTATACAAACCCGTAGCACGACATGAAGTGTGGACATTAGGAAACCTGTCACCTCGTGTAAAACAGGGAATCGTGTTCCCAACTCCAAAGTCCCACACATCTGCATATTTGTCAAATCAAACCGACCTTCTCTACTGTCCCAACGTCCTCTTTCAACAGAAAACTCCATCCCGGTAAAGAAGCCGGCTGCCTGTAACTTATGAATATTCATCACACAAGTTGTTATCCAGGGTTCTTACGTTCATGGAAAACCTGGAAAAGTCACGGAATTTTAAAATGGTTTTGTCCAGGCCTAGAAAGTCCTTGAAAAAATTAAAATCCCAAAGGTTTTTGAAAAGTCATGGAAATGTGTTATATTCATGTGTTCATGACGTTCATTTACGCTGAGTTTGAAATAATGAATATGCTTTTAAAAGAAAGATGCTCAAAATACAAGCAGGCATGCATACAAGCATCTATATAAATGTTTATTCTTTCAATCAATCTATTGTCTCTCATTCTTTTGCTTTGGAATTCTCATTGTTAGTTTAAATACTACATTTTCTCACTTTTTCACTGAGATTTCACAAAATGTTTGATCAATGAAATATGGTTTAAAGTCATGGAAATCCATTGGTGAAAATGTGTCTGAACCCTGCTTGTTGTTGTTGTTTGCAGGGACCTTTGTGCAGAAGGGATGTGAGAGAGACCAGGAACAGGGCACTTGTCTCCACTGCGAGCACGGACAGACCTACACGGAGCACTCCAACGGGATGAACCGCTGCCTGCCGTGCACACACTGCCGCTCAGGTAACCAGAGCCTCCGCACCGTCGAGTCAGTGGGAACCATTCATGATGTGTCTTTCCCAGTTAGCTTTTTTTGTTTTGCTTTTAGCTTATTAATTCAAATGACATTCACTATGATTTGGGTAAACAACTTTACAATGACGTCCATTCGCCCAATCGTTTGTGACATTCAGACCATGATGCCTTTTACCACCCATTTAACCATATTAACATGCAACATTAATCCTCGATTTATCCAGTTTGATCTATAAAGTGTCTGCTAATAGTCACAAGTTCACAGAGCCTAAGTTGTCATCTTCAGACGACTTTGTTCACAGCCCAAACCTCAAAGATGCTGAATTTCCTAAAGAAAACCTGAAACCAACTACATTTGGAAGCATTTATGTATAAAAAAAAATGGCTTAATGGCAAAGCTACTATTAAAGTTGTTGACTAGTCAATTCATCAACGTATTGTCCATCCATTTATGTGAAAGTCAAATGGGGGACTGTCTATTGTACTGAGGCCAGTGCCCTGTAAAGATGTGTTTTCTTTAAATAACCACAGGAAGTACAGCGTGTACTAGGAAATAGCTTTGTCAAATGTTTATGAAAACACTGTAAATTAGTCTCAGGTTTTTAAAAACTAAACTAAGAAAGAAAAAGACAAACCTCTTAACTGCCTATCCCTTTATCTCCAAAGTGGAGTCTTCTGAAACCCAGTGTGTCAAAGATATATTGTTTGGGGGAAAGTTAATACCTTTTTGTCTGTGCCCCCGCCTTTCAGATCCACTCCTGAAAATGTGATCTTGTGATGTTCCACAGAGTAGCAGGGCGTGTCCTTGTTGTTTTGTTTCGCGGGCCCGAATGTGAGCATGTTGCCCGTCTCTGGAGAGTTGCTTGTGTGTCTTTCCTACCTGGCTGAACTGGGTGTGGCCGTGTCCCATTGTGTCCCACACTGGGCGTCTTTGTGTCCGATGAAAGGCTGGAGCCACAGAAAAGAGACTACTGTTACACGGGATGTGTTTTGTGCTCATTCATTGGGGTTTTGGGATGGAGCTTTGTGCGTCTTCGCTCTAGTTTTAACTTATTTAACGGCCGTGTAATAATTAATAGGGACACGGCAAAAGGAAATGTGAATTAAACTTGAAAAAGAGGCGCTTGCTATGGACTACTTTCACTTAAAGTAAACCGCGCTGCTATTTTAAGAACCTCCAACTGGGAAATATATTATATTGTCACGGCTGCAGTTGATTGAATGAATCATTTGTTGTGCAAGTTGGAACTTTGCGTTCTTCAAGTTTAAGGGTCTGATGTTGCATGTTGTCTCCATATGATGAATGTTGTGCGTTTGTTTTCATTCAGAGCTTGAAAATGAGTTGAAGGTATGATTCAGATTTAGGTTAACGTCATAAACTACTTAGATTAGATACCAAGTAGACAGAAGATGCATGATTCAGGTGGGGCAGAACCAGGACCGGGGAATATGGGTAAAAAAATATAATAATAATAATAACAGGGTTCTTACAGTCATGGAAAATCTGGAAAAGTCATGGAATTTAAAAATGGTTATTCCCAAAATAAAATCCCAAAACGTTTTTTTTTACTTTTTCATGTATACACAGAGATTTCACAAAATGTGGTCATGGAAATTTGGTTTAAAGTCATGGAAAAGTCTTGGAAATCCATTGGTAAAAATGTATATGAACCCTGTAATAATAATAATAATATTATGTTTCACTTTACATCCAAATAAATAAAAATGCCTCTTAAAAAAATACTTTGTATCTGAAGATTAAACATGTTATTGTGCAGGCCCTGTGGCGCCTTACAATGGGAACAAACTCCTCGCTTTCATTAGCGCATGCTGCCATGTTTATGAACTAGAAACAGGATTTTTAAAGGAAGCAAATAAATGTATCGCCAAGCTCTAAGATGAGCAGCCACTTTGACTTTGTGCCCCGCCCTCAAAACAGACTCGTTTAAAGCTCCTGCCAATTTAAAGAATAACATAATAAAGAAATTAAAGTGTCCCCCTTTAGATCATCTGTGAAACTTTGTTTGACATTCTGATTATCACCGAGCAGACTGGCGAGACTGAACACTGGGATGTGTCCCCTCACTGAGCTCCAGCTCGCTGTCTGCAGCACTACAGCAGATGGAATCGGTTTCCATTGTAAAAAAAGGCTGCTGCTTCTTTAGCACAGCGTGAAGGAAACAAGAAAGTCCTGCGTCGTCAACAGCGCATGAAATGGCTCAACTGTTTCCAACGCTGAACACACAACAACCAAAACCTTGATTCCTGGCTTGATGGAATTAACTAAATGGCAAAGAAATGTGACTAAGTGTACACAGTCAGAGAGCCGAGCAAAGTCGGCTTTGTTCGACTGTGTAACTCTTTGGAGAAAGTTTACAATCCGGCTTTTTCTCTTTTTAAATCAAAAGCATTCATGCAAGAAAACTCCCAATATTCCGAACATCCGAGATTTTTGAACATGTTTTCACGTGACCTATTTTTGTGTGTGTGCTGCAGGGCCGAGCGTTTAACAGCCGTGCAGTTAACCAGAATGTTCCCGAGTATCTTCGAAAAAAACAAAACAACCTCCAAAGGAAATTGTTTCGTATTGGAAGGTTGCCATTACATGATGATTGTTGTATAACATTTAAATTGTAACAATCAACCCCATTGTCCCAGTAGCTTGGCAGAGGAACCAGTTAAGGACTGCTCTGGTAAACTCTGTGTGACTGTTTACATGCAGACGCGACCAAGCTCACAAAAAAGAGATATGTACCAATACACACTATGAGATGGGCACGGCAATAGAAATGCCTCTTGCAACTTCTGAGATGTACCTTTTTAGAAAGGAAAAAAAAAAAAAAGTTCTCTTCATCAAGAACTTTTTTTGTTAGCACCTTTTGTACAGGTTAGTGCAGTTCAGAGTACTTCAGACAGACAAATAGAAAATAGGAAATGTGGACTGTGTTAAAGAAAAAAGTAACATTAGTAAAACAATGAGTAAATGAATAACAACACAATAAAAAAAGGGAATAAAGCAGTGTATACAATGTCTATTCCCATTCTTAATCAAAGGCCTGGCTGGAATAGAATAGGTTTTAAGTTGAAAAAAACTCTTCCAGCTGCTCTCAGATCCTCAGGCAGACTGTTCCAGCAGCTCGGGGCATAAAAGCTAAAAGCTGACTCGTCAAAGGTTTTTGTCCTGCACTCCGGAGCAACTAACAGACTCGTGTCAGAGGACCCGAGGCGCCGCACGGCGGCTCAGACACAGCTGCAGTGTGTTCTCTCCTTCTGGTGCCGGTCAGCCGAGTCTCTGACTCTCTACCACAGAGGAGAGCGTTCGTGTCTCTGGGTCACTGAGGGAGAGAAATGATCGCACTTTGATTCTTTTAAAAAGGTGACAGATTTGGCGACGAGTCAAAGACCACACCGAGGTTTCTTCCTTGGTGGGAATTTCACTTTTGCCACAAGCTCCTCTCTCTCTCTGATCTTTCAGAAACTAATAACTATATTTATTTTTAACCTGGTTGAGCTGTGAAATGGTTTGTGACATCCAGACATGAATATCTAAAATACATTGGAGACAAAATAGGATTTAAATTGATCTTGTGTCATGCATAGATTTGGAAATAAAATAAAAACCCTACATCACGCACACTTCTGAACCATGCATGAGTGTGCTTGGGGACAAAGCCCTGCTCTGTACGTGTGTTTATGATCCCACAATCCATGTAGTTGCTGCCAGGCATCAGGTCGTTCCATATATAGTCCTGCATAGCATAGCTTAAGTCACAGCTGTGCGATCCGCAGGCCCGTTCTCCCCGGCAACATTTCATTATGATCATCACAATGATGGCCGCATAAAGGGTTTAAGGTAGACTGAGAGAAGACAAACTCCAGAGTCTTTATTTCAAATCTTTCAGCCGGCTGGGATCAGCAAACTCCATTTTAATACTCATACTTCACACGCAAGCACTGAGAGAGAATTTCACACATTTTCTCGGCTCATAAACGGAGCGCTGCTGACGCACCTCCTCGGTTTCCTTACGAAGGCGACAAAGTGATGACTAATTGTGGACTTTGTATCCCGGCACACGTTGGAATTGTCACCTGTGGAAAAGTTGACGAAACACAGGTTCTCGTGACGGTGAATCACTCTATTAACATCTCTCTTCTTTTTTTTTTTTTTTTTTTTTAACGGCATCATTTGCTACAATAAATGAGCTGAATTGTCTGAATACGATTTTAGGACCATTTAGTGTGGAGGAAGATGACTTGATATTAAGTGTGCTCGCATTATGCAACCACGCCAAGCCAACGCTGTTCTTTCATCCTTAATTGGCGAGCATGCACATCCTGTTTGTGCGAAAGGTCGTCCCGTGGAGGTGGACCGCTGGTTTGTTGTTCACTGTGATCTTATCTTAAAGGCCGGGGTTACGGTCTATTCATGTCTCAATCTAATAAATGAGCCATGCCAGATTCTCCATCCTCATTATCCTGTTAAAACGAGCCAAATTCTCTCTAAGAGGGAGTCATACTTGGAAACGCAATTATCTAACTCCTATCTTTTTTTTTTTTTGTTGAAAAAATTACTACATAATTGGTACAGGCCAAAGGAATTACCTGAGAAGTCCTTCTTGTTCTCTCCCGTTTAACGGATGCCAGTGGTCACAAGTTTATTACGAGTCCACTTATACAACTCACAAAGTTAGATCACCAAGTGAAGCCTGCATCGCTTATCTTCAAGACTCCTGTCTGTCTATGTATCATTGGCTAAAACATCACTGGATCTTTTAAAATCATATATTGTGTTATGTCTGTCTGTGTATTCGATGTGGGAGCGTGCTGATAAATGTGTCTGTTTATCTCTGTATAGATTCCATCTATTTAATTTGGCTGGATTTAAAATGAAGTGCCCTCATTATTCTTGATGATCTATCACAAACAAACTCACGTCTGACATTAAGGCATTAATCTCTTCTCACAACTTTCCTCTCCACAGACGAGATTCAAACGGCCTCCTGCACCACGACTACTGACACCAGTTGCCAGTGCCGGCAGGGTACCTTCTGTGTCCCGGACCAGGCCTGCGAAGTCTGCAAGCGCTGTGCCAAGTAAGTGTCATCTACTTCTTTCCTGAAATAGCTTTCAGTTCTACATATCAATGTCAGCCTATTTAAATGTAATTTTAGGACGACGGGTTCCTTCTCGAGCATCGACTGCATTGTTGGTGTTTCAATCTTTAACTGCTCGCTAATTGGATTCATCCTCGCCTAATTCACATTCAGTCCCAGCCTGGCAGAAAACAAATAAAAGGACTCTTGAGTCGCCTCTCCACCAAGAAGTTCCTGGTAATTTTAGTACGCGGCACTACTTTTTAAAGAACAAAAAAAGAAAGTCACGTGGGTAAACCTCAAGAAAGCCGGCTGTTGGCAAACAAAGAGAAAATGCTCTCTCCTCGTCCTAAATCGGTCCTAAATCGATACGAAAGTACTTCCTTGTGTTCTGGACGAAGCCGTAGATGAGGTGAAGCAGCGGCACTGTGTGTGCTTGACCGATCACAAGTTGTATTTTGAGAAGGTACTACCTCCAGACCAGGGCAGTTTTTAGGGTAAAATGTCCCAAACTTAATTTAGACCCTTTGACCCCTCAGTTGAAACACAATGAGGTCCTCAAAAGGTCTCCAGTGTCTGGGTAAAGTCCCTTGGTCTTGAGGACCAGCTTGAAGCTCCAAGGGTTATGCAATTCTAAATGTTTTTGTATGTTTTACTTATTAATGCGAATACGTTGTTGTTCCACAAAATTCCAGGTGTAAATTAGGGGAGGAGGAGGTGAAGAAGTGCACCCCATTTTCGAACACAGAATGTCGCAAACGGGATCTGTCCCCGACGGAAACCACCTCGGCGATCCCCACGCCGACCCCGACTTCCGCAGCAGACATCGGTAAAACCCCGTTTGTCACGCAGAAGCCTTCTGCCTCACGTTGTGGGTTAATTCGTACTTAATTGATCCGTCTTTTTCTTTTTCCAGCTTCACCCATCTGCATTTCCCTGACCATCATCGTCATCGTCATCGTTGCTGCACTGGCGTTGTGGTGGTTCGTCATCAGGCAGCGCTCCTGTGAAATACCATGTGAGTTGGCATCGGGTGCACCTTTTGCATTGTTGGTTTCCTTATTCAAGTGTGTGTGTTCCTTATGCCTTGTGTCTGCCGTTGGACAGGTTCAACGAGCCATTGTGACTCCAGTGAAATTGTGAAGATTCCTATCGTAAGTCACTGCGTTGTGTTTTGATTCCAATCACTCGCGCTTCATAATATGAGTTGTTGCCGTGTCGCAAGTTAAAATACAGAATCAGTGGTATAAAATGTCCTTTCTTCTGGTCAGGACGAGAGTGGATCCACGGCAGAGGAGAGACAGAATAATCAGAACGCGGGTCTGGAGGGCGAGGAGTCCCGGCCGGAGTCCCGCCCCCTGCTGCAGGAGACCGGCATGACCAAGGCCTCCCCTCCTCTGGAAGATGAGGACCGGGGTCTCGGAGACAGCTTGCCCAACACCACCAGCTCTTCTCAGACCAGCCTGTCGGCCTCGCCCACCGCAGCCTCCTCCGATAACCCCCCAAACACCCCGCAGCAGAGCCCCGCTGCCATCCGGCTGCCACCCGCAGACATGGTGAGGGAAAACCGTTAAAAGCGTATTAAATCACGAATGTTTCATTTACAAGTCGGGCCCAGCTGTGCCACCATCGCTCACATTTGTATTCTGTGTTGCAGGATGATCCTCTGCAGCATCGCTTGGTGCCTCTCCAAGGTAAGATTTCAGATTTCCCCTCGACTAAACATTTCTTAATGCCACTTGAAGTGAGCAGGCAGCTGTTTGCCGTCATATAAACAGAATTCTCCTCAAGATCTCACATTATCTGCTTGATAGATTAATGATCTCATGACAGTCAGGCAGTATCTGAGCCTTTCGGGGGTTGGCACTCGCCGCCTTTTTTGTGTGTTTTTTTTTCTCACGCTAAATTAAAGAGGACATGGCTTAACAGATTTATTTGATCGTAGATAAAAAAATATTCACGTGTGCATCCCCGGAAGGAAAATGACAATGAAGATGAACGCTTTGGTTTGCTACCATAGAGTTTCTCTGTTTCTGCAGCATTTGTGCCATTTTGTGCCTCTCAATTTACATTTTCTTTCTATTCATCTCTCCCTTTTAAAGGGTCCGAGAAATCCCTAAAGAAGAGCTTCGATTTGTTCGACGAGTACCTGGACGTGCGGATCCATAACAAGTTCTTCAGAATGATCGGGGTCAGCGACAACCACATTCGGATCGCGGAGAACGGCGCCCCTGGTGACAAAGTGTACGAACTGCTGAAGAATTGGATGCAGCGGCAGGGACTAAAAGCGGACATCAACGACCTGTTGGAGGCCCTGCTGAGCATGGACCAGCGGCGCTCGGCCGAGAGCATCGCCTCCGCGGCGCTGCAGAGATGCTACTACAAGCACGCAGACGCACCCTGAAAGCTGAAGTAACGGGGGCCGCGGAATGAAGTAAACACAAAGTACTTGATACAAGAAAAATGAAAAGCACACGGACACACTCTGTCTGTGGACATTGTGTCTCGCGAACAGGCTTACCTCTTTGTGGCCGACCAGCCATGTACTCAAAAAGCCAGTAGTTTTGAAAAAGAAAAACACAAAAAAGGGGAAGGTCGAGCCGTATTTATCAGAGCTCTGAAAATGTTGACTACTCGCCGAATGCGGAGGCGTAATACCGAAAAATGAAGAAAGAGTCGCGCGGTCAAATTCAACAACGTCTCCACCAACAATGAAAATGTGTTTTAAAAGAAACAAAAAAAAGAAACAAAAAAAGAAAGCAGATTAACGTGAAGTTGTCCGCTTCCACAGGCAGACATGGCTCCATGTTTTATGCTCTAATGGAGAAAACATGCGTCCAAATACTGAAAACTTCTCTGGGCGTGTGTGTTTGTGTTTGTGTGTGTGTGTGTGTGTGAGTGTGTGTCACGCATCTGGTCCTCAGATCACAATACACTACCTGGAGACAAGGATATACACTGGTTTGTAGGAGTGGCATTAGCTCCGTCACTAATACTGTGCCTCTTCGATGCACTGATCTCTGGCACATGTAGGATTTCAAACTAAAATCATGCTATATTTGTTGTTTTTATAGATTTGGGCTTCTCTGAAATCAGTTCGTGAACATTTCCCTGACTGATGGTCGAAAAAAAAACATGGACGTTCAACTTGCAGCTTTACTAATCACAATTGTCGCCTCTTCAGTGCATATTTGATCACCTAAGCTTAGCGATCCTGATGACAATATGTTCATAGAGCGTAGTGATTTAAAAAAAGAAATATAGATTTTGAATAATCAAAGTCATCATATGCTCATTGTCGAAGGAATTTTACAAGCTTTCATTTGTCCAACGCTTCCATAACGTCTCCGTGTAACTCGGAGAACTTCAAAAGGTCATTTTTATTTATTGACATATTTATTATTAATGAATAATAATTCACTTTGACTATTTATACCGTTTTCAAAACGAACAACCCGTTTTTCCTGGAAAAAAACAGACACACACTGCATTCCTGTGTGTGTGTGTGTGTGTGTGTGTGTGTGTGTGTGTGTGTCGTGACATTCAGCTTCGGGGCAAAATGACTGACATCCAACTCTTCAAAGGGTGCCGTTAAACTCCGTCCGTGTAGCGCTGCGGTCCACACCGTCAATGCGTCAATGCTACGTGTGCCTCTTCCCTCTCGAGAGACCACGCTCTCTGCGGGGAGGCCTTCACGATGCTCAACGCAGAGTGTGTCATTTCAAATTGGAGCGGCGGTGACGACCAATCTTTAGAGAGAGAGGAATTCAAAAAACGACAACCGACCTGCTGAGTCCGACCGGTTTTAGCGCGGCTGAATGAACGGGTCCCTCTGTGCACGTCAGCGCCGACGTGGCCGAGCGGAGGCGGCAGATGTAGTTTGTCTTTGGCTGAACTAGAACAAGATGAAGGAAACTTTTTTTTTTTTTCTTTTATTGATTTTTAAAAAAAAAAAGAAGCTCAAATGTATCTCCCTCAGTCTGTCACATGTACATACGAAGGTCCAGAGAGCACTGAAGCCTCACAACGTGTATGTGTGTATATGTGTGTTTGTGTGTGTATGTGACATTTTAAACGAGATTTTGCCCATTTTTATGCAGCATGTATAAAGGAAAGAGTTACAGAGTTATTATATATTATTGCTGAAGAGCGACGCTACAGTGCTGGCACTGCCATCTGTTGACAGACAATGAAAATACAGCTGGCATCAATTTCTAGGGATCCTAAACACCTCTCTCTCTCTCTCTCTCTCTCTCTCTCTCTCTCTCTCTCTCTCTCTCTCTCTCTCTCTCTCTCTCTCTCTCTCTCTCTCTCTCTCTCTCTCTCTTTCTCTCTGAACATTCTTTTAACTCCTTTTTTTTAAACAGTTTTCAGCTCTTAGTCGTGTTTCTTTTGAAGATTCCTCTTTAGGCCTTTGAAGTAGCAGCATGCATGTTTTGTATGTCTCTTTTCTTTTTTTAATAATTTCCATGTTTTTAATTTTACATTATCTTATTGCCAAGTCCTAAACTGTTCAATTAACTTCCTCTCGTGTATTAAAAAAAAACAAAAAAACGTTCTGCCCAGCGTTGCCATTAAGCCATTTCTCCCTTAGTTATTGTTTGCTTGTCATGGATTTCAGATATAAATTATGCAAATAAGTCAAAGCTGTTTTCATGTCAATTTCAAATAAAAATGTTTTGTACAGATGAGCGTCTTTGAACTGATGTTTTCATGTCGGGTTACATTGAAAAATATTATTGCATGCCGGGGTTGTTCAGATCAAACATTAATATGGTATCAACCTCATCTGCCATATAACTTATCTTGTTAAATATACATACATGTATCTGTTGCATCACAAATGTTCCAATTCCTCAGACAGAATTCAGAACTCTCTCGGGTCACAAGGGTCATTATCTGTTCCATAAATATTAACTTATGCAGTAATGTGGACTTGAATGCAACCAAGAAGTGTCCAATAATCAGAAACATCTCTAGCGGATTATACACTCGGCTATATAGAGTATGGATGGTACCTTGACTGTCCAGCACAAGGTCAATGCTTCATTAAAAATGTCTGCAGTGAAACACTTTTATTATTAAAGCCGCCACACTCTTCTCAAAGCAGAAAAGTAGAAAATGTCCAGCTGCCCTGACAGGAAGTGACATTCCAGCATGGCCGACTCACTCCAATCAGAATATTGCATTTAATTTACTGTCCAGCAGGTAAAAATGAGACATCAGCATGAATGTTGTTTCTTTGTTGTGCCTTTCAACTGTTTTTGCAGGGTTCAGGTCCTCCAGTCACGCTGTATATGTAATCATCTTCAGTGTCTGGTCATTTGAAGTGACTGGATTTATTCCCTGAAGAAAGACGTCGGATATAACTGAGAACATATTCCCAAGTGTCTCCTTTGTTTCTCACCCTGAAAACACTATTCTCTGTGTTTCCGGGGCTCCTTTTTCGCCTCCTGTGTGTCTTGTAATAGGGGTAAAAAATTATTCCTCACCCTTTTCAGCACTCCATCAAAATAATAGAAGTGATCGTGCTCGTCCTGGTTTCTGATGTGCTCCTTCTCCTGCTCTCCTGGATGCTTAAGTGCATCTGTGGAAAACATCTTTGATCCCGTTCCTGCAGCTCTCTCCACACAGTGTTTCCGGCCGGCCTCAGTGCGATGTATCAAACCTCTGCAGAGCGGCGGCCTGTCACCCGCAGTCTGTGGAGGAGAACTCTTCATCAGTACATTCACTGCTGAGAAATGTGAACAGCGTTAACGGGACTCTTCTCTTCTCACGGGGGATTCACTCTTTTAATTAGTAAATGAGGATTTGAACTAATAATGTAATGTATATACTGTGGCCCTTTTATTTGCTATGCAAAATGTTTTGATCTCTAAGATAATCTATTGGGTAAAAAAAAAGGTATTTCCAATAATATCCCTTCGTGGGTTACATTGTCTTCTTATAGGTTTGTATTCACTTCAGATTCATCTCTGCATTGTATTTCACACATTTCTGGGAAATTCAAAACCCAATTTCCTTCTATTTTTCATAAATCTCTTTTATCTACCTGAAAGCAAAAGCTCGACATTTCTGAAAATACATTTATTCGCTTGTTTATTAATACGTTAAAAAAAAACCTATTGTTTTATTGGTGGGATTATGTGCCAAGCAGACCTCAGGAAGTCACTGTGTCTGGCCGAGAGATTAAACAATTCAGAAACAAAATGGTAATTAGTGAACTGTGCTGGCCGATTTCGTCAGCTGTTTCCACTCTTTGTGCTAAATTAAGCTAACCGGTTGTTAGCCGTATAGCCTCACACTAAACAGACAGATCATATGAGAACGCTATCATTTCTGACACTTGTTGTGGAATACCTCTTATGTGATCAGGAGAGGACATGAATAAAACCCCGTTGGAATCAGAATTATCTTTTTACACACTGTTGTCAAATGACAAACCATTCCTTTTCATGTCTCCAGGATCCTCATAGAAATGTGGTTGTGCAACTTGACTCACTTTTGGAAGCGTGCCCTCCGCTTGTTCCTGGCTTGTTGGAAAAGGTTTTGCGAATGTAACCTGGTTCACGTTTGCATCAGTTTGGACCGGTTCTGGCCCGTTGGTCGCAGCTCGTGCTCCGGTCTCTCCGTGAGGGTTGCTCGTCTCTGCCGGGACGTCCTCTCTCATCCTGAGGCCTGACAAGGACTCCTCAACAGGAACTTCTCCACTCCCGGTTTTACATCTTACACATCTGGGCTCAGCGCCAGCCTCGGTCCCTGGGGTCTCTGTGCTCGGCAGTCTGTCTGCTTTGTGTGGGTCTTGATGGAAGACTTCCCTACTTGATGTTGTCTCTTTTATCTCCGTGTTTACTGTAGTTGTCTCTGTCGCCGACTCCGTTTTCATCGTTTCTCTCTCCGTCATTTTAAGTGAGGGCGGTGAAGGTATGACTGATTCGCCTGATGTCACATTTTCCTCTTGTTTAGTATGATTTATGCCCACATTTTCACCAGGCAAATTATTAGTCTCTGTGTGTGCTGTTCCCTCCTCTGTTTCTTTGACCCGTTCCTCCGTAGAATCAGACACTGTCGTCACTTCAGCTCTTCTCTCTGCTGGTTTTATATCCATTCTCTCTGTTCTACCCGGCACATACATTTCTAATGAAAACAGGCTTTCTTTCAAGCTCTCTGGTTCAATAATAAAGCACTCATTTATAACTTTAGTCATGGGTGGGAGGTCATACAGCATCTTCGTGGGTGTTTTTATTGTTTCCCACCCAGTGTCTGTGTTCAGACGCGGCGATGGGCCTGTTTGTGTCTCCCCGTCTGTGTCTGGAAGGAATAACATGATTAAGACATCTTCTCCCGCCTCAGTAAGCACTTGTTTGGTATCAACATCGTTATTATCTGTCTCATGTGTAAAGTATGCCTGGAGGATGTATGCTAATCTTCTCTGGTTAGCATTTGCATTGGTATTTGTTTGCGATCGTTCGGTTTCCTTTTCTCCCTCTTGGCGTCGCCACTCGGCTCTTTGTGTGATCTCCTCCTCATTGAAATCCACTTTATTAGCATGCTGAGCAGCCTCTATCTTGGACTGCGGCCTATGTATGGATCCTGTCTTCTCTCTGGATACCAGCAAGAGTCGCCTCTCAACATGCAATCCATCATCATCATCATCAGACACACTCGATGCAGCTGTTAAAGGAAGTTGCTTCTGAGTTCTTTTCAGCAACAAGTTCAAGATCAAATGTTCATTTATCTTCATAGTTCTGGCTGAATTTCTCTGTATCTCTAACTGTGATAATGTTTTTGAGGTTTTTATCGCAGAGCTGCCAGAATGCAGAGCAGCAGCTTGGGAAATGTCCTGTTGACGGACTACAGCTTTTCGGTCGTACTTCATGTGCACTTTAATGTCCCTCGGCCGCCGCGCGCTCTCTTTTCGCCTCCTTTGCGCTCGTGCCAATTGCTCTTTGGACATTTTCTCGACGTTCATTGCCGAGCTCATTTCACCCGCTTTAAAACAGCAGGAAATAATCACTGCTGTAGCAGCGCAGTATCTCTTTGTCAGCATTTTCTGCGTTTGAAAAATGGCGTCGGGTGCCCGGCTCTTGGATTTCTCCAGTAGGAAGGCCTGAAAACCGTGGCCCGAGGCAGCCGCGTGATGATGCAGTGTCCATGAATCAGGGCGACCTTTTATTATGTCCATGGCAATGTGGCTGGTTTCACTAATGGCATGCAGCACCAGTGGAGCGTCTGACCTCAGCAGAAATCCTGGGACTCCTTTCCCCTTTCCGTGGAGGAGAGAAACAACCTGGAGTGAAAGCGGAGGAAGATAGAGTTGGTTATAAAACTGCCACCCAGTCAAATGCATGAGCCGTGAGATAAAAAAAAAGCCATTTAAAGTACACTACTTCATTCATGTGAACATTTTTTTCCACGCCTGCAGCCATGGCTCTAGGGATGATAATGTCATTGAGTCAATCCATCAATTACTTTGGTGCAGACTGACGGATCGTAACAACTGCTCCATGAGCTTTTCATCTGGCGCCATCGTCAGGTCAAACATTTGAGCTCCTCCAACATTCTGGTTTATGACCAAATATCTGCAAAAGTAATGACATTCCCATCAGCCTCAGCTGCACTTTATGTTTAATGCGTATTAGCAAATGTTAACATGCTATCAGGACTATCAGAGTGACGATGGTGAACATTCAGCCTGCGAGCACGTTAGCATTGTTATTGTGCACGCTAGCGTCAACGCGCTGGCGTTAGCGGTTAGCATGGCTGTGGACTGGTTTTCTAACGTGTGGAGTGACATTTTTAAACTTTTAATGGTTCTTTTTTAGTACTTTGCTGCGTCTCTCTCCGTGTGCAACTTTCCACTTTAATGGCGTGTGGTTCCCTTCGGCACACCACTCAACTGCACACACTGTCGACCAAGCGGCACTCATTGATATCTGAGTTTAATGGCAGGGAAATCTCAGAGGGAGTTATTCACATTTCTGCAACTGTTGCAGTTGCTCTTTCAGTAGCTTTAATCCTTTATGTCTGTCGAACCATGAGATTTATGATCTGCTTTTCATTCTTCGTATTCCTCTTTCTAAGGTCTCCAAGTTCTCCAAGGTCTTTTCCGCCCTAAAGCTTAAGAAAGGGAGTTTCACCGTGTCTCCTCGCTCTCCCATAAATATTCTGAACAGGTGCCAGAACATGCTGCACGTCAGATATTCCTATTGTAGCGCCACAATAAGCCAGGGTGTTATTACTTGTGCAATGATCAGCTTCTTACTTTTAGGTGGTGTAATTTTGAGCTTGATTGTGGCAATCCCACCTGTTGTGCTGATAATTCATGCACACTGCGAGCAGCGGAGAAAATGGTCAAAATAATAAACATAATTCAGTACATCAGCAAGGTATATATAGGGAAAAGAACATTTTGTTGAGCATGTTCAGAAATAAAGCATTAAAGCTTTTTTTAGACACACCAATACTGAAATAAGCATACCAGAGCTGGGATCTGACTCCTATCATGGACCCTGTGTGTCCAGTAAAAGGGGGAGGTCCTCAGTCTGTGCCGCACGGCAACACACACACACTTCCTCCGGATACGCGTGCATTGATGCTCAGTTTGGGTGTGAAGTGTCTCCAGTCCTCGAGGAGTCATCTGAAGCAGTTTTCTGCATAAACTCCAACGGTAGTGATCCAAGGCCCGGTCCCCGTCTCCAGGGGGACTCGGGTCAGAGACCAGCAGGGACACGAGCAGCAGCCACGCACTCATTGTGCTGAGAATGAGCCCGGCTGTAACACTGTTATCTTCACTGCAGCTTCCTCATCTCACTTTGAATATGCAAACCATGCAGCAAATAAGGCCTCTGCTCTATCTCACGAGGTGCAGTTTATTACAAAGAGGCAACTTTCTAGCACTTTGACAGAGAAAGCATCCTTTCTTTGTATAATGTTTACAAGGACAGTCATAAAATGTGTCCTATCGTACCACTGCCGTATCACATTTCAGAGGAAAATATATGTTTATTGATGTATTTTTCTTATTGTCTACAAATCCCATGAAAACACCCTAAACCAACATTGACTTGATCCCACAAGTAAGTATTGTCTGTGAATCCAGAGGCTGATATGTCTGATATGTCCTTCGTTACAATTAGCATGGGCACTGTATTTTATTTTGAGCTAATCCCATAGACATCAATACCAGACATTCTCATTAGAACCCCAAATGTGTATTAATCTGCGACGAAAAATTGTCCCCAACAAATGCACTGTTTACTCATGTTGGAGTAACGTTTGCTAAAAACTAAAATGCCCAGCAGTTTAAAAGGGAACTATTCAACTTTTATACGCCTCTGCATGATTCTTGTGAATGGGAAATATATATATATATATAGATATATATATATATATATATATATATATATATCTATATATATATATATATATAGATAGATATATATATATATATATATATATATATATATATATATATATATCTATCTATATATATATATATATATATATATATATATAGATATATATATATATATCTATATATCTATATATATATCTATATATATCTATGTATAGATATATATATATATATATATATATATACACTTATTAATTCACTGCAGGGCAGATTACTGTAAATACCGTCACACCCGGGTCAAATAAAACTTTTATCAACAGAGTGAAAGAATACCTACAAACCAATTTCTCTTTTATAATGGTTACAGATGTTGTTAATTTGTAATATTAATGTCTCTTCACTGACAAGTAAAAGGGCCGTAAAAGACATCACACTGCTCTTTTATATTTCCCTGCCCGACTGTGTTCAAGGTTTTTGCATGTTATCAGATCTTGTCCATAAGAAACCCGTCGCCGAGGACAGCCACAGTGCATTATTGTCACTTTGTCTCCGGTGAAACAGGTAAGAATTCATTCTGTTTGATCCAAAGTAAGAAAAGATGAAAATGAACTGATCTGTAATAGATACACATTAGTGCATGTGTTTCCTTGAATGTAGAGAAGATATCATTTCAGAAAACTCACACAAAAGAACGGCTAGATGTATTAACAATGGAAACGTGGGCAACATTGTAGCCAATGTCTTTGTATTTCCATTGATGTATAGCATAAATCTATCAAATGCCAGAGTGGACGGTGTTATGTGCATAATGTAAAACAAAATGGATAATGTGTTACCTTGTACTCGAAAGGCTGCCATGACTGTAAAATAATAAAATTCAAACGTTCTATTTGTCGCATGAAGGGTATGAAACTAATGCTAAGTAGCTGCTAGAAGGCTAGTGTGCTATAAAGAATAGTGCTATGAAGAATTAGAAGAAGAGGGCACAACATTCATTCATATAAAATTATTATAGTAGGTGCAATATGGAGGATGATGATTTATGTCTGATACATGTGTTTTTATGTCCTCCTGATGTTTAACTTGTATTAACTTAAAATAATTGAAAGAAAGAATTAGAAGAAATCTGAAAAATTTAAAGCGAAACAATTCTAAATAATAAAGCATTCAAATGTGTGTGTGGAAAGTGTAAATAGTTCTGGGTGTGTTGTTTTTATCCTACATGTAATTATCATACGTCCATTTGTTTCAACAGACGTAACACAATGGGAAACCTCCTCAACACTGCGTGCCACATGAGCAACCACAGCAAAAGGAACGTGCGCATGTTCGTCACGGAGAAGGCCCTGCAGCTCGACGCCTTCATCGCCTCCCGGCCCGGAGACAAGGCTGAGATCTCGCCCGCGGTCCCCGGCGAGATCTGCGGCGACAAGAAGTTCATCTTCCGGACCGACGTGGAGTGCGTGCGCGTCCTGGCCTCTCAGACCCAGCAGGTTCTCGGGGACGGCGATCGCTTTCTGTCCGTCTTCGTGGAGGACGAAGACGACCAAGGCGTCTGCGCCAAACAAATCATGCACAACATGGCGCTGAGCGGCCCGGTGACTTTCCTGCTCTACGACGTGTAGGACAAACCGCCTTTTGTTCAACGTGTCGGTGCTTGAGGCGAGGATTGCATTGTGTCGCTGTCACAGGCAGGTCTAAATAAAGTTGTCGGTCCGACTGCACGTTGAATGTTTCATGGTTTTCTGTTAACGCGACATAAATCTCTCGACGCCTCCAGTAAAATGTCCGCCCAAGGCTTCACGGCCCTCCAGCCTTTTTCCTTTTGTCACGACGAGGTGAAATTAGGTTACACGCTCATTCTGGCGTCATTCTGGCGTCGCTCTGCTTGCGTGACTGGCCCTCTGTGATCATCTGCTTTGGTCCAGATCTCAGGACGGCTGCTGAACAGTGGAGGCTCTATTCCTGCTGGAGGTCTGTGCTAAATGAGATGACATGCTGAGCGGTCCCTCTCGCCCACATGGTTGCTTTTGAAAGGGGGAAATAATTCACAGTACCTTGCAAAACAATGCATGTGATCCATCAGAGGAAGTGAGTGTGTAGTGAGTAGTGTGTGCGGTGGCTCTCGTAACACGTCATCTGTCAAGTTATGAGGAAGCAAACCTAACGTCACTTTGAAATGAATAACAACAACATCACTTTACCGCTTTCTTAACGTGATATAAGATGTTTTACAAATACTTTGATGTTACAGTCAGGCTGCTATGTGATAAATATCCGGAGTCTGATGCAAATCAACATGACCGAGCAAAAAGTGAGTTATGTTATTGAAGCGGATTCTTTTATTTATTACATTATTACATCTAATTTAGCTGACGCTTTTATCCAAAGCGACTTACAACAAGTGCATTGAACCATGAGAGTATAAACTCAGAACAACAAGAATCAAGAAAGTACATTTTCTTCAAGAAAGCAAAACAAAGTGCTGTAAGTAAGTGCCATTTAAGTGCTACTAAAGTGCTATTTATTGTTTCAGTTTTCTTTGTCACAAGCTTCCAGACCACGTCCCACTTAAACCATTCCTCCCCTTAACCACCAGACTTTTTCACTACCAAGATGATCTGTTGCGTCTGAATGGAAATGAGATTAAATGCGGAACAGCGGGAGATTTGATGGTTTTGGTTATGGTTATGGTTATGGTTTGGGAGGGACCATCTCAAGGTACAAAGAGAGTAAAGAAACAGGATGAATGTGAGGGAGCGAGGCTCACGAAACGGACAGTTTGTTTTTTAAACGCTAGTTTCAAAGGTAATAATTGTAACTTTGTTCTTTTGTATTGAGGAGTGGTGCAATAAGTAAGTACACTTATTGTACTTAAGAACAATTTCCAGGTCCCTACTTTACTTTTATTTCACTTCTTCATACTTCCACTTCAATCCAGAGGTAAATATCTTTCTCATTACTGCATATATTTTAGTGACAAATGACAAATTCATGACTATTTAAAACGTTTTAATTACAATGCATTTGATCTCGACTGAAATCTTCATTCAAGCTATTTTAGTCTGTAATTGAGGCAATTACAACATTCAAGTATTTTCTGAAATCAACGTTTTTCACAATTGTAGCACATTATTTGTTATTGTAAAATGTTCCATTAAAGACCCTGTGAAATATCCACTGAATGGACCAGAATTGTCACGATAAGATTTAAGCTTTTAGCTCCAGACTAAACTGCTCATATAGTTGTTCAAATCAGTAACAATAATCCAGTAATATCATGTGTGTATTTCACTATGAAACCCAATTTTGATTTTGATACTTCTATATTTTCCTTTCAGTGGGATTTATGATTTAATGTAACCACTTTCTACTCCCTTTTATTATACTGCATGCTACGTATTCATTACACTCCCCTCCCTCCCAGACTCCCGGCCATGAGCCCGTCCGGGTCCTTCTGGGTGGGCTCGGTGCCGTGCCTGAGCCTGGGCCTGCTCTGCCTGCTCGGCGTGAGCTTCTGGCGCGCACACTGGCACCGCGGCTTCTCCTGGGACGGTTCGGCTCTGCAGTTCAACTGGCACCCTGTCCTCATGGTGGCGGGGCTGGTGGTTCTGTACGGCTATGGTGAGCTACTGCACTGTAGTAATGAGTTGTGTTGTACAGATTGGATACACCGAGCTAAAACTAAACACACGCGTCGTGAAGGTTACAGTGTTGATGTGAGTTGTTTGCTTGTTTTGGAGGATGAAGCTGCAGTTGAACTGTAATGCATCATACAGAGAGGTGTTTCTGCCTTCAGTGATATAAATGGGTGGGACAGCAAAAGGGCCTTTAGCTATTGATTTTACCACAATATAGGAGGGGAAATGAATGCTGTTATTGGTAAACCACTGGCCATAAAATAACAATATATTGGCCCTTAAAGGGACAATTCACCCCTCAATATAAAAACACATGTTGTTCCTCTCACCCGTAGTGCAATCTAGATTGTTTTGGCCGTGGCGCTTTGAGCACCACAAGCCGCCGTATACTCTCGTTCTATTAGAGAGAAGGCAGACACGTCTACGGCTGATACCTCTAAACTCACACTAAAACAATCCAGATTAAATAACTAGCACTACAGGAAAGAGAAGATAAATAAAGATAAATAAGTATGTTTACACCATCAACTTGTCACAAGGAGAATAAGTAATGTCTTCTGTGCCACTGACGGGAGCAAAGACTGAGAAAGTAATAGATAGTCATCAGAGTAACGTTGGATTGGGTTTGAGATCGCGCCCTGAGAGTGAGTCACTGCCCCAAGCGAGGGAGTTCAAGTATCTCTGGGTTTTGTGCCGAAAAGGCAAAGCTCTCAATATAACCAGTCCATCTGCTCGCCGGCCCTCACCTATGGTCATGAGCTTCAAGGAGTGATCGAATGAGGCCGTGCACGAAATGAGCTTCTTTCGTAAGCTGGCTGGACTCCGCCTCAGGGACATAGTGGGGAGCTCAGACATCCTGAGGGAGCTCATTAGGATCCTCCCCCTGGACGCCTCCTTTGAGAGATTTTGCCCCCCCGGGGTAGACCCAGAACACGCTGGAGGGATTATACATCTAGTCTGGCCTGGGAACGTCCCAGGGTCCCCCAGGAGGAGCTGGAAAAAACGCTGCTGGGGTAGAGGGACTTGTGGAATACCCTGATACCCAATAAGGCTGCGATCTAGCCCCAGAATAAGAGGAGGAGCGAGTAACACGACAAACTGGAGGTGTGGAGAGGGACAAGCATGTGAGCGTTTTCCCTGCAGCAGAGTCTAACAACAGATGCCATTGTGCTGTTTGGGGTGGGCCCGATACACCGAATAAAATGGGGTCCATCACTACTTCACATTGTTCAAACATATTGGACTCAAACAAACCCTGAATGAAAAGATAGTTCCAGTTTGATCCAGTTTGGTTTATCTGCAGCTGACTGAGCTCGGAGGTATTTTCTCTCAGTGAAATCGTTTAATCTTTGTGGATTTTGTTATTATTTTAACTAGACATCGTAATACCAAGAAAACTCATTAAATTCCAAAAGCAAATCAACTAAATGATTTAAGTAAAAAATAACATCTTACTCTCATTTTAAACTAAAGCGACGTCATGGTGGATCAATTTGAAAAGAAAAGCAGAATATGGCAAACTATTAATGAATGCAATGTTTACATCATTTATTCCTCAAATATGAGTGTGTGTGTGTGTGTGTGTGTGTGTGTGTGTGTGTGTGTGTGTGTGTGTGTGTGTGCACAGCGGTTCTTGTGTTCCGTGCACCGTTCACCTGGAGGCAGAAGAAGCTCACCTGGAAGCTGGTGCACGCCGGCCTGCTGCTCCTGGCTCTGCTGCTGTCCGTCCTGGGCCTGTGTGCTGTGTTCGACAACCACAGATCCTTAAACATCCCCAACATGTACTCTCTGCACAGCTGGGTGGGCTTGTGTACTGTGATCATGTTTGCATTCCAGGTGAGGGTATCATAATGGAAGGAACTGCTTCACGTACTTGAGGAAACATGTGAGAAAGCGCTAAGCCGTTCTCTTTTTCCTGTCGTGTCAGTGGCTCCTTGGTCTGTCCGGCTTCTTGCTTCCTTGTTCTCCGCTGTGGTTCCGCAGCAACCTGAAGCCCGTCCACATCTGGATGGGTAAAGCCATCTTGATCCTCAGTCTGGCCTCCTGCATCAGTGGCATCAACGAACTACTGTTCTTTACGCTGTAAGTGCTCAGATAGCCAGCAGATGGCGACACAATGTCTTTCTTTCTTTTTAACTTAACTTGTGAACCTAACTTCTCCATCTGCTGTAGTAATGGAAGCAGCGGTGATCCTTACAACTCACTGCCTGTGGAGGCAAAGTTTGCAAATTCCCTCGGCCTCCTCATCGTGGCCTTCGTCTTGGTCGTCTTTGGCATCCTGTCCAACGACAACTGGCAGCGGCCGGAGACAGTTCATGAAAGTGTTCCTGTGAGTATGGGGGACATCATACTGATCATATTGTTGTGGATCAATACCACCGAGTTCATTTTGCTTCGAGTTGACAAAGATGTGAATTGCACTTTGACATATAGTGCATTTAAGAAAGTGCTGGAGTCAAAGCTCAGATGTCACTGGGATCAAACGGGATTCAGTCATCTTAATTGTACTTCTAGTTTTCATGATTGGCTCATTCTGTATCAGTGCTTTAACACACTGGGTGAGATAATAATAATAATATCTACATGTTATTTTAATTACAGCTCATGCTCAATGAAAACAGCACATGAAAACACTGCAGGAAGACGTCCACGTGCCACGGAGAACACACAGCATGCAGGTTTTCATTCCAAGCAGATGAAAACGGCATTGTATTTCTCCAATTGGTTTTAAGTAACATTATCAGAATCAGAATCAGAAATTGTTTATCTGCCAGGAATATTTACACAAACGAGGATTTTTTCTTGGCGGAAGGTGCATACATTAGACATGAGATGTTAGACGAGACAATCAACAATCAACGACAACAACAGTGCAATGGGTATTAAATTAAGTATAAAATAAAGTCCTCAGACCAACAGATAACATTAATGTAAGTGTATGTTAAAGTGACATGTGTGTTTAAGTTAAAGTGTATGATAAGTGACATGAGTGTTTAAATATGAAGTGTGCAGGGGAGTGACTGGTAAGTACAAAAAGAAAGAAGAAAGAAAAGAAAGAAAAATAGTCCTGGGGGTGACAGAGTCAGTGGGGGACCCGGGCTCTGTTGATGAGCCCGACTGCCGACGGGAAAACACTGTTAGTGTGGCGTGAGGTCTTGGTCCTGATGGACCGCAGCCTCCTGCCAGAGGGGAGGGACTCAAACAGTTTGTGTCCAGGGTGAGCTATAATCTTCCTTGCTCGCTTCAGGGTCCTGGAATCGAACAAGTCCTGGAGGGACGGCAGATTGCAACCAATCACCCTCTCAGCAGAGCAGATGATGCCTTATTCCTGGAGTCCTTGTATAGCTTTCAGTATTCAAGGAGAACTACTTGTTTTGTGTGTTTTATGTTATTAATTAAACTCATGAATTGAAGCTCCAGTGTTGTTATAGCCGAATGTAATTACAGGCCCAGACCACCAGAGGTCAACACAGCACAGCAGAAACTCTTCAGGATACAGCATGTCCATGGGATGCACATCTCTTTAGGTTTGGACCACAACTCTACTTGGTTTCTTTAATGAGAATATTCAGGTTTGGATTCAAAATAACTCTCTCTGTCAAAACCAGAAGGCAAACATCTCATATTTGTATTAAGTACCATGTAAGTTCAGACACCGTGTGAAGAGCAAAACCACTGTGCAGTAAGTTCTAACAATAATTAGGAGGGTTAGATATTCTGCATAGGAAATATCAGTATTTTTCTGCACACTGGACTACCAGAAGACATATTCTCATCATTATTAGAAATGGCAACACAAATAGAAAAGATTATGCTTTTTACATCCTTACCGAGAGTGAAGGCCACTTTCTATGTTGTAAGCAATAATATGATTAATATAATTAGTATAAACGTGGCAGGTGTGGCACTTTCTTTAAAAACAGAAAGATGTGGAGAATGAAAAGAAGAAAAAAACATTCAATATATTTGAATGATCTGTTGTTGTTGTTGTACTACCCAGATCCGTCATTTGTTGTATATATTGAGTTTTTTCATACCTGATAGTGTTGTGTATTCTATGTAACTTTGCTTGCTGCTGTCATAAACACATTTCCCCTTGTGGATGAATAAAATATCTATCTATCTATCTATCTATCTATCTATCTATCTATCTATCTATCTATCTATCTATCTATCTATCTATCTATCTATCTATCTATCTATGTCATTGCTTAGTATTGATATCGTAAATAAATGTACTAATTTGCAAATATTTGCAGTTCCGTGTCTCTGTTTGAACCGATTTATACCAATATCTCAACATTCAAATTGGCCGCCAATTACTTCCTGGAGCTGTGCTCAGTGAATCACGTGACGATCAAGGGGTTCTTTTTTTGTGAACTTCCGTTGACGCGACTCTCTCTATATACGGCTCTGCGCGTCGCCAGTCTAGTCCGTCTGCCCGCAGCTTTTCCTTCCTCTTCTTCTTCTTGTTTTTTTCTTCCCAGCTTGTTGCGAAAACGGATGTGAGTGTGACTGCTGTAACAGGCCCGCGTCTGAGAAGCCAGACGGACGGTCCACATTTCAACAGAAAGACCAACGGTCGGCCAAGACAAGACGGGGTAAACGCCTTTCGATACACCTAACGCGGGTTTACTGTCAGAAAACACGTCACGTTAACGCGCTCGTGTCTTGTTCGCGAGCCACAGAGTCGTTTAAAGACAAATCCTCTCCCTCTCTCTGTTTGTGTGCGTGTGTGTGTGTCTACGAGTGTGTGTTAGCTAAAATGTTGTGTCTTTATCCGCAGCAGCAACAGCAAGATGGAGTGTGAGTGGAAGCCAGACGAGCAGGGACTCCAACAGATTTTACAGCTGCTGAAAGAGTCCCAGTCGCCGGACACGTCCACGCAGAGATCCGTCCAGCAAGTATCCTTTTCCCCTGAGCCCCGGGGTCGTGAATCGTGATTCGTGTTTTTGTCTGGTTGTTCATACGTGTGTCAGGTAACCCACTAGCCTGGGTGGGTTACTGTCTATACAGCAGGTGCTTGACTGTTTGGTGCTTTTTTTTTTGTCGCTTATGAATTACTCATATCGGGGTATTTATAGCAATGGAGATCGATGTATTTTGTCGGGGTTGATATGACGTCTCGCGGAGGCTTTTGATCCAGCAGTTAATCGCCCCCATGGCCACCCTCACCCTCCCTTTGCGTTAAGACGGGAGAGAAAAAAAACATACCGCTGAACGTCAACCACAACCTAACACTGGGCTAAATATGCAATTCATTTTTACATTTTTTTTTTTTTGCATATGCATTGTCTCGTAAAGCAAGCAGACACTGCATTGTAATGGTGATTTTAGTGATAGCTACAACTCAATCATAACATCGGTCTCCAGAAGAAAATGTCAGGGTGTTGCACTAAACTGTAAACATTAAACTCAATTCAATTCAATTTATTTTGTATAGCCCGACATCACAAATTTGCCTTGAGGGCTTTATAATCTGTACACATACGACATGGGCCCTCACATCGGCACAGGATGAATTAATTCATAAAGAAGGAGAGGGAGAAGAGGAGAAGAGGAGCTCAGTGTATCCTAAGATGTCCCCCAGCAGTCTAGGCCTATAGCAGGATATAAAGGGACTGGACCAGGGCAAACCTAAGCCAGGCCTATCTATAAGCGCTATCAAAGAGGAAAGTCAGACTGAAAGTGAAAACTGGTTCCATAGAAGAGGAGCTTGATAACTGAAGGCTCTGATGTAGACTATGATGTACACGCTTTATAATGTCTGGTTTTCATAAATGCACCGGGGTCCATAAATCTGTCGCCCCGCACTCGTTTGTATTGGAGTACTACTCGTATCAGCGGCTCCATGATGCTGGCCCTTAAGTTTTTTGTCTGGTTGCCCGCTGATCCTAAATGGTTCGCTTATGTAACGCTTCATATGCACTGCATCATTAACTCATAGACGACCTGCTGCTATAGCCTTAGAACCGCCATCTGTCTGGGTACTTACAGTGTTCAGTCCCCTCGTATGAAACATTTATGACACCCCCACCCTCTCTCTCTCTCACACACACACACACCATTATGCTGTTACGCTACACCACCACTTGACCACATGAACGTCTGCCATTTCTACATATCTTCAGGTAAAAATAATCTGTCCCCCCCCTGTTAATACCATGTAATAGATTGCTGTGCTAATATGCGCCTAACCTTTTTAGCATGCTATATCCAGTTAGCACCTTGTCTTCCTCAACCACGGTTCCCAGAGACTTGAGCAGCTGAACCAGTATCCAGACTTTAACAACTATTTGATATTCGTGTTGACCAAGTTAAAATCGGAAGGTAAGCCCTCTGTCGGTCTGTTTCAGTGTGTAGTTGTGTACTGCGTTCCTAGATCCTAGTGAACGTCAGACATGTCTCTTTTATGTAACTGCCGAGAGACAGGTCTGTTTGGCCGTGACTCGGCCGACCCAATGGCATCTTTTCCACGGAGATGATGTGGCACTCTGAATATGGGTCACTCTAATTTTAAACCTAGTTCCTGGCACCACTCAACTCTTGGCTTGGCGGCCCCGCACAGTAAATGACCGAAATGTTAAGTGGTGTTAAGACATTTTGGATGCTGTCGCGCTGTTGCTCTTAGTTCAAATGCTTCAGACACGCATGTTTAGAAATGAGTAGAATAAATATAAGTCCAGTTATCAGTTAGTTGCTTATTTACATAATGTTTTAATTGTAGTTTTTTTACACTCTGTCTTTCCTCCACCCCCAAGATGAACCGACGCGCTCCCTGAGTGGGCTGATACTGAAGAACAATGTGAAAGCCCACTATCAGAACTTCCCTAATGGCGTGTCTGATTTCATCAAAGGAGAGTGCCTTCAAAACATCGGAGACTCCTCTCCCCTCATCCGGGCCACCGTGGGTAAGTGGAATGTGATTGTTTTTTTACGATTCTGCAATAATTGATCAGTCATCGTATCTCCCATGCTCACATCTACGAAGGGAAAACATCCACCCTGGTGCTGTAGTGTGGGACTGTCAGAAGCAGTTTCTCCTGGGTGTAGCTTGCGTTATTTGTCCCTTGTAGTTCTCTGTAGATTTGTTTTTTTGTTGACGCAACACACTGTAACATTAAACCTACAGTTGAGGACATCAATTATTTGGGAAATGTCAATTACTTGCAGGTTAAATGAATATGAGTAGACCAATTCAATAAATTACTAATTAGTCATAAATACTAAATCCGGCTGATATTGAACATCAGAAATTGATATCATGACGTATATAGGACTTGAGATGGAGTTTTGTAGGACGGGAGTAGCACTGTTTGCATCATGTGCAGGGCATTGAACACAGCACCTCGTGTATTAAGACACAGCCATTCAACTTAACGCTTTTTAATTGCTATAATGTCCTCTGTGACAATGCATTGGAGAGATTCTTTATGTATATTTAGACCCCCGTTAGCTACAGTGTTTCAACAGTAGCTACACCAGTGTAACTAATAGTACATTTGTCCTTTTTAACAGGTATCCTCATCACCACCATCGCCTCCAAGGGAGAGCTACAAAACTGGCCGGGGCTTTTACCTAAACTCTGCCTGCTGTTGGATTCTGAGGACTACAACACGTGTGAGGTGAGGATAAAACACGGGAGATATATTGTGATCGTCTGCTCATCCGTCAGCACCCACTTCATATGTACGTTTTAATCATTACACTGTGCTGATGATGGCGGAAAAATATGTTGTCTCTCCCCTCCTCCATACAGAGTAAGGGGTAGTGCTTGTCTATGCCGTAGAAAAGCCCATGGAAATCTTTTTTTGCAAGGTCACTTGCAAAGAGCAGGATGTGTGAGCAATGGCAACAGAGAAAATGAGAGAAACCACTAGTGTAAAGCAGAGATATTGGATCATATCTGAAAACTCAGTTAGCATTAAATATGGACACAGTCATTACATTTTTTGAATGACTGTGTCCAGTCGACAGGGAACTGTCAGGATTTGTCCACATGCTAAAATTAAACATGTTTGATCCCTCATACACACACAGTTTAATCTGCAAGTATTAGACCCAATTATGAAATACAGTGGATCTGGCAAAGCTAGTATCTGCATGGCAGTATGCACATTTGTGGTTGTGTGGTATGGCACGCTTATGGCTATAAGTAGTCCTGTCTGGGCACACAGCGCTGCCCGTTTGTTTCTTTGTTTATCTATTTGTTGTGGGGACGGGAAGAGAGCCGGGTCAGCTATAAAGCAGCATCTGGATCGCATCCTGCTGGCCAGATGAGCTAAAAGCAGTCTCACAGCTGGAGCGGCAGCCACAACTGCAGATTATTCAACATGGAATCATTTATTCTCTTTCTACACTTTTTTTTTTACCAGAAAACAATTATGACCCCATTTCCCAACTTGGCGCACATCATCCACCCAGGAAAAGCTTTAATATCAGCAAAAACAATGCAGGGTGGCTCTTGTTTTTCTCTTTCGTTCATTATTATCCAATTATTTGCATTCAGAAGAAACATATATTTGCTTATTATCAGTTCTTGATTGCGTCGATGAGAAGTGCTGTATGTCGTGGGTTCTTGGACGTATCAGCTACTGTAACTGCATCAGGATGCTGGATAAATGCTCCAGTGCAGCAGCCAGTAAAATCACAACACGGAAGCTCGTAGTGGATGCCGCACCCATACTTCGACTCACATAAACCCCCATGTCGTTAATATGCAGTCAGCTGCATGTGCCTGTGACGACAGCCACCATAGGGGAGGTGGATACGTTACATTGGAGAACAAGCACCAATTAGGGGTCATGTTAAACTGCAGTTGGCATGGTAATGTTGCCATGTAACTGCAGTCGCGTCGAAGGGCAGGAAAATGTATCCGGGCGGGATGACTCATCGGCAGGAATATGTCTCACTGTTCTCTCTGAAATATAAGGAAGGAGATGTGACAGAAAACAAGAATGTTTCTCCTTGTGGCACCACAGGCAAAGCTCATTCAGAAGCTGAGATTTAGGTCAGCTATTTACCGCAGAGGATCTTGAAGTGTATGTGTGTGTGTGTACAAGGCTTAACACTGAACAGCAACCAAATGCAGCGACTCCTCATAAGGCTCCCTATGATTTTGAAAAGCAGCTTGGAGGCAGGAAAGCTTCTTAATGTCTGATGTTGACGATGCTTAAATTGGTGCTAGATGGGGGGAAAAAAAAGGCTCTTCTAATCTTGTGATTAAAGAAAAAAACATATTATTAAGAGATTTCTGTATTTTTGGCTATGCTGTCATCGTGGTTGGTTGGCAAAGGCTTTTTTTTTTGGTATTCTTTCCTTTTTAGAGAAAGGCAGAATGGATGGTTTAATGTTTGGAGCATTGCTAATGGCAATCACGATACTTGTGAACTGATTTAAACTTGTACAAGAGGTGAGGTTTAAGATTTAATGGGTATTTTGTGAAGCTGAGCTTGTTTTTATAACGTAGGCTAATGTAGTTTAACTTAGAAAACACGGAGCTACAATCGTATCACTTAAAGTCATATTTTTTTATAAGGAAAGCTCGTGTTTCACGACACTGAACCTGCGACCTCGTGGCATTTGCGTCAGCTGGAACATGGAGCCGAGTGTCGCAGCACTTGCTCTCACGGGCTGCTCCTTGATCTGCCGTGGCTCGTGTTGCACCTCTTTTTTGCATGGTTTGGTCGCTCCTTTGGACAAAAGCCAAATGCAGCGCAATTGTTGTGGAAATCTAGTGAAAGTTAGTTCTTCCTAATTAAACATTTTATTCATAAAAGTTCAAATGCAGGTCAGAGGCTGCATCAGGATTTACACATCGCGTCGACTCCGACTCTACAGCATAGCTTGTAAATCCACTGGAGACGGCAAATAACCACGGCATGCCAAATACATGTTTTAAGGTGTTGACTGTTGCCATAGAGACTCCTAAATAATCTGCGCCGTTACTGCCACCGGCACTTATCTATTTTGGGAATAGGTTTGTCGGCTGCCAGTGTACGGTTTCAGAACAGCGCGCACTTTGTAGTCCAAGCGACGAGGAACGCGTGGATGCATGTTGGCTTTGGGCCATTGGACCGACAGAACATGTCCTCTGTGTTGTGCGTTTCCGCTGCATGTACACAAGATGATCCTCATTACTCACTTACTGAATTATCCTCACACTGACTCCATGTCTGCTAACGGGCTACTGCAGTTTTTCTTTTATCGAGTGCTTGCTCATTGTGGGAATTTCTGTAAACAATATCATAAAGAGCGCAGTCTAGACGTGCTCTTTATGATAAGTGCCCTGAGATAACGTCTGTTGTTATTTGCGGTTCTATAAATTTAATTGATGTTGGGAGGAAAGAGAGAGTCGGATACATGTTTATAATTGCGGGGCGTGTAGCTATTAACTTTGAGTAATGTGGTATCTTCTGGGGTAGGGAGTTTATGTTTGGGCTTATTGGGGAAACATGCCATAATAACCTTTCAGCATATTGAAGGCGGCTTTCTGGCAAGGCACAAAAAAAATAAGCAAGAATAAAAAACGCCTTCCGCACTCCCTTCAGTGTCCTAAGCCCCGACCATGAGATGAGGCCCATGCACGCTTTTATATTTCATACATCATCCTTCATACAGTGATCTCCTGTACTCTTCATTCATTTCATACATCATCCTTCATACAGTGACCTGTACTCGTCATACATCATCACCGCCCTGTTTTCTTCGCAAACTTGCTGTAAAACCATCGAGCCATCGGTAACATTTTCCCTCCATCTCTGAAATGCAGGGATTTACAGACCCACAAGTTTGCATAGAAAAAAGGATTACAGAGTTGCCCTTTCTCTGAAATGACCTGTGATTGGCCAAAGACTCCCGTCACAGGATAGATTTTCTAAAGCCTGAAAATAGAGCCAAGAGGTGGTGCAGAAGTATAGTTTTCTCTCAGACTGGCTGAACTGAAATAGACTGGAAGATTATTGTGGAATATTTGTCTACCTCAGCTTTAAGTCTGGGTATTTCATCTCATCATAGTCTTCTTTTTATATAAATATATTAAAACATGTCAATATATACAACAAAGTGCATGTATTTCTGAAATATGGAACATATAATCAAGCCCAGCTCTTCTCCTTGGTATCATCAGCTGTCTCGTTTGTGGTTACAGAGCAGCAGTTGTAGGGAAAGCCCCCTGTGGCACCGCGCTGCACCCCTCACCGCTCTATAAAGGACAGGAGCAGGTGTGTTGGGTGGCGAGTGTAATGTCGGTGGATGGCTTTAAATAGGTTTGCCTGAGAGCAGTTTTACTGTTGTGATTAATGGCGGTTGCGAGGATGAAGTTGATGAACACACTTTGTCACCTCAGTGCTTGTTTTGTACCGTGACGTTCTTCAAATTTACACAGCAGCAGAAGGAGCGAGCTGTTTAGTCATGTAAATGCACACTTCTCTGTTCCATGGCCGGCAATCATCTGCCATGACTTACATTCTTGCATTTAATGACCGTCCATCACGGGGCTTGAAGGGAGGGATTACATTTTAGACGCTTCAGCGTCGGTGAAATGTCATTTCTTTGCCCTTCTCTGTTGACACACGGGCGCGGAAACGCCCCACATTACGTTTTGATGTCATTGAGAGGGGCCTCGGGTCCGGTTCCACACATTTTCACATGGGATGAGTTACATCTGAGCGGCATTTCAGTATATTATAGTGTCTCCAGAGCCCAGATCTGATGCTGCGAGAGTCATTCATTAATTTTGACAAAACAAAACCTAACGATGATAGTGTTCGCTTTCCTGAATCGACTAAAAAAGGTTCCGTCTTTACATCATTGGTGCTCAAACATAGTCAATGTGGACGGACGTTTCCCTGATGACACATTTGTAATGCTGAGATTTGTTGCTGCTGTTTTCATTCCTTCTCATGGAAATTTAAGAAAATGCAGTTAAGGAAAGCAAAATGTTTTGTTTGTCTTGTGTAGCAAAAAACAGGCAGTATTCAAAGCATTAAAGATTTAAGGTTAATTTATTAAAAACAGGGTTGCAGGTGTAGCTGGCAACCCTGTTTTTTAATAATAACAATAAATCAACCTTAAATCTTTAATGCCTTGCATCAACCAACATGGTTGAATCATCTGATCATGATGTTTTTTTCTGTAAAAAAAAAAAAAAAATATATATATATATATATATATATATATATATATATATATATATATATATATATATATATATATATATATATTAGTGAAAATGTTGTTCATAATTTCCAGTAAATCTATTGTGTGTTTTTTTTTTTTATATTTTTTATATTAACAGTCCAATACATTCAGTATTACAGTGATATAAAATGGAGACAAGCAGCAAATGTACACATTCTAGTAGACACATTCTATTTTTGCAACAATAATTGTTCAGTATATTAAATATTGTGTTTGAATATTTTGTATGCCACCCCCCACAAAAAGTAGTCCTATTCATTTTCTACACGACCCTGCAAGAGGAAATTATAGAAATCTGTATTTCAATGAGGGGAAACGTCTGCGTTGACCTTGGTAACGTTTGTCTCCTTCTGTCTGTGACCTTGACACGGTCTCCTCTCTCGTAGACTCCTCATCTTGCTTTCATCCCTTTATGGCTCCTCCACATTTTTATTTTGAAACGGTTCGGTGTCTGTCATCTGAGGGGAAAGCCGACATGGGAACGGTTTCCATGGGAACACATTTCAGACACCGTCGGTGTCAGCGCCGTGCCGTTTCTTGTATCGGCTCCTCGGGCTGCGTTTTTGTGAGAGACAGGGGAGGGTGCAGCATATTGTGAACATGCATACTAACCATCAGTCAAGCAGCTAGTATTAGGTGTGTGTGTGTGTGTGTGTGTGTGTGTGTGTGTGTGTGTGTGTGTGTGGGGGGGGGGGGGGGGGGGGGATAAATGTGACTGCTTGCCAACTGTTTGAAGGTTATTAGAGCAGAAGGGGAGGAATCCTTTTGAAGATCACAGATGAGGGAGGAGGCTGAACACATTTGTGAGCTCTCGCTCTGTGAAAAAACTAGAACGAGATCCTCCGTATGACCTCTTTACGTAAACACGCTAAGACCCGACATGTGTTCAATGGAGAGCCGATAGAATATGAACAGATATTTTGTTGAGATTGTCATAAGAAGAAAAGACGATCACCAGAAACCTAAATCCATTCCTCTTCCACACACACTTGTCTACAGCTTCAGTGTAACCTGCCTCCATGTTGGACTTTTCATAACATTATCTATTGTTGTTTTATCCCCCAGGGAGCGTTCGGAGCGCTGCAGAAAATCTGCGAGGACTCTGCCGAGATCCTGGACAGTGACATTCTGGATCGTCCTCTGAACATCATGATCCCCAAGTTCCTGCAGTTTTTTAAGCACAGCAGCCCCAAGATAAGGTATCAGCGCTTTCGTTCTAAACCTTCCATTTTTATAGACGATGAAGCCGAATTTCCGTCAAACACGTTAAACTCCAGCTATGTGATTAAGTGCATTTGTTTCTGCTACATCGTTGGTTTGGAGGATTTAGGGCATTGCAATGAAAAGTGCTCATGAATTCAGTTTTTGGCATAGATTCTTCTAGAGATGTTCCGATTCCAGTATTAGAAATGCCCCTGAAACAGCCTAAAATGCTGGATCAGGTGTCGTTGAGTAGCGATCCAATATCACGTTGTCATATCAATTTATATCTCATAGGAAAACACAGGAAAAACAACAACACATGTCCCTTGCTATCCATATCCTTTCTTTCTCATCTCTGTTGAGAGTTGCACGTGCTCAGTACCTCAGTACCGTTAGCAAGTGCTAGCATAGTGTAACATGTCAGCAATTTGCATACATGGTTAGCAGTATACAGCTGTTCAGAAATTAATTAAAAATATATATTTTCGGTATTCAATAACTGGCAATAATCATGTTCAGTTATCAGAATCTATTAGGAAGGAAAAACATCTCTGGGTTTGTATAACTGCTGCTTTCTAGTCATATGAATTGCACTTCCAAAATGTATTATATTAAGAATATGCACCTTTTTAGAAACATTTATTTTCCCGATGATAAAGAGCATTTCTATCTGGAACACATCTTAAACGCATCCTCTACTAGTGAGTATGTTTTGTGAGGAAGATTTCTTTGCACCATACAGTGTATTTACAAGACCGACTCAAGGTCTAAATAATTGTACAGTTGAAGTGTCGGTCTGTGATCACGCATCAGACCCGTGACAGAAGAAAAGCGGCTGAATCAGTGGCGATGGAGCAGAGAGGAAGACATGCGCTGCATTCATAGTGTGTGAGTCGTGTTTGAGTGGTGGTTATTGTGTTGCAGGTCTCACGCCATCGCCTGCGTTAATCAGTTCATCATCAGCAGGACTCAGGCTCTCATGATGCACATCGACCCGTTCATCGAGGCAAGTCGCACTGTTTTGCATCTCTGTTGTCGAAACGCTCCCAAACATGATTGAGTTTTACGTTTTCATTTTGTGTAGTATTTTTTTTTTTCTTGGCTTTTTTTTAATTGCTTTTAAATTGGATTCTTAATGTCTTGATTGTATTGTTGAATGTGCTATTCCTATTCAGGGCTTGAAAGGAGAGATACAGAACATTAACTTAAAATAAAGTGCACGCTCAATATATTGCTCAGGATAACATTTATATATAATATTGTAAAAAGAAGGAACACAAATATACATGTTTTTTTTTTTTTTTTCTTCTTTTATGGCAAAATGTACCATCCTTAAAATGTTGAGTATACCATCATACAACTGCAAGATACTATATGTAAACTTGAAACTATGTTAAACTGCGACAAAATATATAGCAAAATACAGAATAACATCTTGATACCAGAGTATTTATATCACACAAGAATGTAACGTGATATATTACTGTATTGACTTCATATTCATTCAGGCACTTTGTAGTAGTAGTAGCTGTTGTTTCACACTGTGCATAGTACGAATAGATGCATAGATATTTGACCCTGGCGTCATTCTGTCCTTCGTAGAACCTGTTTGCACTGGCGACAGACGAGGAATCAGAAGTGAGGAAGAATGTGTGCAGAGCTCTCGTCATGCTGCTTGAAGTTCGCCTGGACCGTCTCCTGCCGCACATGCATAACATCATCGAGGTGAGTTACATACATGCAGGCGCAAAGATGAAGAATAAATAATGTATTTCGAGGATAAGTGGTGATTTTCGATACAATATTTTTGAATGAATTGACCCTACGAACATCCCGAGTGTTGTCTGTCGATGCATCTTGTTCTCTAACGACACAGACCTCCATTTTTGTACAGAAACTAAAAGACATCAGCGAGCCGCACTGTTGCACTGCGGTCGTGTCCCTTATGATAAACATAGTCCATCCTGTAAACACTTGGCGGACAAAAATACTTGCTTGCGCACAAGACCCGCAGCTGAAAATAGCCCCCAACATCTTTACTCCTGAGTGAAGTTTACTAAAAACTACAGTGACCAGGTGCTCTATGGTCCCGGAGCCAAATCAACATCTAGCCAGCATTGTGTATATATATGTAACATACAATTTAGCTCCAAATGGTTGAATAAATAATGCGACATGATAAATATACGGCTGTAGACGTACTACTGCTTCCAGGGATCAGTGATTGCCGATGTTTTTGGTCTTTTCACAGGATGTTTTGATGATAACAAAAATAGAATACCGACTCCCCGTGGACAGACAGCAGATGCATTTTTAGACTAAAAATATTGTGTTATGTAAATATAAAAAAATATATATATATTTACGATTACATTTCCTCATTGTTTAATTTCAGTACATGCTACTGAGGACTCAGGACCAAGATGAAAATGTTGCCTTGGAAGCCTGTGAGTTCTGGCTTACTCTGGCGGAGCAGCCCGTGTGTAAGGAAGTGCTGTGTGGACACCTCGCCCAGTAAGAACACACACACACACACACACACACACACACACACACACACACACACACACACACTACAAAGTCTAACACTGTATTGCAAGCTGTTGATTCATAGCAACCTTGACAGTATGCTGGTCCAGACCTTGTACTAGGATGATATTTCGCTTCCTCACCTCAAGACGGCTGATTAAGAACCCTGACTGTTGACCTCAGTTGTAACATCTTTCAACACGCTGTCACGTGAAACTGCTCCCGCAGCAGGAGTCCCATGTGAGTGATCGCCTGTGGGCTCCGACCCTTTCTTGCCCTTTGTTCTCATCGATGTTCCTGTGCCCCTCTGCTGCAGGCTCATTCCGGTGCTTGTCAACGGGATGAAGTACTCTGAGATTGACATAATCCTGCTCAAGGTCAGTTTATACAGCCGAATATTTGTACCTGTAGGCAGGAGGATGAATTTCCCCGTGACATGCACTTCAATTAGGTGGTTTGTCTTGACATTTTAACACAAAGATCAGCAGATGTTGGTTTGACTTTCATGGCAGTGTGCTTGTGCGTTGCATTTGTGTTTGTTTACAACACTGCGGCAGCAACTTGCGTGACTTTATTTCCTCCCCGTGCGTCCGTCCGTCACCAGGGCGACACCGAGGAAGACGAGGCCATCCCGGACAACGAGCAGGACATCCGGCCGCGCTTCCATCGCTCCCGCACAGTTGCCCAGCAGCACGAGGGCGATGGCATCGAGGGCGACGACGATGAGGATGATGACCTGGATGATGATGACGATACTATCTCTGATTGGAACCTGCGTGAGTTCAGTGCCTATTTAAATGGAGCTTGTCTCAAGATGTCCTGCCGTTCTCTTTACTAAGTGTGTCTCTTTGTGTCTACTGTACCTGTGACGTCTGTACGATGTTTGTCCGCACACTTCTGTGTATGTCTCTCTACTGTTCACCAAACATTAGGCAAGTGTTCCGCCGCGGCGTTGGACGTGTTGGCCAACGTGTTCAGGGATGATCTGTTGCTGCACCTTCTGCCCCTTCTCAAAGAGCTGCTCTTCCATCCGGAGTGGGTCGTTAAAGAGTCCGGCATCCTCGTGCTGGGGGCAATAGCTGAAGGTAAGAAGGGAAAGAGGAAGAAGTGGAGACGAAGCACAGGAATATGGAAGCAGAAGAAATGACAGTGTTCTCATCCCTGTCTCCAGGCTGCATGCAGGGCATGATCCCATACCTGCCGGAACTCATTCCCCATCTCGTGCAGTGTTTGTCCGACAAAAAGGCCCTGGTGCGTTCCATCACCTGTTGGACACTGAGCCGCTATGCCCACTGGGTCGTCAGCCAGCCTCCAGATACTTACCTGAAGCCGCTGATGACGGAGCTGCTCAAACGTATTCTGGATAGCAACAAGCGTGTGCAGGAGGCTGCGTGCAGGTAAGTCCTGATAGAACCCTGCACCTCATTTGGACTGGTGATGCCCACGCATTTTTATTTCGGATGTTGTCATACCGATTTCTTAAAGATCCCCTCCACTCAAAAGTATGTTCATGTATTTATGTTCCCTAAAATTAGGATCCACAAAAAAAAAAAAAAAAAATGGAAACCGGTTGACCAATTTTTACAGTCATTGAAAACTAAATATCTTGTGTTGTCCTGGAAAATAATTTCCAGCATTTTTCCTTTAGCTGAAAATGAAGAACTAGAGTTCCCCAAAACACAACAGAGAACAGGCTGCTCTCGGTCATGTTGTGGGAAAAACACAACAACAAGTCACATGCAGGTTGGGTGACTTTACACAACGCTGCTTTCTTCCACACTTGTTTTAAACGGTTGAATAACGCCTGCAAAGGTTTAAGCTTTGTGATTCCAGTCTGGCCAGTAGTAATGGTTTCAAATGTGTTCTGGGTGAGCGAGTTGGATAATAATGAATGGGAAGCCGGGGTCAAAACAAATACAAATACCGGCTAACGGTACCTTTTTTACTTTGCTTGCAATGTCTCTTTAAATGCAATGCTGCATTGTAACGGTAACATGCAATGTCTAACTTTTGTAGCAGTATCTTCATTTGTGTTTGCATTATTTTATGATCAACTTGTCATAATTTCTAAGCAAGCAAGAGCTGATTTCATAGACAGGTTTCAGCTGCAGACTGTACGTCTTTTAAATCAGACTTCCACAGAGAGGGACATATTATTGTATGCTGCGATTCCTGTCTGTCACACCAGCTATGTCTTGGAAAATTATTTTTAGAAAAGAGTGGGAACCCAAATGATTTCTTACCTTGATTTGTCTCTCTTTTTAGTGCCTTTGCCACTTTGGAGGAGGAGGCTTGTACGGAGCTGGTTCCCTACCTGGCATTCATCCTGGACACACTGGTGTTCGCGTTCAACAAGTACCAGCACAAAAATCTGCTCATTCTTTACGACGCCATCGGAACGCTTGCAGACTCAGTGGGGCATCATCTCAATAAACCGGTACGCAGAACAGAAATATGGACTCAGTTTCACGTCACGTTATCGTATAGACATCGTGCCCAGAAGATAAACAAGCATCAACAAATCATACATAAAGACTCATTTAATCTGTGTTGTTTCCTAGGAATACATCCAGATGCTGATGCCTCCACTGATCCAGAAATGGAACCAGTTGAAAGATGAAGACAAAGACCTCTTCCCTTTGTTAGAAGTGAGTCGCTGATGTGACGTTACTGCCTGTACAAATCGTTTAGTTGATAGTGAGTGGCTTCCCGGATGAGAACGGTGTATAAATAGGTCACTGACTCTACCGCCTGCCTGCCTTCCTCAGTGTCTGTCGTCTGTAGCCACGGCCCTGCAGAGCGGCTTCCTGCCCTACTGTGAGCCCGTGTACCAACGCTGTGTCAACCTGGTGCAGAAGACGCTGGCTCAAGCCATGGTGAGTGTGTCTACACACACGTACACTCTCTTTCTAAGGTCACTGTTTTGGTTTTAAGGCCATATAATCTGTATATGGGGATAATGGGCTCTTTTCATTCTACGGTGCGTGTTAAGCACATAGTCACAAGACATTTAGGACTGTTCCTAAACAAAGTAAAGCCCAAGGGGCAAAGGGTTCATATTAGGTCTCTTAATCATTGGTGTGTTTGGGGCGTAACACAAATTAAACCAGACAGTGTCATCTCACATTCCCTGAGAAGTCAGGTGCACTTGACGGATTCTGCATATTGGAGAAGCGAGCAGTTTACTGGAGTGAAAATATTGTTTTTGAAACAACAAATATGGATTCAAGCACAAAGTAGCAGATAAAAGCATGTTGTGGATCTTTGATCTTTAAAAATAATTATTTCTTGGACTTAACGATCACACCAGTCTGAAACAATCCTACACAGGACTCTAATTTTACAAATAGTATAACACTAATAATATTGGTGTCGCCTCATCTTTATCTACCACTGAGCAGAAATACTGAGTTTAAATGCAACGAATAGACATGCAAAACATTTTATTATATTTTGAATGTCTGCATAATGAATGGGGCTTTGAAGTTCACAGATAAGGAGGAATTTAGTTAGTTACTGAATTATTGTTGCTGTGTCATATTGTTCCATCAACAACTCCATTGGACTGCATGTGAGCAAATGCCCCGATAACCTATTTAACTGAGGAGTAAAGCGCGTGTGTGCGCGTGTGTGCGCGTGTGTGCGCGTGTGTGTGTGTGTGTGTGTGTGTGTGTGTGTGTGTGTGTGTGTGTGTGTGTGTGTGTGTGTGTGTGTGTGTAACAAGCAGTGTACTTGTAGTCGTGTAGAGTGCACACACACGTTGTGACCCCGCCTGTGTCAACCTGTCTTACTATCTGAACGATAAGCCCTTTATAAATGGCAGGAAAATACTGCACTTTTGACCTTCGACCTTGTTTTTGTTGAGCAACTGCACAAACGCTTTCTGCTGCCTCAAAATTGCAAAGCAGCAACAATGCGCCTGACCACGCCTCCAACACGGAGGCGCACAGGTGTGCACAAGTACATTGTCTCTTGACATGGAGTCGGGTGTGAAAATGACCTCAGTCTTTGGTGTGTGTGTGAGAGAGTGTGTGTGTGATGGGGCTCAACGTTGTGTTTACAGCTTGTTGCACTGCCCCCATGTGGCCAAATAGAATACGTGACTGCAGGTTTAATGTACAGGCATAACGTCAAACTATTCCTTTTAACCATTAACATGTAGTTTTAGGATAGAGAGCTGACTTCATATCTAGAATTCAGGTTTAATACGTAATTCTAATTTGATTATCTATTCATTATTTGTGTTTATTTACTTCAACTCGTATCCTCTTTTCTACCGTTCTCCACTCTTCTAGCTTTATCAGTCTCAGCCGGACCAGTACGAAGCCCCTGACAAAGACTTCATGATCGTGGCGTTGGATCTTCTCAGTGGCCTGGCGGAGGGTTTGGGAGGCACCATCGAGGAGCTGGTTGCCCGTAGCAACATCCTCACCCTCATGTACCAGTGCATGCAGGTGAAGAAAGTGAATAACGCGCCCCTGATCCCATGCACTGATCTAGTAACTCTCTTACTAAGTAATTTGTGTTGTCCTCTCTCTGACCGCTCAGGACAAAATGCCAGAGGTGCGCCAGAGCTCCTTTGCTCTGCTGGGGGATCTGACCAAGGCTTGTTTCCAACACGTCAAGCCCTGCATCGGTACGTTCTTGGTTCACTCTCAAACACTGTTTGGAAACAAGTTGTTTGGCCGGTTGCTAAATTGACTCGCTTTCCTTCTTCCAGCTGATTTTATGCCCATTCTGGGTACTAATTTAAACCCAGAATTAATATCCGTGTGCAACAATGCAACATGGGCAATTGGAGAGATATCTATACAAATGGGTGAGTGCCTCGATTTCACCAAATTACTACCTGCAATATGTCGGCGTGTACAGTCGCCAGAGTAAACATGTTTCCTTGCGCCTGTTTTTCCTGCTGTTTCTCCACTCGTAGGGTCTGAAATGCAGCCGTACATTGCCATGGTGCTGCACCAGCTGGTGGAGATCATTAACAGGCCAAATACCCCAAAGACTCTACTGGAGAACACAGGTACCACTCGGTGGCAGCGCTGAGCCAGCCAGCCAGGTCGCCACACACACAGGGAGGTGCTCAGACACACGCAGGGCCAGTCAGCCAGGGATCCACCACACACTCTTTTTTTTAATCTCTATCTAAAGCACCCGTCCCAAGCCACGGGCCTTACAGGTTTGGCTGGTTTCAGCAAAAGTATGCAAAATATTTCAGCTAAATGATTTGCGGCCTGTCAGTGCTTCCTGTAAGTGAATAGATAAAAAGGAAACGAAACCCTTGGCAAAGCCCTGCTGTGAAATTCTTGACATTTGAATCGGGCGAGCCGTGTAAGGGCCCAGTCTTGGGATTAACTAATGTGGACTGACGTCAGTAGACTGCAGGAGCGGTGTGTGAGATAGATAGGTGAGTTCACAGCCCCACATAGGTAACCATGACCACGAGACAGACATTTTCTGAACACTTAATCAATAACTAAACACAAATGATTGAGAGAACACCTGATCTGACTAAATGTAGGGCACCTAGCTTAGATTTTTTTAAATTTTTTTTAAAGAAAAGGTTACACTGTGCTCTTGTTTTACAAATTTTATTTTAAATCCTGATTTGATCTCATCAAAAAGATGCTTTCAAGGGTGAAGTGTAACCTGCCTTAATTAAATAAACTCTAGGGACTGTAGATGTGTTCCTGTTTGTTTGCTGTCAGTTTATTTGTTGCTTTAATTTAATGTTCTTTAAATGTGGATGCATATCTGCCAATAGATGTTAAATGTTGTTAAGAATGGCCAATGTTTGATGCAGGATACACGCTAGTTATAACTGTGTCATAACATTTGAGTTTCATAAGAATCTATTCCCGTTTGCATCTGGCCAGTGTTTTCAATGCTTAATTGAAAACACGACACGGACACAGAATACCTCGACCAGATCGAGATGTTTTGGCCGTGTGTCAATCGTAATCTCTCGTCATTTCCGAATGAACCAGTTTATCGCTGGAGCTAAATTTAAACGGGCAGCCACGTAACGCCACGGTCAGCTCGAGGTGGATGTGGCTGGAGAGTGCATGCATGGTGGCACTTTTTCCCCCTTTCTGTCTCTGATCAGCTTATCCTGCACTGAACTTTATTCTGAAGAGCATACCATCTGCTTTCTGCATGTGTCATTGGACTGTTCATAAATGCCTGTTTGTTAATGAGAATGTTGCATAGTTTTGTGTCTCTTAAACTTAGGTCCTCCCTCCTCTGTGCCTCATAAGAAACCTGCTGTGCTGGATACTAGTCTCCCTCCATGTAGTTGGCTTGGAGTAATCTGTCATTTTTCCTTTTTTTTTTTTTTTCAAAAGAACAAAAACACATTTCTGTTTGTTATGGAAAAATAACATTTGTGAGTTTAAGGGAGAAATCTCTTGTTTAGGCCAGTCCCATGCACATGCTACACTTTAGCTCGCCTGTGTCTTTGCATTGAGAGCCACATCTTAAACCAAGCTAATGAACTTTAAATCACTTAGCCTTTTTCCGATCCATATGATTTGTGAAAGCAGATGCCATTGTTTGCCTTTTTCTATGAATGTCCTGTCAAAGTTGTCAATGTGTTCTCCCTTAAACGTGTTGTATGTTTTTTTTATAGAGTGTCATATTTTACATTCCTCCCCGTGACTGGAGGGGGCCGTAATAATCAACACTAGTGAAATCTTCTGTTTATTATCATACACAGATTCTGTTGATTTATGTCTCTGAGTTGTTTGTTTTTTCTTTATTTTTCTCCTCCCCTCCTCATTGCTCATGTCTTGGTTGGCGTTTGGTGGTGTGTAACCGTGATTGCGTTACCTTAGCAATAACAATTGGCCGTCTTGGTTACGTTTGTCCTCAAGAGGTGGCACCCATGCTACAGCAGTTTATAAGACCCTGGTGTGTATTATTCAATCTTTTATTTAATTCATCTCCTCTCTTGCTTTCTTCCTATCTTCTCGTCTGTCTCCTGTTGCTCTCCTCTCCTTTCCTCTCCCCTCACTCCTCTCTCTCCCTCTCAAAAGAAGTCTTTTCAGTTGTTTCGTTTTTTCTTTTTCTTATCAGTTTGTAATCATTGCCAACCATGTGACTAACCCTGTCCTCTTTTAGGTCCTACTTGTAATTTTTGTTTTTTTTTGCCTCAGTAGCACCTTCATGTATTATACATTGTTTAATTTCTAGTTGTTTTTTTTGTCATTGTTAACTGTCGCTAACCTAAAAGATGCATGATTTGTCACATGCCTGACAGAGAAAGGATGCAGTCTTAGCTGCAAAAGAGCATTCCTCAATCCCTTTCTCAGACAGTAGTCACCCAGCTGCATGTGCCTGTCCCAAAAAAAAAAGAACCCCAACCTTCAATAAGTAATGTTATTTTCAAGGTGCTATAGACAAGGTTTTTAAGAAACGCACTGCGGAGCTACTCAAGCTCAAAGTAGCCTGTTAAAAGTAAAAGATTTGTGTTATTTTAATCTGTTTTGTGTGCATGCTTGACTTGTTGTGGTTATCTCTTAGGTCATGACAGTCACACATGGATGTAGACATACAGACTCATGTTTTAACGACCAGTATTGATGATAATAAGAAAACACCTAGACATTACATCTGCAATACAGATGGAAATAGGCTATATTTGTATTGTATTTTCTCACAGATATAACACTAGTGTATTGATATAGGTATTTGCAGTATCATTCATAGTGGCATTCAAAGTTTTCTTTTTTGTTGTTGATATGTCTGATGTTAAATGTGGTCGTCCCTGTTGTCAGGTGCACCTCTCTACGAAATATAAGAGACAATGAGGAGAAAGACTCTGCGTTCAGAGGAATTTGCACGATGATCAGTGTAAACCCAGGAGGTGTAGTGCAGGTGAGGTCCAGCAAACACGACGATGAGGCGGCCGTTATGTTGCCAGTTGAAATGTAGCCTCACCTCTCTTCTCTGGAACAGGATTTTATATTCTTCTGCGACGCAGTGGCCTCCTGGGTAAATCCAAAGGACGATCTCAGAGACATGTTCTGCAAGGTAAAGGTGGAGAAATGCTCAGTGTTCAAACGCATGTTGCCAAAAAATGTACTGGATTAAATCAACAAGTGGCATTTTTAGCGAAATTCAGATCTGTGCCCCCCAGTGGCTGAATGTGGGGGTTTGCAGTCTCTACAGTTCTCCCTCCCCCTGCACAAGATCTATTTTGAAAGGCAGCGTTTCATTGCTACTCGGTGTGAACTTCTCCTGGTGTTTAATTTCAGATCCTTCACGGGTTTAAGAACCAGGTGGGCGAGGAAAACTGGAGGCGCTTCTCAGATCAGTTCCCCATGCCACTGAAGGAACGACTGGCAACCTTTTACGGGGTGTAACTGTTTCCGCGGCGGTGTGCCTCGTCGCTGGGGTCAGTTTCCCCAGACGATTTCAGAGTTTGACGTGAAGAAGATGTGTTTTGTGTGTTTCTAACGAGGCCTCTCTCTTTCTCTGCGCAGGTCATTCACTACGGGAGACAATATAGGGAACCTCTTTTACCCGGGGAACATGTTACCCTTTACTAGGGGGAAGGGTCCGCCTGCTGAGGGGAGGGCCAGGGGGTGCGGACCCCTCCCCGACCTGAAGGACGGGGTGGGAGGGAGGTGGTAGCTGCAGTGCCCAGTTGCCCCCATGCACAGGCAGGGGGGTGGGGGGTGGGAAGGGGGGGAGGGACTGCCAGAGCAACCTTATCATGGGAGGAACATTCATGTCATCACACCTCAATCACAAGTAATGAAACCGATCACCATTTATTCCCCCAAAAACGTCCCTTTTTATTTTTATCCGTCACCTGAGCTACTGAGAAGAGATGTGACTTTGCAGAACTCTGTGAAGCTTTTGCTCTTTTAAATTTTTGGTCAGAGGAGGAGTTTGCACATTTTAAGAGGTGCAGAAAACGACCTTCAGAGCCAGATACGCTTTCGTCATCACGTCAGGCTTATAAATGGTGTGTGGTAGTTCTCAACACAACTGCATTCTACCCGTACAGTAGAAGACTGTCCATTTAAAATGCAGTTAAGTTAATGGTTCATCAAGGGGTATTATTCTCTCACTAAAAGGATAGCTTAAAGCTAAGGGATAGCAGCTGATGCTGAGAGAGCATCATATTGGATCAGACTCCTAACCTGTAGAATGCTGCATATCTCCAAGAATAAGTTATCACCGATATATCTATCCATTGTTTTTTTCTTTTCTTTTCCGGGTTTCTTTTCTTTATCAGGGCAAAAGCTGTTAATTGTGTCACTGAAGAGCACGAGGTTTTCTTTTTCAGAGCAGCTTTTCTGGGAATAGGTAGCATGCTTGTATCATTGTGAAAAGCTGTGGAACATTAGTGGTGTGTGTTGCGTTCGACAGCCGTCATCGCCCCGTGATGAGGCTCTTCTTCGACCTTGTAGTTTTTATCTATTTACAGTACTCTTTGTTTGGTTTCCTCGACCTGACAAATTACGGCGATCAGCTGTAAGCGTAGCATGGCCGGGTTTACACGCCGACATCTTTTAGGAGACGCTTTTAAAGTCTCGGGTCCCGGAAGTGAACCTCTCGGCTTGGTCTTGTGGCGTGAACGTGACGTGGACATTCATAGGCGAGCAGAGCAAAGCTGTGGACGCTTACGATCCTTTCGTATTGTCTGAGCCTCATGGAGGAAACTATGAAGGAGACGCGCAGAGGAGACGACGACGTGAAAGCCGTCTACGAGATTCCTCTGCGACTCTCTGGCCGCCAGAACCACCCAGTCCATCGGATGAATGTTAAAAAAAAACCTGTTTTAATTCTCAATGTACTGACGTTTTCTTCTTGGTTGTTTTGGCTTTGTGTGCGTAAACGCATGATCTGGAGGGATGACCGTCTCATGGTTCGGGTGGTTGTGTTTTGTGGGGTACTTTCATCTCTTGCATGTTGGTGGCCCCTCACAGCCCAACGTATAGTGGGGAGGGAGGGTGGGATCTTCGATTTTAAAGGTTTTTAAAAGTACATAGTACCCATTGATGTATCTCAACACTGGGACTTTTATAACTCCACATGAATCTTGCTGGAGCGTTCTCCCTAAACGTTGACCCCCTTAGCTGGATGTATAGTTTTTAAATACTGTGAAACTACAGCAATGTTAATGTCTCCGGTTGTTTTGCGTTGTTATATTTTATAAAGCGTGTACGTGTTTAAGTTACAAATAGCCTGAATGTATTCCATGATGGGTTGGAGAGTTTAATTTAGTTTTTTTTTTTTTTTGATTTTTTTTATGCCCAGCCAGTAATTTTTCCTCTGCTGGCCAGAGTAATAACTGCAGTATTTTAACCCTTTGCGACACACGTAACATGCGCTTAAGAGTTTTAATGGCGAGTGCTTGAAATTGATGATGTAGCCAAACCCTTCAGAACGTGACCTTAGTTGTAACCGATCATAAAGCATTGCTGCTAAAAATGTATTTACCGACTGCAATAAGTATCTCGATGGAAATGGAGTTATTAGAATGTGAAAGTACTTTTAAGGGTCTTAGATGAACTTTCGCGCCATAACAATATCTAAATGATTTCTTAGATTTATCATGGAGGAGGTGCACGGTGACATAATGCATCATGGAATACAGAGGCAAGTGCTTGTATGTGCCACGTCATTTTGTGTTTTTTAAGTGATTTTGTCTGTCACATTCCAGCTGTTTGGCATGCAAAAAAAATGGAGTAATCATGGCTTAATGGGGTGTGTGTGCGCGTAAACAGTCCTGTTATTCTTTCATTGAAGGAGGGTAGGTCTATAAAACACATGTGAAACAATCCCCACCATTACTGTGCTGTATTTCCTACTCGACTGCTGCTATACATTGTAGTTGTGTTTCACTACTTGAATACGTGTTTTCTATGTGTTTACCTCAGGTTGTCGGTGTTTCAGTGTTATTTGTTATGATTTTCCCCTGCGTGTACGCCTTTATGCATCTCCTTCTGAACAACTAAAGATTAGCAAAGCTCTGGCCCGTCATAGTTAAAGTGGGTAACCATGGGTGTTCATTTACATTCATGTGTATATGTGTGCAACACTGCTAGCTGTCAAATGTGAATACAGTTGCGATGGGGGAGGGGAGAGAATAAAATGGTAACTTGCACATACTTCATGTACTTTTCGTCGAAAGTGATTGTCATACTACGGTAAATATTTAGTGTGATGTGTACACAATGCCTTGAGAGCAAGTACTTTGAGGTTTTGTTGGTGTTTTGCAGTAGATGTACCAGAATACTGTATCTAAAGAAACAGGTGACGCCTCACTTAAAAGCAAAGAAATGGGTTGACAACTCATGAAGATAATGTTGTAAACATCATTTGCAAATATAAGTTTGACTTTCTATGAAGCTTTACTGAAGAAAAACAAAATGTATTTTATAAAGCGCCCACCAATATTAAGGAATGTCTAGTCGAAGAACTCCCGTATTCTCATTTAGCCTTCAAACTTGATTAGACTATCTGCCTTCATCTTTTTTTGCTAATAATTGCAAAAACATCATTTTGATAGACATGGTTTGAATTTTTTTTTTTATTAAGCTGCTGAAATTTAAAAAGGAAAAAAAAAGTAATACTTTTGGGGCCACCAAATATTTTGGATCATGCAAAGATTCTATATTGTATTGTAGTAATTTTGTAATATTTGTAAGCTGATATAGTGGATGTGACTGGTTACCATTGCTTGATTCTGTACAATGTTCCAATAAATCGTTTACATTATTTCCTGGCCTTTTTGTCTTGTGTATGTTCTCCAATTTTTGGCGAGCATTTTTCCTGCTGCAGCTGCACAATATCAACATGCAAGGAAGCAGGGAGGAGGTAGAAAGTTGGATGTCGAGCAGCACGTCTGCCTTGTCTTCCAGGTTCATATCTTATCAGTTCGGACATTGGCTTAAGGTTTTATCAGATTCCGGCTTTAGATTTTAGTGCTGCAGTTGACTTTGCATATATGCCAGTTAGGTTTCACAATGTGGGTTTAGTGTGCGATTATAATCAAATGTTCTTTAAAAAACAAACTTGTATCAGGTGTAATACTATTAGATAAGCATGTTTTGCTTTACTGGAGTTGAGTGTAATCAAACAACATTTCTCCACCTACTGTCATTGGTGTCTAGAAAGACGTCATTTGTCAGGACAAGTCTCTGGGCACTGAACGCATCACACACGCACACACAGGCTGTCTGGTATTGATCATTTCACAGAAGCTGCCAGAAAAATATATAAGAGCATGAATGATAAGAGCTCATTATAATTGCTTAGATGTTTTTATTGTTGTATCAAAACTTGCATGATTCTTCCTTAATCTAGACAACAATGTAAAGGGAACCGCAACGTTCTCAGCCGACGTGAGTACCGGAGTTTACGCAGCGCACTTGAAGGCATCACTTTATGCAGCGGCTGCGCCCGTTGTTGTCCGCCATTGGTAGCGCTGTTTCGTTCACCAGAAACTAAAACTAAATGTCTACGGGAAGAAACCATATGGGAGGTGGAGTCTGTACATGGGGAGGGAAGAAGAAAGGGGAGAGGAGCGAAACGGGGAAAGGCAGATACAACAGAAACGGGGGGAGGACGGTGGATGATTTTCGCCATAAAAGTTGCATTACAACCAATTCAGGAGTTGCGGCGAAGAGGAATAAAACAAGATGATAACGCCCTACTTCCTAGAGAATTTCTGGGTAGGTTGTGTTTTTTATTCACGGTGTTTACACCGGTTGCTACTCCTTATTATTCTCCTGCTGTGTTCCCTTCCCTAACACGTTCATGTCAGCCAGGAATCAAGTGCTATTCACGTTACAGAAGTAGCCGTCATGGCGGTGTCCGCTGCCACCAGACTCTCTTGGTCAGCAGACCCCTCCTTCCCCTCCAGTCCTGTCCCGTCCCGTCCCCAGCCATCGTTCATTTTCGTCGGCGTTTAATATTTTGCTACCCCGGGGTTTGGGCCTCTGAACCCATCTAACTTGAAACCTCCACAGAGTCCACCCTTTGCTCCCGCTAATTGGCTCTCCCGGGCTTCCTTGGAATGTTTATGGTCAGTTCCTCGAATGCCATTGGCCGAAGCGGCTGTCAGTCACGACCGTTGGCCGTTCGTGTCATTTTTTCTTCTTCTTCCGTAACAAAGTTTCATTGGGAGGCCAGATGTTTAGTAAGTTAAATAACAGCCTTGAAAGAAGCAAAACACACAAAACCCCCTTCTCACTGTGTTGTATATTTAGCTAATGTTTATGTACTGGGTGTATTACTACTACGCCGTGTACAGTGTTGTGTATTTACTTCCGAAAGGTAATTTCTCTTCCGTTTTGACGTGGCCACGGTAGACGGCTGTCATAGCAGGTTGAATATAGTAAAAGCATATCTCCTTTACTGTAACTACTGATAGTGATTTACAACCTGTCTGTCTGTTTCATAATATTATTGCTTTTGCAGAAAACTACTAAAGCCACACAGGTTGTTTATTAAACGTGCAAACATGTTTTACCACTGTTGCAAGTATGATTTTTTTTTTTAATTTTTAGTCTTATATTGAGTCATCAAAACTGTTGATTTGACATCCCCAAAAGGTTTTGGAGTGTAGCCAAAGGTAAATGTCATGACATGTTTATGGGAGATATTTGCCAATACACATGTTATTGCTGCTGCTCATCTATGATCAAGTGTCCTTACAGCTCTTGGGAATGTAGTGCTTGGATCACATACTGTATGTATATATATATATATTTCCTAGTATGGTTTTAGTGCTGCTGTGTCCAATGAGAAGTTCCCACGTGTGTATTTTGTCGGCTGTTGCAATAGCAAAAGTGCTGTCAAATAGCCACCACTCATGTTGCATTCCTGTCTGTCTGGTGGGAAACACATCAGCTCTGGGTCTTCAGCCCCGGTTGACCTCAGCTTCCAGGTGGCGAAACCCCTAAAAGAGTCTGCTGCTTACAAAAAAGGTTTGATGAAACACAACTTTGTTCCTGAAAATTGCCTTAAGCGAAAGCCCTTTAGAAAGTGCAGTGCTGTCAACCCCTCAAAGCCAATTCTTCGTCTTCTTCTGAAAAAAAAGGAGACTTCATCATTAACTAAATGGGTAAAGAGGCAAGCCGAGACACACTCTTGATTCTTCAATCTGCCCTTTGTGCCCTGCAGTGGGACACAAGAGAATCCAGTGATGGGGAAAGATCAGCTGTGTTTTTAACATGCAGGACACACACACACACACACACTTGGCATTAGAGGATGCATCCATTTCGCTTTGACTTGACTACAAATCATCACCGCACACACAGATTAGGCTTCACTTTTGCACAGAATGCCTCAGTATACACCTGTCTCCCCTCTGTGCTCTCTGTCTCTCTCGCTCTGGAGACTTTGTCGAGACATTTCCCCGCCGGTTCGTCTGTGATCTTGGCATGAATCTCCTCAGCTGAAACAAAAGAGTTATTTAGGAAGTGGCATGTCTCTCTTGTCAAATTTGAGCTGCTGCAGCACTCGATAGGTCACTGGCTGCAACATTTCCGCTCACAAGGTTTATTCGCGAGTCTCGAATGTCCATTTCCCCTTATTTTTTCCCCTGTGTGTAATGTGTACGAGTAAGTAGTTAAATGTGGTCTGTTGATGAAAGTTTGAATGTCCCCCACATGTTCGGAAGTGTCTCAGGCAGCGGATTAGTTACAAAGAATTCTGCTCGGTTTCTGTAACAAAGCTTTTATTCTTTTTATGTCAAATTTTCACCGTGAGGTCGACATATTTCTGCATGCCCTCTTACTTACTCAAGATGTAGAGTGGCTCAAAATGGTAACCCGCATTTTTGGTTTCCGGCAAGCGAAAGCTCACGACTGTGATGGGGGCTTATGTTTCATGTGGAGTCTGTAAGCCTTCAGCGTATCATGGGAAAATAAGATGGCAGTACGATAAGCAAACAGTGCTGATGCAGCCAACAGCCCCGGGATGGACTCCTTCTCCCTGGTGTTTGTATTGTTGTGTGTGTGTGTGTGTGTGTGTGTGTGTGTGTGTGTGTGTGTGTGTGTGTGTGTGTGTGTGTGTGTGTGTGTGTGTGTGTGTGTGGTCTATTAGGTTCTCACACAACTTCACTGTGCTTAGGTTTCACAGTCTGACATGCAAAGTGTTGCAATAACACAGCAAAGACTGAAGTCAGAAGATGTGATGGAGAATGGTGGCACTTTTTCTTTCAGCTGACATAAGCTGACACAAGCTGCCATATATATATATATATATATATATATATATATATATATATTGCTCTCTATCTTCCTTTTAGAGGAAGGTCTTGCTGAGTCTTTGCAATGGGGATTGAGTTGTGAGGTTACTAGAGGTCAAGAGGTAGTTTAAATGGGTCACATGTAACCTGTTTTGGGGTTTGTCCGGTAGCCACTCACTCTGACTGAGGTTCCTCTACATTTATGCTCATACTGCCAACAGAGCCCGGCTTGTGCACACATTTCCAGGACTTCTTCGGTCACATGACCAAAGGGTCAGATGCTCTGATGTCACCCTGCCGTTTACCCCGTCTCCGTGCTCCCGGGTCTGCAGGCCACAACCGGGGGCCTGTTGTTTTTTTGGGCTGTCTGGAGAGAGGGAGGCTTGTTTACCATCAATCCCCCCTCGACTATGCCGTCCCACTTCTTTCCACTGCTTCTACCTAAAGGAGTCCCGTCGGCTGCAGACGCTCTCCGTGTAACCGAGCTGCTCGTGGAAATTTATCGACCAAGACTTCCCAAAGCACACTCAGGCCTATGATACGTTTTTGCACCATTATGTGATGAATGCACACACTATTAAGGGTTACACTTTGCAGCTTGCATACCCATAGGCTTTATTCAATACTGGCGCATGTGTAATGTCTTTTATTTTCTGCAAAAAGTAGTTTATCTACTGAATCCTATTTTGTATAATTTTTCGTTTTTTTTACATGCATTTATAAGAAATGAAGGAATACTTGGCATCAGTGCAGTTTACTGAAAGAAATATATGATGCAACTGTTTTTAATTGTAGCAATAATTCAAAATATGCTCCAGCTCCTCAATTGTGAGACCTTGCAGCTTTTGATCTGACTATTGTTAAGGTTTTGGACTGTTTGCAGACAAAAGAAGACATCTTTGATATTTTCAATGCTTAATCGACTTAATTGGGAAAAATAAACAATACCGGTCTCAGTATACTGAAGTTAGTGAAGGTTTTGAGAGACTTTTTTTACTGTGAGAAGAAGAAGGCCGTATGATGCTGAAAGATGAACAGGGCTCTCTCCGTGTCACAGGTTGCGCTGTGACAGGCATCGAACACTCGATTCTCTACACGCAGGAGACGCTAAAACTGGTCTTCTACTCTAACAGAGAATTCCTGTCCTCCTCTGCACGGCAGATGTTACATGATAAACTGCAGCACTGTGGTTTTGTTTATCTGTTCTTTTCAAGGTGGCTTTTTCAGATGGAACATGGAACTGTTTCTCATTGTGTGTGTTTCACTGTGTAATGACAGTTATTGTGGTGTGTTTTCTGGCCATGGCTTCAGGGTATACACAGACTTGAGTCGAGCCATTTGGTTATGAAACTTCCTGCGTCTCATACTTTGGTTATTAAAAATAACATAGTGATATAAGAGTATGTATGTATGCTGGTGCATGTATTTTGATATGAGACCAGATGGAGTGTCCCTTTGGATTTTGGGTTATTTTCATAATGCGTATTGTGGTGTGACCAACAGGGCTGAAACTTTTGCTTCTTTCATTGCAGATGAATAGTTTTTTCCTAAGAAATGGCAGAAAACAGTGAAAAATACCTTGCTTTTGTATGGACAGCATTGTAAAGACAAGCTGCAAATCTTCCCATTTGAGAAGCTGAAACAAAGGAACAGTTGGCGCTTTTGCTTGAAAAAGGACTGAAATGTTTTATTGATTATCAACATAGTCTTTTGATCAACGAATGCATGAATCAACAAATCATCGAAAAAAGCCGTGTCCGTGTTCTCAGTGTCGGATTTACAGTTAAGTTATACAGTTTTGACTTGCTTTATATACACCATACAGCCCATTCTCTGATTTTCTCTTGACTTGCTGATATTGCTCATGAAAAAATGAATTATGCAATGAAAGGGTTAATTTGACATTCCACATACATATGTTTCCTCTTACCTGTCGTGCTATTTCCCAATCTAGATTGTTTTGGTGCAACCTACTTTTGGAAATACTGGCCTGCTCTCTAATATAATGGGGACTGTATGGCTTGTGCTGCTGGGAGGAGCTGTAGTCCTGACCCTGACATTGTTCTGCCTTCAGGAGAAAGGGTGGAAGAAACGAGAGTCAAATCTATTCCACGAAGCTCTTGTTTGCTTAATAATTAGTTCCATGAACCCTGAACACACCAGTTCCAGTCGGAATAGCTCCGCATAACCTGAAGTAATCATGTATTCTTATTATTTTCCCCTTCTCCGTGCTTATGAGTGAAACCACTCTTCCCAGCAAAAGCATTGGTGCACATGCAACCATGACGCAAGCCCATCTGGTTGCCTGGCTATTACCTAGGTCTGGTTCATTTTTTTATTTGTCCACCTAGAGCACACAAAGGCGCTCAGTCCCCCCCTGTAGTCTGTGCAGTGCAGCAGACCCAGCAGCCGGGATCTAAGTTCACGTTCTGTTTCTGTCAGCAATAATATTGGCACAGGCGACGCTGCTCACTCGCTTCCTTTTTTTTTAAATGTGTATTGTTGGATGCTGTCTCCGCTGCAAACTGTGCTTTTGCTCAGACAAAGCGTGATTGACGTGTGTGCTAACCTCTCGGCATGTTGTCCTCCCTTTTGGGGGCGGGACAGGGAGTTAAAAAACAAAAAAACAACAACAACCCTCCCTCTAAACCCAAGCATAATGAGTGTTTCTGAATTTCACAATGTGGTGGTTGGAATATTAAACACCCAGCTCACGGGCTTTCATCAACGAGTGTCCAGTCAAGGACATGGAGAACCTGTGCGTCACGCCAGTGACACGTCTCCCTGATGGAGTCGTACAATCCTAAACTAGCCAGTGGGCCAATAACCGATTGATTGTGGATCTCAGAAATTTCAGGTTCGTTCACGCCAACGTCTTCCTAGTCCCGCCCGCTGCTCTGTAGCATCCAGTTCCAGTATTGTAGCGCCCTGAGCTGCTTCCTGTGTTTGTTGTTATTATTTTTCTTTTCTTTTGTATTCATTATCATCACATTCCACACGAGCTGCACAGTCGTTGCACGGAACGGACGCCTCTTCCTGTTCTGCTCCGTCTGGAGCCGCGTTTTGTCGCTTCTCCGTTTTGTGGGTCCGATTGGCCAATAGTGGGCGAGCGTCTCCCTCTGTGTTTTGCGGCCGCAGATGTCACTTCAGGTGTATTGTTATGGTTTGTTTCTCGCCGCCCTGCCTCGACACACTAGTTTGCAAGTCATGCTGTTTGCTGCGGGCGGCGCAGACTGCTCAACCTTTTGTTATCTTGTTGCAACAGGAAGTAGATCTCAGCGGGCCGCTCGCCGGGCTAGAATGTAGGCCGGGCGGACCGAAGCCCGGAGAGAGAGAGACGCTTCCCTTCATAATGTCTATTTGCTCTGTAAATAAAGAGCCACCTCTGAGCTTCAGTTGGACACAAACGTCCTGACCTTTCATCTCCCGTCAATGTGTAAAAACAAGGACCTTTGTAGATCTCGTCCCAAAAATGCTGACGGCGGATCGCGCCAGGAACCAGGAAGTATCCGGTTCAGTCTCGGGCTGAGGTGACACAGAGTTGGCCCACAGATTTAGAAAAGAATGAGGATGAACTGCCTGCTTTTTTTTAGTGAAAGTATGCGTTGGTCTTTTATTTGGGTCGACTGTGTCAGGCCTCCACATCCCGATTTATGATAACTATTCCATTTAAAGCCGTTGATTCAGTGGCTTTTATTGGAATCTGTAATCTGTTCTCTGTTAATGTGTCAACCTCCCAGTTCCCCCCTCACTGAAGAAACAGCTAATGGAGGCCGATGAGGAAGTGAAACGTTCCTTCTTGTTCTTCTCTTCTCAGACGTGACGAGAAGGCGTTGGTATAAATGAGTCCACTGTCAGCCTCTTACCTCTGACTATGGCGGACCTGTCAACTGACCTGAGGCCAGCTCAGTAACTGTGTGTGTCGCTCTTCATCTTGAACACAAACCCAGACTCATCAAACCCGTTCTCAACAGAGACCACGTGAAGTTCATAAAGAGAGTTAATTGTCTAAATGGGGCCAAGTTGATAACAGTCGGAGCATTTGAGTTCAGACAGGTATCGTACAGGATGTGTCAAGCACATGCTCATTTCTACAACTAAAAATATCAACTTGGCAAGGCATGTTTATTTGTTTATTTAAAGCATAATGCGGAAGAAAAAAAAGATTTAAAAACAATTAAGAACATTAAAAACAGTCAAAAAGCAATAAATAAATCAAAATTGCAGCGCAGTTTAAGAAATAAAATGCAGTCGTTAGATCCAGAAGTTGATTAATATCCTGGAATCTGGTTCAATTAAAGGCAGCAGCAAACAGAAAAGTGTTGCTTTCTATGTTTAAAAAACATTTTTTTTCTGCAATTTGAATGAGCTGCAGTGTGTTTCTAATACAGGAAGAAGCTTTAAGACGGAATAAGAGCTCATCAAGGGGATTTTTATTTGGTTGTGATATTGTCCTTTGAATGAATTTGGATTGTTTTGCTTGCAGTAACTTGTAATTAAATGTTTTATTCGTTGTCTGTGCTGTTTACTTTGTAAACCATCGTTTAGTGTTTAAGTAATCAGTATAACAATCCTTATCATCATTAGTAGTAGCAGCAGGGTGTCGCAACATTTTTCATTCACATGAATTATTCAGAGGCACCTGCATCTTTCAGGAGCATCGGTGCAACTGGATACCCATCGGCATGGTTACGGCAACACAGACGGGGCCGTTTTCTCTCGTCTCTTCCGCCGTGCGCTCCATCCTCCGCCACGGTTTTATTAAATTAGTTTAACGTCCGTTCCTCTCGAACATGGCGAAGACGAGCATGGTCGACCAGAGGCTGCTGCGAACGCAGCTGGGAGCGATGCAGACGACGATGAGGATGCTGCTCGTAGAAAAAGCCTTCGCGGTATTTGTCGGGTCAAAACCTGGGGTCTTTGTTTGTTTGTTTGTTTGACTTTGAACTGATCTGTCTGCATCCCTTTTTTTGTCTTGTCTTTGAAATGCAGGGTGACAAAAACAATGGCTTTGACGTGCTCTACCATAACATGAAGCATGGCCAGATTTCCTCCAAGGAGTTGACTGACTTCATCAGAGAAAGGTAAGAACCCGGCAGTCCGGTTATTAGTCTGAAGTGGCGGCCACGTCCACATAGTTAACATGTTCATTAGGAAACACATTACCTCATTGACCTATTAGTGTCTGCTTCTTCAATACGGGTCTGACCTGTTTTGTGGCGTCTAAATGTACTTCGACATCGCCCCAGGGAGTTCCTTTTATTGTGACACCCAAGTACTCATCTGACACTGCAACTAAAATCCACTCTGACTTTTCCTGATCGCTACAGACCACATTGGGTTTGCGCTCACCAGGGCTGCAACTAGCTAGGATTTCGATTAAGAAATGTCCTGAACTGAATGTATTCAGTTCAGTATCATTAGGGCTGGAGAACGATACCAGTACCAATACCAGTACCCTTAAAGCAGTCATCCCCAAAGACTGGGTAGGATATATTTATGAAGGTTGCCTAAAAGGTTTGTAGAATTCCTCCCAAAGTCTTTATTTTCTCATTCATATCTGCAGTTCAACTCTAGGCAACATTATGGAGCCTGAACGTTTTTTTTTTTTTTTTTTTTTTTTTATGATTGTAGCCTATTTATAACATGGAAGCAATGAAAGGCTTTGCTTTCCATTCATAAAGTATTTAAAAGGTGTATTTGTATTTGCACTCAACTTCACCCCACGTGGCTTGTGGCTGCTGTAGTAGTTAGTGGTGGGCAAGAAAAAAAACTACAAATAATTCAATATCCGGGTACAAAAAGGATATAAC